>NC_138770.1:182746301-183166301 GCF_965119305.1 Pelophylax lessonae
GTTACCCCGGCGAGCGGGAGGAGACGTCCCCTCCATCCCGCCGCCTTCCGCGGCTTTGCCCGGGTCTCCCGTCCCCCCAGGAGACCCGAGCACCCAGCCGGAAAATATCCGCCGGCTGGATGGAGTCCCGATCAAAGCCGGAAGCGGCTTCGATCGGGTCTCCGATGATGTAACCCGGAGGCAGCGTCCATGACATCACTTCCGGGTTACTCTGCTGCTAAAAGTGTCAAATTAAAAAAACGAGTGTACTCAAAAATGCAGTTTTCGGCGTTTTGAATACATGGAAGTGTAGTGGAGGAGTTTGGGGTCTTTTAGACCCTCGATCCCTCCATAAAGAGTACCTGTCACTGCATATTGCTGTCACAAGGGTTGTTTACATTGCTTGTGACAGCAATAAAAGTGATCAGATTTTTTTTCTAAAAACGTGTGATAAAGTTAAAAAAATAAATAAATAAATAGGAAAAAAAAAATTGTAGCCGCCCCCATCGCCGTTAGCTCGCGCTCGTTCAAACCACACATGTGAGGTATCGCCGTGATCACCAGAGAGGGAGCAATAATTTAAAAAAAAAGAGCTACATTCTAACTCTAAACTGGTAACCGTTAAAATTTTTTAAAGCATCGCCTATTGAGATTTCTATTGACCGTAGTTTGTCGCCATCCTACGGGTGTGCGCAATTTTAAACCGTAACATGTTGGGTATCTATTTACTCGGTGTGACATCATCTTTCACAATATACAACAAAATGGGCTAACTTTACTGTTTAGTTTTTTTTAAATGCAGTGAAATGTGATTTTTCGTAATTTTTCCAAAAAAATTGCATTTTAAAGACCGCTGCGCAAATACCACGTAACAAAAAATATTGCAATGACCGCCATTTTATTCTCCAGAGTCTTTGCTAAAAAAAAAAAAATATATATATATATATATATATATATATATATATATATATATATATATGTTTGGGGGTTCTAAATAGTTTTCTAGGAAAAAATACTGATTTTAACTTGTAAACAAAAAGTGTCCGAAATAGGCCTGGGGCTTAAGTGGTTAAAGAGTAACTCCACTTTTATTGATAAAAAACAGAAGCAATCCTCTCTGGGTGATGAATTAATATCACAGGGAATTAAAAAGAACTTGGTTGCAGGTTGCTACCTGTTTCTGCTCTGAAGAAAAGGCTGTCTGTTGTGTGCCAAGTAAATCTGATTGGGAGTGAATTTTTCATTATTAATCAGCTGATGCACTTGCAGGGCTCTAAAGGGTGAAGATGCAAGGTCTGCACTCCTTTAGAAGTGATTAACTCTTTGGGAGTATCTCACCAAAAATTGAATTAATGTTGCAAAGAATGCCTAGACTCTTGCATCTTAGTGAAGTCTTCTGAGAAAATCAGTGAGCCAATCACTAAAGCAGGAAAATGACATTTGTAAGTGTTACGTACACATCCAGGTTGCCATATTGCTTTGAATTTTACAGAAAATTACACAGCTGCAGATTGAAAAGGAAAGGTAGTTTTTAATAACATTCAATTACAATATGACTTGGGAAACAATTGTAAATGCTATATTTTTTTTTTTATTTCCTATTTTTTCCCAGTAGAGTCACCCTTTAAGCTGGCTATTCACAGCAGGGACCATGCGAATTTTGATCAGTGTGTGCAAAATATTCCTCGATCAGCAGCTGCAGCTAATGATCAGTGAATTCTGATCATTTGTGTGAATGGAGGAACCAAAAGAAAAAAAAAATGCATATGGCCAGCTTAAGACACTAAGACCCCTTTCACATTTGTGCGACCTAAATGTTGAGCGATTTTGCCTGCCCTTGAAGCAATGCCTGTGCAATCTTGAGGTCTATGGACCTCAGAACGCATCATAGTTGCATAGTAAATGAGGTTGAATAAAGACAACAGTCCATCCAGTTCAGTGTGTGTGTGTGTGTGTGTGTGTGTGTGTGTGTGTGTGTGTGTGTGTGTGTGTGTGTGTGTGTGTGTGTGTGTGTGTGTGTGTGTGTGTGTGTGTGTGTGTGTGTGTGTGTGTGTGTGTGTGTGTGTGTGTGTGTGTGTGTGTGTGTGTGTGTGTGTGTGTGTGTGTGTGTGTGTGTGTGTGTGTGTGTGTGTGTGTGTGTGTGTGTGTGTGTGTGTGTGTGTGTGTGTGTGTGTGTGTGTGTGTGTGTGTGTGTGTGTGTGTGTGTGTGTGTGTGTGTGTGTGTGTGTGTGTGTGTGTGTGTGTGTGTGTGTGTGTGTGTGTGTGTGTGTGTGTGTGTGTGTGTGTGTGTGTGTGTGTGTGTGTGTGTGTGTGTGTGTGTGTGTGTGTGTGTGTGTGTGTGTGTGTGTGTGTGTGTGTGTGTGTGTGTGTGTGTGTGTGTGTGTGTGTGTGTGTGTGTGTGTGTGTGTGTGTGTGTGTGTGTGTGTGTGTGTGTGTGTGTGTGTGTGTGTGTGTGTGTGTGTGTGTGTGTGTGTGTGTGTGTGTGTGTGTGTGTGTGTGTGTGTGTGTGTGTGTGTGTGTGTGTGTGTGTGTGTGTGTGTGTGTGTGTGTGTGTGTGTGTGTGTGTGTGTGTGTGTGTGTGTGTTAAAGTTGGGCCAAAGTAGTGCAGGGACTACTTTTGAAGTCGTTGCGACTTGAAGTCTCACAGGTATGAACGGTACTCATGGAAATCATGGAGTACGACTTGTCATGTGACTTTTTGCAGTCCCAAGTCGCAGGACAGGTCGCACAAGTGTGAAAGGGGCCTAAGAGTATAAAGCCTCGTACACACGCAACGAATTTCCGCCGACCAGTCATCCGTCTTTTGTCCAAAGTGGTGTCTGTTGATTGGAATGTGCTCTAGACTGCACACAAATTATCCCGCACAACAGAATTCTACTTCAGAAGTGATGTCATGTGTTGGATTGCTTTGTATGTGTTATTTCATCTCTGAGCATGCCTAGTCTTGCTCATAAGATTTTTCCCCATCGAAATCTGTACTAATGAGATGAAAATTGGACGTGTTTTGATGGTCGACAAAAGCCTACACACCAGGATTTTTTTGGCCGAAAAGTCGGAGTCGGTTGTCGGAAGCATCATACTAACAAGCCGAAAATCGGCAGATCGGTCGTCGGACGAAAATTCCTGGCTGAATTTCTACTCGTGTGTACGGGCCTTAAAGTTCACCAAAACAATGGCATTACAGTAAAGCAGATTGACTCTTTGGGTGTGATTATCAAAAGGTAAATAGGTTGTTTATTTTTAAGGGAATTTAAACTTTGCAAGCAGACTTTTCAATAGTTAGTGTTAGCTCTGCTGACTTCCATCATCCTGTGCAAACAAAAATGCTGTGTTTTGCTTGTTTTTTCATTTTCCCTGCAAGTGATTAGGTATATTTGCAATCTGAATTTTTACCACATACACTAAGTTGAGAAATAGATCCCCTGCAAAGTGAACAGCCTTTTTGCCTTTAGTAGATCAACCCCTTTATATCACAAAATGGCAAAGCTTCAGTTCAGTCAATTAGGCAGACTATTCTCAAACCTCTCTCTGACTTGAGAAAAGTCAGCTTATGTGGCAAAAATGTTAGGGTTGATTTACTAAAGGCAGGGCTTTTTTTTTTTTTAATAGAATAGGTGCAGGAACTCAACCACAGTCCCGGCCAATCCACATCAAACGGTGGGTGTGACCAATTTGCAGTAGGTGGGTCTTAAAGGACTTCAAATACCAGGCATGCGTTAAGTAAAGAGTGCAGAGTTATGTGTCAGCATTAATACTGGTAGCGGTTGCGATAGGGAAGCAAATGGAATAAATAAAGGACTTTAAAATTAAGAAAACACTGGGAATTTATCACCAATATTTGGACACTACAGCACTTTAATTTTATTTATTTATTTTTTTGAATACTATAAACCTATTAAGTTTGCACTATAAATATACCAATTTAATTGGTTGCACAATATTTATATTTGCACTTTATGAGAATACTAGTTGTTTGCACACTAATTACCCACCATTTCATTTTACAGACAGCACCTTATTTCAGCTGGTTTTAGTATATTTATGTGATTTAATTCTGTGCACAAGATTTATGTTTAGCACCCTAATAGATTTGCACCTTAATAATAATGATGTTATTGATCAATTAACAATTGAAGGAATATATTGCACATAAGCACCTTTTATATTTATTTATTTATTGGAGCACTTTTTTTTATACTCACAGTATGGATGCTATTTATGAATGAATGTCATATATAACCAACTTTATGATTTGATTTGCTGATTTGAATTGATATTAAATATATCACTGAAGGGCAGTACCCCCCTCTTTTTATCTTTTTTTTTTTGGGTGTGACCAAATTGCAGTAGGTGGGTATTAAAGGGGCTTTAAATACCAGGCGTACGTTAAGTAAAGAGTGCAGAGTTTAGGAGAGCACTGTGTACAGAATACAGGATAAAGGGTAGCTTAAAACAATTTACGTGCAGTGGTAGGATATCATTCCACCTAGAATTCCTGTATTTAATAGTCTAATAAAGTGTTTCTTTGACAGATAGTTGCATGAACACTGAGCGAGCAGTCAAAATGTGATCAGCATCCGCACGCAAAAAGAAATGTTCACTTGATGGATATCACACTTTTCAGTACTTTCTAGGTTTAGCTGATGACCACAGATGTCACATTTCAGAATAGCTGTTAATTGGTCCAAGAAAATTTAATTTATTTAAGAACAATAATGAATGAAATTGAAAGTTTTCATTTTCGTGCGATTGTGATGAAAATTTGGAATTTTGGTTCAATAGTTTTTATTGAATATTATTAAACATAACAAGCGGAATCAACCAAGTGGTAATAACATTGCGTTACAAAAGAAAGTTCAAGACACATGGAGTCTCAGCCATTACAAATAGCTTGATAACATAAAATGTGAATACGTAAGAGCGAGTCTGGCCATAACAGTTCTGCCATCCAACCCCGGTCACCCCTCGGGGAACATACTGTGTCCTGGGAGGATGACAGTACATGAACCGATACTCATCCACATTCAAACAGTTGAGACAAGCATGCAATCCATTAACTAAAACAGTTCGTCCGTACCGTGGAGAAAAGGCACGCTTATTGACCCCAGGTAAGTAAGGTAGACCACTTGGCATGGGGAGAGGTGGTAGGTTAGAACGGAAGGGGGAAAGGAAAATAAGGAAGCAGGAAGGGTCAAGGAGTAATCATTCAAGTGAACCACAATTGCGTCTTGCAAGGCTACCAGAACAGGGAAGACACCCTGAGAATTACACATAGAGGTGAGCATGTACCATCTTAGAACATCAAAGATAACTAGGGATAGTCAGTATTGACAGGGTTCTGGAGGGGAGGCCAACTGTCAGTCCATGGTTGCCAGTTTGTGAAAAATTGGGAATTTTAACGATACTCCATTTTCACAAATGCATCAGAGGTAAAAAGGAAGGAGAAATTAAGGTTTATTTTGCTGTTTTTTTAGATGTACAGTGGGCTTTAAAACCTGGACCTGTTCTTGACTCCTCTCAACTATCCTGGACCTGCCAGAAAACAATCCCTAGTTAGCCTCATTATTATGCGAAAAAAATAAAAAATAAAGTAGAGTACAGCTAAATTTTCTTTAGATGAAATAGCTCCACTCACTCAAATACTGTAATACCCTTCTAAGCGGCAATGGGGCCCCTACACCAACCCAGGTTCTGAATTATGACAAATCCTATTCTACAGTGTAATGCTTGAGCAATCTTTTGCTGAGCCTTGACGTGGGAGAAAGGACATGCTTTTTTTTTTCCATTTTAGATAATGTGGGGAAGAGGTAAGATTTAGTCGGGTTTTAATTCTCTCTGACCTCTTTTTCTTGTACTTCCTGTGTTTGTGATGCCTGCAAAGAATATGGGACCTGCAGTTGTCACTGACATAGAGAGAAATTAAACAATCAGAAATTCTAACCCTTTTTGGTTACATTTCCCCTTAATTTCCTGTCTGACTAAAAGTACAGGAAATCTCACCAATGGGGACACCTATGGCATTAAAAACACGACAGAGTCTTTAACTCTTACCCTCTCTACCTAAGACAAACAAAACAGCCTGGAGCCGGGCTTTAGGCCTGTGCAAATGCTGACTTAATGCCTGGGTTTACATTGATTGTAATTTTATTAGCTTGATGTTTTGTATAGGCACTGTAACGGAACCGCGACCCACAATGCACTTGTGTGCTTCCGTCAGAATACCGCTTCCTCCAGCCTCCAGTCTGAACTTAGATATCAGATATTCTAGCCGCCCCATACAAAACTAGCCAAGAATAGCTTGTATAAGATCTGGAACATTTATTGAACAAATTCACACCAGATATATATACCCCACCAGGTCAGGTGCCTGATTACATTATCATATGCAGATGAAATTGTGTACAGAAATATAATTAACATATCTAAGGAATAACCAACACAAACAGTACTCTACTTTCCCAATAGCAACTAATAGATGACAGTGATTTAATTAACTTGAGCTAATTAGCAGACTTGCCGTCATCAAGCTCATAAAGTACAATACACATTATTATAAGTGTAAACACATTCATACAGTAGACAATAGGTGAGTTAACCAGCACAATCAACAATGTGTGGAAGACAGGTGGTTAAGCTGATGATATTAGCATCTGCCATGAGTCTGACTGTGCGGAGCAGTCACCTATTGGCAATAGGCAGCTACGCCTTTAACATTAATCCTAGGCCTAGAGTCCCAGAGTCTGTATGTCTTGGGGAGATGTGGAATTGAATCCAAAGTAACAATACTCCAAGGGTCCCCCCAGAATACTCCCCACAAAGAGCAGTGTTCCCTCACAAGCCAGGGTCCATAGTTACTAGGCAAGAGGCTAGCCTGCAGTCCACTCCAAAAGCCCCTGTCCTAAGTTTGTCACAGGCACCTTTTTAAAGTTTTGCTATAATAAATGGTTATTAATTGACGCTACCTTCGCTGATATTTCCTTTAAAAAAAAGTGGTTCTCTGGCTGTCAAGCTGATGCTTTAACTTCAGTAGAGTTGATCCAAAATTAACAAATATAAACACATAGTTTTGGCTTTTTTGTGACACTTATTTACAGAATGCTTGTTCCAGGACTATGAGGATAAAAGTTACTGAAGTCAAACATTGGCATTTAGAATTTTCAGAAGGAGCCTTGCAATAAAGACTTTTACATGAAAACTTTCAAACCTGTAAACCATAGACAAACCAACTGTAATGGTTGCCCTGTTACAAGCTGCTTATGGTTACATTACACATCAGGAGGTAAACATAATGAATATTCGGATATTACACCCTTGCAAATCATTAATCAGTTTGACAATAAATAAATCCTTCCCAAAGTTCTGGTGCAGGTTCAACCACAATCCTGATGTAGAAGTCTGTGAATTCTCTGGCCTTTGTGGGTGTCCCTTTGCCCATGCTAAAGGGTACATGCCGACAATGGGAGATCCATTAGGTAGGAGCTGTTTATCAGAATTGGTATGTTCTGTGTGCAACCAACATGTCCATACTATATCAAACTTTGTGGGTTTTCCTCTATTTAT
Source organism: Pelophylax lessonae (assembly GCF_965119305.1). Classification (NCBI taxonomy): domain Eukaryota; kingdom Metazoa; phylum Chordata; class Amphibia; order Anura; family Ranidae; genus Pelophylax; species Pelophylax lessonae. The sequence goes on from NC_138770.1 coordinate 182,753,841, forward strand.
ATTTTCATGTCAGCTTAAGAAATACCGGCCAAAGCTTGGTGGGATTGGTAAGGAAAATTATCTTTCAAAGAGGTAGGGTGCATCCTGCCGTAGTCTTTAGTCTCTAATAGGGATGGGTGAAAGGTTCGGCCCGAGCAGGAGTTTGGGCTGAACACCCGAGTTTGCAGAGTATTCGCTGGGTGTTCACCACGACGAACATCCTGCAATGCATTGCGCTCTTCACAGTACATTCTGCGCCCTGATTGGGCAAAGCTTTGCCCAATTTAGGGAGCAGTGTAACCTGGTTGTTAAGGAGCGGGGCCAGTCATCAGCTGTCAATGGGTTTCCCCGCTAACAGCTGAATAATAAATAAAAAAAGTGCCAGTTAAAAAATAAAGAAAAAAACAGCAAAAATATTTTAAAAAATATTAAAAAATATATAAAAAAAAACCTGGAGTGGGGTCCCCCCAAACTCTGTGCAGACGCTCATCCAGGCATGCAGCCTGGCAGGTCAGGAAAGGCAGGGACAAGCAAGCGCCCCCCCCTCCTGAACCATACCAGGCCACATGCCCTCAACATGGGGGGTGAGTGTTTTGGGGCCAGCGGGGCTCTGCCCCCCCACCCCAAAACACCTTGTCCCCATGTTGATGAGGACAAGGGTTTCATCCCCACAACTGTGGCTGGTGGTTTTGGGGGTCTGTGTGTGGGGGCTTATCAGAATCTGGAAGCCCCTTTTAACAAGGGGGCCCCCAGATCCTGCCCCCCATGTGAATGAGTATCGAGTACATCGTACCCATCTCCATTAATCAAAAAAGTGTCAAAAAGACAATTTTTGACAATTCATTTATTAAAAAATAAAAAGTAAAAAAATAGTGTAAATCCATTATTAATCAGGCCGCCCGCCACATTGCCGACCCCGGAAAAAAAAATGTAAAATGCTCCCGTCTCCTGGGAGGCCTCCCGCTGAATGCCTGCTCTGCGCTTTGACATTTCTTATATAGGTAGGTGGCGAGGCCACCTGGCTACATCACCCAGTGACACCGCCCCCTTCTGACATCACAGGCCCAGCATGCACCAGTCCCTGATGTCAGAAGGGGCGGTGCCACCAGGTGATGTAGCCAGATGGCCCTGACCTTTACCTATATAAGAAATGTCAAAGCGCAGAGCAGGCAGGAGGCAGGAGGCAGGAGCATTTTTTATTTATTTTTTTGATTTGGCCATGCAGCAGGCAGCATGATTGACAGTGGAATTACATCAGGGGGATACTATTTTTTTTATTTTGCATTTTTTAATAAAGGAATTGTCAAAAATGTGTCTCTTGTTTTTATTACTTTTTTACACTTTTTTGTTGAACGGGTAGGGATACGATGTACCTGATACTCATTTACACAGAAGGGGGGGCAGGATCTGGGGGCCCCCTTGTTAAAGGGGTCTTCCAGATTCCGATAAGCCCCCCTCCTTTCCTGACCTACCAGGCTGCATGCCCTGGTAAGGATCTGGTATGAATTGTTTTTTTAATTTTAGTGAAGGGCCTGGTATGGACTAAGGGGGGTGCCATTGTTTTCTTTTTTTTTTTTTTTTTTATAGCCAGGTGCTGGCAATTGCAACTGTGAGTCATTTTAAGTGAGATTTTATTCTTTTTTTTTTTTCTTCTTTAGGAATGTTATTTTTGCTACAGCATTTTTTATGCGTGCTACACATGCGCCATTTTGCAGGCAGATTAAGGGGACCCCCCAGGCACTATATTTAAAGGAATTTTTCTTTTTTATTGTTGCACTTTAATAAATAAAAGCATAATAAAAATCACTTCTCCTAAAAATTATTGATACATGTCCCTGAGGGCAGTACCGAGACCCCCATACACCTTTATTGGCCAATTACTTGCATATAAGCCTTCAAAATGGGCACTTTTGATTTTTCCTTTTCGGCCCCCATAAACTTCAATGGAGTTTGCCATTCAAGCTAGAACTTGTCCCCTGTTCGGGAGTTTTACTGCGAACTGAGCAGGAGGGTCTTCGGCCCATGTCTAGTCTCCAACAGTTAAATGATTCCAGGCTTCCCTTTAAACTAACACCTTGTTTTAATTATTTTTTAATACATTTAATTTTCACACCCTTTTAAACAACTGTTTTAAAAATGTCATTATTGTTAGACCATAAGCCCCGAAATCGAATTGTATGTAAAGGTCACAGATACAAGTAGCTGCTAATGGATTTTTTACTGGCGTAATGAAGGGTAATTTTTTGAGCAACGTCAAGTAGCCTTACCACACTTAACTGTTCTGTGCTTATTAGCTATATGGTGCAAAGTTCAGTAACCCAAAGAAGCTAGTCATCATTGTCCCATATTCGAATAAAAAATGTACTGGTTGCTTTAAATTTGTACTATTCAAAATGTTGAAGTATCCACAGATGAACATACAAAATGTTCAGGGTTGTTCCCTGGCAGTGTTCCCAGTAGGATACACAATTGAATTTGTAAAGGGGTTCTTATATCCGAGGTGGGCTATAAAAAGAAAGGTAAAATAAAACAGCATCGTTTTTAGCAACCAGTCACATTCTTCCTCCTACCTTCAAATGTGCCCTAGGAAAGAGACAGCTGGAATCCGGTGTACCGGTGTCTGAGATACACTTAATAAACAGAATAAAGATAAAACTAGCTTAGTGTTGTGGAAAACTGGAGACTAATTGCCACATCCCAAACAACAAGTGAACCAAAGAAGGGGGCCCCAGGTGGACTTTAAAGGAAATAGCCAACCAGGTAGTAAAACTACAAGAGGGTGAACGGTATATAAAATCAACAAGTTTTATTCAGAATAGTAAAATGGTGATTCTTAACACCAAATATATAATTAAAAGAAAAAATTTGACATGCAGACAATACCACAAAATCTCAAAATGCTTACAGTCTGGAAAACACGCTTGGTCTCATGGAGTAGGTGGCCAAACCGAAGAAGCATTCACAGAAGATTCCCAACATATTTTGAAATATGGTATAATTTCTTCTTCAGGGAAACATCAGAGCACATTACAGTTTTGATGTATCATTATATCAACAAATACATAAGTGGTAACATCAGTCTCCTAGATTTGCCCCACTACATGAAGCCCAAAAATCAAGATGGAAAGAAGGTATCCCAAACAGTGGGATGATGGGCCACAGAAAAGTAGATGTTAAAAAATTTGCCAGCGATGGAGTGTCAGTCATCTGGTTAGGTAGGAAAGCAAATGAATTATAAGGTGGAGGGGCGCAAAGTGTCTAACATTCACCAGCTCTGTGATGTCATCATGGAGGAGTGGAAGAGGACTACAGTGGCAACCTGTGAAACTCTGGTGAACTCCATGCCCAAGAGAGTTAAGGTAGTGCTGGAAAATAATGATGGCCACACAAAATTTAGGTTATACATCGATTTTCCTTCCTCTCTTTATTCAGCAATCTGGAAAAGGGAATTAGGGTCTGGCGTCCATATTTTAGGACTTCAGGTGGCCACACAGGGGAGGTATTCACCTGACCACATCTAACATCATACCCAGCCTAGTTCAGGATATATCCTTGATCCCTAAAAGGAGAAAAGCACTGCCAGTCTGCAATACGGTCAACCGACTTGTTTTTAACTTGGTTTGCAAGCATCATAATCTAATGCAAGTTTAACCATGTAAGTGCTTCAACAAACTACACGTCTGTGATAAATGCATATGTCTATGAAAACTAGCAATATGTGTATCTATTGTATACTACCATTTATACTAAAGTGTTTATGTCATTACATATATGACTGTATGATCATGTTGTTGTTTTTTTGTTAGAGCACTTCAAAAGAACCACCACTGAAGAAGGAAAAGTTTTTTTCCGAAACATGTTGGGTCTCAGGTTCTGTTCTGGAATAGTCATGGTTACACCATTTGTCATTTCATTGTTGCTTGCTAATTTTAATTCTTTGGATTTTGCATTTTTGTATTTTGAATAAACTATATTTTGTGTAAATGTATAAACCTTTTCTATTTCTTGTGCCTAAAAAGTCCCAAACCTAGGGGAACCTTTCCCAATTTTCTTGCCACACAAAATATTGACACTTTGGGCCCAATTTGGAAATATTCACTTAGAGGTGTACTCACTTTTGTTGCCAGCGGTTTAGACATTAATGCCTGTGTGTTGAGTTATTTTAAGGGGACAGCCAATTTACACTGTTATACAAGCTGTACACTCACTACTTTACATTGTAGCAAAGGGTCATTTCTTCAGTGTTGTCACATGAAAAGATATAATAAAATATTTACAAAAATGTGAGGGGTGTACTCACTTTTGTGAGATACTATAGCTTCCTCATGAATCTGCTCATATCCTGTAATTCGACAATGAAGGAGAAGCAGCACACTGATGGGGTAATATTTATTATTTCTTTCTCGTTAAACAAACTTTTGATTGACAGCACAGTGTAAAGCTGTAGAGCCCAAATTGGTTCAGCTTGTTGCCCCTACCTCTCCCCGTTATAGTGCAGAACCAGACAGATTATAAATTCTGGTTCTATTTAATTACAAATAATGAATTTAAAACTGTAATGAACAATTTCTTTATATCTGCATTGAATTCAGCTTTAAGGACGAATGCGCAGAATTTCTGCATCCACAGAAATATGAACATTCTGTAAATCTCAGGGGCAAGATGAAGTCATGGCTTTCTCATTACCATGTAAACTATCACAGCTCAGGAGAAAAAAGCGTGCATATGTTGTTCCAATGTGTACTTCTCTAGAGAATGTTATAAAGTCAAAGACACAACGGAACAAGATAAAGAAACCAAAAGATAGCAAACATCAGGAAACAATAGGCAAAATGTAAATGTAGAAAATAACTGATTGTGGTTGAAGGACAACAAATTATAAGGCTAAGGCTTAAAAACATCCAGTGAAAGGATTTGTCTCTTGTCCATTGCCATAAGCTTTTCTAGCAGAATGTTCCCTCAAATTGAATATTGATTGAGGACATACGTTAAATAATCCTCCTTTTTAGATAGGAAATCTATTAATGGCTGATCAACTAAGTGAATCCCCCGCAGGCCCAAGCAATTGTTTAACAGGAAGAAATCGATGATGCCATTAGCCCATGCTCAGGACAAAGGTATTCACTTGCAAGGCAGCACCCTAAGATGATGCTGCAAATTTTATCCGCTTTCAAAATGTTCTTGTAGTTGACAAGCTTACAAAAGAGAGGAATTGGAATGACAAATGGTAATTAAACCACAGTTTGACATTACAGCTACTTTCTGGTCAAAATTGAAGCCAAACTGATTAATTGGGAAAAATCAGTTACAGGTACATCAAAACAAATGTTCATGATACTGTGAGTTTCTCTTATAAAGCAGCACATCCTGAGTGGTCTTCTGCCAGCGTGCTGTAGAGAAGAACCCTTGCTCTTTATGATAAAACAGCGGTCTATCTGCAGTTGTTTGGCACACTCCTTAGTGAGTTAAAGCTAGAGCCTTCTAATCAGCAAAGCTTATGCTCCCCGCTGATTGGAGAGCCCTAGCATGCACTAGCATTGCATTTCCTTCTTCCAATGTTTTATACATAATTGGAGAGAAAATGGTATATTTTAAACAAAAACTTGCATACCTGCACTCCTGTTGGCCTCCTTTATTTGTCAAAATGACATAGAGTCAGCATGTTGTTTCCTCCTATGTAGTATGTAGTAAGGACTACTTACCTGTAGATGCATCAGAAGAATTAAAATTAATTTCAGGCCCCCTGTTCCCTACCAAAGATGCAGGCAGTACACCAACCTCACCCCCTTTTCCCATTTTCTACTATAGGGATATACACTCACTGGGCACTTTATTAGGTAAACCTATTCAATTGCTTTGTAACACAAATTGCTGAGCAGCCAATCACATGGCAGCAACTCAGCACATGTAGGCATCTAAACAAGGTGAAGTCGAGCATCAGGATGGGGGAAGCAAAGGGGATTTAAGTGACTTTGAACATGGTATGGTTGTTGGTGCCAGACAGGCTGGTGTGAATATTTCAAAAACTGCTGATCTACCAGGATTTTCACGCACAGCTATCTCTAGGGTTTTCAGAGAATAGTCCCAAAAAGAGAAAATATCCAGTGAGCGGCAGTTGTGGGGAAGAAAATGCCTTGTTGATGTCAGAGGAGAATGGGAAGACTGGTTTGAGATGATTGAAAGGCAACAGTAACTTAAATAATCACAACCAAGGTATGCAGAATACCATCTCTGAACACACAACACATTGAACCTTGAAGCCGATGGGCTGCAGCAACAGAAGACCACACCAGGTACCACGCCTGCCAGCTAAGAACAGGAAACTGAGGCTACAATTTGCACAGACTCACCAAAATTGGAAAACATAAAATTGGAAAAACGTTGCCTGGTCTGATGCATCTTGATTTCAGCTGCAAAAGTCAGATGGTAGGGACAGAATTTGACATAAACTACATGAAAGCATGGATTAAACCTGCCTTGTATCAATGGTTCAGGCTGGTGGTTTAAAGGTGAGGGGGAATATTTTCTTGCCACACTTTGGGCCCCTTATTACCAATTGAGCATCATTTAAACACCATGGCCTACCTGAGTATTGTTGCTGACCATGTCAGTGTGCTGGTCTTCTGATGGCTACTTCCAGCAGGATGACATTGATTTCACTGTACTCCACTGGCCTCCACAGTCAGCAGATCTCAATCCAATAGAGCACCTTTGGAATTTGGCATTCGCATCATGGATGTGCAACTGACAAACCTACAGCAACTGCGTGATGCTATCATGTCAATATGGACCAAAATCTCTGAAGAATGTTCCCAACACCTTGTTGAATCTATGCCATGAAGAATTAAGGCAGTTCTGAAGGCAAAGGGGGCCCAACCCAGGACTAGCAAAGTGTACCTAATAAAGAGGCCAGTGAGTGTATATATGTTTATCAAGATGGTAGGTTGAGTCAAAGGCTTCTTAAAGTCAGGTTTGTGGAATATATACATCATATGGCTGTTGAAGGTCAGAGTGACCTGGAGCATTCATCTACATTGTGAAACGGCTCAGAGTGGCATAACCCAGATGTACAAATGTGACTTTAAACTGAAAAATACAGTATGCAAAAATACAGTATTCCCTTTAGACTCCTCTGTTGTCATTGGGTGTCATTGTAAAATTATTGTTTCGATTTTGGGTGGATTTGGTAATATATTAAGCTGTTATGTAAGCTATATTTACTATAATTTATTGTGCTAAAGTTTAGATCCAGCTCTATGAAGTTTCTGAAGTGATCTCTCAAAATAGCAGATAAATGGAAGGGTTGGGTCATACCGACAGGCCTGTCCAGCAGGTAGACCCCTACAAAAGGATCAATTCACTATGGTATAACAATTGTTCTTTCCCATACTTTTTATGCAGTGAGAACCAAAATTTTTCAAATGAACAAAAAAAAAAAAAATGGATCCCTATGGCAAATGTTATAGTGTAGTGAACAAAGCCAAAAGAGTTTTTTTGGCCCGGCATAGTTATTGTCCCTGCAATTTTCCATTGGTGGTATCGTGAGAGCCTGCATACTTGCAATTTTTTTTCTCAGTCGAAATCAAAGGAATACTCCAATACTTACTTTTGTCTCCACTGAGCCCATGTTTGGACAGAGCCCCTTTACAGTAGGCAATCTAAGCAAGATGTCCCTAAGTAGTGACCCCCTTTGGATGTCTCCAGCTAATTGAAGGTCTTATTACTACTGATGGTTAGAATCAATAGTCAGAAGTTAAACCGAGACTAACTTGTTAATGGATTTTATTAAAAGATCTAATGTCTGCACTACCCGGAATGTGGTTTTAAAGTACTTCTATGGCTGATAAGTATCTTTTGTCATTCACTCTGTATAAGGAGGTTTCTCAGCATATATGGAGATATATAATACTATTTTATGTAGATATTTTGGTTGTTTTATCTTATGTGTTTTTCTGCATACAGATTATACCTTCAGCCCCTGACAAAGTATTTTAAAAAGATGTTGGGCTATTACCTCACAAAAATTTAGAACGTTTTTTGTCACATATGTAACTACATTTTGATTGTTATGGCAATATGGAATCATAGTTGAGGATGTTGATATGACAGGAAAATGAATCAGCCAGTAATTTTATAAATGAGTTGTTTTAATGTTAAAATAAAAAATACAGTGGGTACGGAAAGTATTCAGACCCCCTTAAATTTTTCACTCTTTGTTATATTGCAGCCATTTGCTAAAATCATTTAAGTTCATTCTTCTTCCTCATGAATGTACACATAGCACCCCATACTGACAGAAAAACACAGAATTGTTGACATTGTTGCAGATTTATTAAAAAAGAAAAACTGAAATATCACATGGTCCTAAGTATTCAGACCCTTTGCTCAGTATTTAGTAGAAGCCCCCTTTTGATCTAATACAGCCAGGAGTCTTTTTGGCAAAGATGCAACAAGTCTTTCACACCTGGATTTGGGGATCCTCTGCCATTCCTCCTTGCAGATCCTCTCCAGTTCTGTCAGGTTGGATGGTAAACGTTGGTGGACAGCCATTTTTAGGTCTCTCCAGAGATGCTCAATTGGGTTTAAGTCAGGGCTCTGGCTAGGCCATTCAAGAACAGTCACGGAGTTGTTGTGAAGCCACTCCTTCGTTATTTTAGCTGTGTGCTTAGGGTCATTGTCTTGTTGGAAGGTAAACCTTCGACCCAGTCTGAGGTCCAGAGCACTCTGGAGAAGGTTTTTGTCCAGGATATCCCTGTAATTGGCCGCATTCATTTTTCCCTCAATTGCAACCAGTCGTCCTGTCCCTGCAGCTGAAAAACACCCCCACAGCATGATGCTGCCACCACCATGCTTCACTGTTGGGACTGTATTGGACAGGTGATGAGCAGTACCTGGTTTTCTCCACACATACCGCTTAGAATTAAGGCCAAAAAGTTCTATTTTGGTCTCATCAGACCAGAGAATCTTATTTCTCACCATCTTGGAGTCCTTCAGGTGTTTTTTAGCAAACTCCATGCGGGCTTTCATGTGTCTTACACTGAGGAGAGGCTTCCGTCGGGCCACTCTGCCATAACGCCCCGACTGGTGGAGGGCTGCAGTGATGGTTGACTTCCTACAACTTTCTCCCATCTCCTGACTGCATCTCTGGAGCTCAGCCACAGTGATCTTTGGGTTCTTCTTTACCTCTCTCACCAAGGCTCTTTTCCCCCGATAGCTCAGTTTGGCCGGACGGCCAGCTCTAGGAAGGGTTCTGGTCGTCCCAAACGTCTTCCATTTGAGGATTATGGAGGCCACTGTGCTCTTAGGAACCTTCAGTGCAGCAGAAATCTTTTTGTAACCTTGGCCAGATCTGTGCCTTGCCACAATTCTGTCTCTGAGCTCTTCAGGCAGTTCCTTTGACCTCATGATTCTCATTTGCTCTGACATGCATTGTGATCTGGAAGGTCTTATATAGACAGGTGTGTGGCTTTCCTAATCAAGTCCAATCAGTATAATCAAACACAGCTGGACTCAAATGAAGGTGTTGAACCATCTCAAGGATGATCAGAAGAAATGGAAAGCACCTAAGTTAAATATATGAGTGTCACAGCAAAGGGTCTGAATACTTAGGACCATGTGATATTTCAGTTTTTCTTTTTTAATAAATCTGCAACAATGTCAACAATTCTGTGTTTTTCTGTCAGTATGGGGTGCTATGTGTACATTCATGAGGAAGAAGAATGAACTCAAATGATTTTAGAAAATGGCTGCAATATAACAAAGAGTGAAAAATTTAAGGGGGTCTGAATACTTTCCGTACCCACTGTATAGGTACATTTTCTTTAATGAAATAAAAAAAAGAGGTTATACTTACCCGCTCTGTGCAACAATACTACACCGAGTGGTCCCTTGCCTCCTCTTTGGCGGTCCCCTCCTTCTTCCTCATCCGGGTGTCCCTTTACGAAGCCAACTGCTAAGTGGGCACCAGCTTCATAGACACACAGTCACAGGAGTTTGACAACAAAAGGGGCCAATGGCTCCCCTGTTCTCAGTGTTTCCTGTGAGACCAGGATGTAAAGAAGGCTTTGCTGTAGCCGGAAAGGTGCTAGATTGGTGAGAGAGAGGAATCAGGTAGGTGTTTAGGGATGGTTGGAGGGCAAATAGTGGGGTGTTTTTTTTTACCTTAATGCAGGAATACATTAAGGTAAAAAAAATAAAAATATTTAGAGACTTTAAAAGCACTTTAATATGTTAACAATAAAAAGAATATGAATGTAGCACCCTCTAGTGTGCTAGAAGTGCAGATAGATTTTTTGTTTAGTGTAGGTAAATTTGTGCAGCCTTGGCTGGCAGCCAAGCCTGTCTGTGTTTTTCCTGGGTTGGGCAGAGATCCAGGGAGAGCTGGATTACTCACAGGCAGCATCACTGAGACCTCCCCCCTACTTTTTGAACTTGCTGGAAACTTCCAGAAGAATGGGAGGGGAGGGGAGGTAAGGTGGAGCTACCTGGAGTATTCTGAGGGTCCTGACCAATCCCCAAGCTAGGTTGGCGGGGGCAAGCCCCCCTCAAATATTCTGGGTCAGCCCAGCTGGGGAGCAGTATGTTCGGGTGGAAGCTGGGGATGGAGTGTTATGCTGTCCGTGGCCTTGGAAATAGCCTGGGCCTGACCTCGGGTGCGGACAGGACCCTCTTTAAGGCACACGGAGATTTCCTGGCCTGGAGGCATGGGAGCAAGGAAAGGACAGCGGGAGAACACTGCAAGGCAAGTCTCCAGGTGGACAAGGAACAGCCAAGAGGGCTGGTGAGTGATACACAGTCAGGAGGACTGGGAGGCATGCCTGAGAGGACTGGGATGGAGCAGTCTGAGATGGATGCAGAGCCAGGCAGGTGGACTGTGGTGCCACAGGCAGAAGAAAAGGGTAGCTGCAGCCAGGAGGGCCGTCAGTGCTTGAAGAAGTGATACTGGGAGCAGAAGGCACAGATAGGGCAGCTAGAACCAAAGGCTTTTATCTTTTTGCTACACCATAAGGACCTGCGGCCCCTGCCTACAAAGGACCTTTGTCCAGATACAGCTGAGATTGTACTGGATCTGAAACTTGTGCTAGCTGTTCCTGGGAGTTGTTGTTCTGCAATGAAGATTGTGCTGAAGGTAGAAGAGGAAAGTGTGTGTATATACTGGGGTGTATATAGTTTTAGTCCCTCACAAGTTTTGCTGATCAAATGGGCATCCCATATCTTCCCTCCCCTATCCAAATCCAATTCCCCTAATAAAAAAATAAAAAAACAAGGAAAGCTGCAAGGACTGTTTCTTGACTTTGAAGTGAGTGAAAAATCTGTGTGCCTGGCTGTGCAGGGTGGGAGACAAGCACATTCACCAGTGGTCCCTACGGGGGTAGCGCTACATTCATTTTTTACGAAAGATGATGTATTTGAGTTTGCATGCCTGAAAAATCCCATTTTGTTATGTTTGTCACTTTCATTTAAGATTAGAACAGATGTGCGATTAGAAGTGTAGACCTTTTTTTTTTTTTTTGTTTCGACTGGAATTGTGCTTTAAGATCAGTCACACACCTACTATTCAGAATATACGGGAGGCAGGTGTCGGCCTATTAAAGTGCATACACCAAGTAATGAGAAAGTAATTTGTGCTTGTTTTCAGTGACCAGCTGTTTCTGGGAATGATTTTTGTATTTTCATATTCTGCACAGCTGGAGAATGTCATACTGGTTAATTGAAACTTTCTTCTGTCTTTGATTCTAGCAGCTGTGATATGGCAACCGTGTATAGACCCTTTGACAAGTATGGTGGCAGTGGAGGCAGCAGCATGAATGACACTTCCACCAGTAACCTGGGCACTTCAATCACTGCATGCAAGAAGGTAGATCTCAAATATAAGTTTAAACTGTTTTGATTTACATATTGTAAACTGTCATTGTTAATTAATAGTTGGTAATTGGTTATAAGGCATATCTAATCCCAAAAATCAAAAAAATGATTATGTTGCAGCTTATCAGGCCTTAGATATTGTGGCAATTGTTTTCTTTTTGAGATTTTATTTGCTTTATTTTTATCTGGTGATGCTGCACGTTACACAATTTCTGTCATGGGGTTATAAATCACCGTACTCTATCTATGCAGTGGAAGTTTTATTAACGTAGTTTTGAACACCACCCCCTTTCCTCCATAATAAAGGGGGGGGGGGGTATTCTGTAGACCTCACACATGGATGGAAACAATATACCTAATAACAGGCAGCACAGGCAAAGGGATTTATCATTTGCAGAGATGTATAGTAACGAAGTAGAACTACTTAAGTACTGTACTTAAGTACCGAAATGCGGTATCTGTACTTTCCTAGAGTAGAATTTTTTTCTCCTACTTCTACTTTTACTTCACTACATTTTTTCGATGATTTCGATACTTCTACTCAAGTATTTTTTTTTTGTGCTGCATAGTTACTCGTTACTTTAAAAAAAATTACCACTGCCAGAACAGTAGATGGCAGGTTGCATAAAGCTCAAAAAAATGTGTATAATGTCATTCGTAAATCAGCGCATACGAAAATAAAGGCTGTGTATAATAAAAGCTGCTATACCAAATCTTTCCAATAAAAAGAAAATATGAAACAAACAAATAAATGGTGCTACAGCGCTTAAAGTGCATCAAGAAACTGCTAAAAAACACAGGTTAATCATTTGAATAAATCATTTGAAATAATAAAAAACAATATGATGTTCAAACTTTTGACTTCTTTCTTTAATAACTACATAACACAGTACTTGTACTTCTACTTTCAGTACTTGAGTAGAATTTTTTTTTCAAAACTACTGGTACTTTTTACTTTTAGTACTTAAGTAGCAAATTTTTTGAAAAAACTACTTGCAATACTTAAGTAAAAAAAATGTTGAATACTTTAGTACTTCTACTTAAGTAACTTTTTCTGCGAGCACTTCCACTTCTACTCAAGTCACTTTTTGATCGAGCACTTGTACTTTTACTCAAGTAGAAATTTCGAGTACTTTATACAAGTCTGATCATTTGACAACATTTCTGGCAGGATTAACTGGCATGTTTTTGCACTTTTACAGATACATATAAAAATGAAAGCATTTTGTTATATCAGACCAAACTGGAGCAAATAAAAGATGGTCACTGTTCCTGAGAAACTGGCCAACTTTCAGTTCATGTGTACTGGGCTTTAGGGTTTACATACTCTGTAAGAGTCCATTCACACCTATGTACATAGAGTCTCATATCTATGCCAGTAAAGTCCTCCTGATACAGGATGGGGTTCTGTTTTCTTTTTGTCTTTGCAATTATATTTGGATGTGGCATAATTTAGTGGTCCACCCTTTTTATAAGATTCAATTTAGTCCTATTTGCACAGGACAAATGTGCATGCAGTTTCTCAGGACTACTAGGTCCGCTAATTTTTTATAAATGCCTTCCTTTAGAGATAAATCTTAATTATTTATATATGACCTAGCAGCCATTATCAAATAGCAAATTTGACAAAAGTATAAAAAAATAAAAACCTGTATTGCCATGACTGTATAGAAAGTGTACACTTGAGTTTGAAATTCTTAGCCTGATCCTAACAAAATTTATACAAACCTATGTTAGAATAAAGGCTCGTACACACGTACCGATTGTCGGCCGTAAATATTCGGCCGCCGACCGATCGGACGATTGTAGCCTTGTTAGTATGATGCTTCCGACAGCCGACAGCGCATTTTCGGCCGAACAGAATCTGTCGTGCAGACTTTAAAATATTTGTTGGCCGTCACCAGAATGGCCAATTGTTCACCAGTCAGTACAGAATTCGGCCGACAAACAGCAGATTAGCAAGACTGGGCATGCTCAGAGAAGAAAAAACACACGGAAAGTTAACCATCACATGACATCACTTCTGCAGTCGGCTGTTGTTGGCCGACAAAATTCGTGTGCAGTCTTTAGCACTTTTCAGCCGACAGGACAGCACCGGACAAAAGACGGCCGATCGTTCGGCCGACATTTGGTACGTGTGTACGGGACTTCAGATGCGAAAGAATGCCAGTCCCATTATGCACAAATATCATATTGTTTACCTTAATAATTGCTCTGTACGTTGCGTGCTATGAAATCATTAAATAACAGGTTACCCTCATAAATCTTTAGCGCCGTTCTGGTGACTCACTCGCCTTCATACTTGATGTACTACCCCTGAATGTACGATAACAGCCCACTGTCTGCCCTCTCAGCACCGCTCATTTCACAAAGCTGATCTGCACTGTGAATTCTCAATGCCTTCTGTGAGCTTCCACTCTGCAACAATCCATCCACAGCTTGTTTTCTTTTTAATAACCCATAATTAGGCTGGGTAATTCAATTAGCCAAGGCTTCGTGTCTGAGTATATAGAGATCTCATTGCGAATGGAAGACATGCTTATTTATTTCTCTAATAATATAAATGTGCCATTGAGTGGTCTCTCACCAATTAACCCTTTGGATTATAGATCATCACCTTGTTAGCGCTGCTGGTTCTCTCATTCCCTGCCGTGTTATCAGATATATCACTTGATTAAGCCTGCTGCATTAGCTATTCGGTTCCTTCTACCTCTCCCCCCGGCCTTATTCTCTTGCACTGGAGGGCTCTGTCCCTTTTCAGTTTTGATCCTGTTTTCTAATGAATAGATGCTTCATTTGAGATCCTGTTTTCTAATGAATATGTGTTTCATTTGAAGCCTCATGCACACAGGACGATATAGAAACGTCAGTAGAAAGCTGTAGCTGTAGATGGCATTTTTAGCTTTTTTGTAGTAGCGTTTTTCAACGTTTTTTAGCTTTTTTCAGCTGTAGCACTTTTAGCTTTTTTTTTAGCAAAACTATATTGCCACAAAAGCTTATGGCTCAAAAATGTTGATAAACGCAGAATAGCTGCATTTTTCTGGGTTTTTTGGCATTTTTCACCATTTTTAAGCTTTTATCAGAGTTGGAGCGTTTTAACAGCTGAAAAACCCCTCTTAAAACCCACTAGTTCTGGGGGGTTTTTCCCAGCCAGAAAACACCCCTGCCAAAAACTGCTGAAACAGCCTAAGTGGACACATAGGATAACATGCTGGGGAGTTTACTGGCTGCAGAAAAAAAATGTCTGATGCCAAAAACAGAAGCTGTCATTATACTTCACAAGAATGGAGACTTGCTTCTTTTTTCTTTTTCTTACTTTCTCTATTGTTAAAGTAATATCTATGTAGATATAATTATTATATCCACCTGTTATTAATGTGTTACTTATATACATACAATGTATTCGGTTTCTCAATCATCATATCCTCTAATTGGATGTGTAAAAATGTTGTACATTACTATTTCTTCCTGAATTTTTCTCAATAAAGCATTTCCTTTTTTTGGAAAAAAAAAACCCAGCAGCTGTAAAAACATCCAGTGTGCTTGAGGCCAAAGTAAACCTGTTGCCAACCTGTATATTTCAACAGCAGAATAGGAAGAAAAAATGCATTAGTTTACCCTCATCTCATTATTATAAGCGTTGGTCGTGGTGGGTAGGGATGATCGAACGGTTCGGGTCGACCATCGGTTCAACCTGAATATTGGCTGTTCGAGGTTCGGCCGAATTCCGAACTTTTTTCTGAAAGAGTTCGGAATTCGGCAACCAGAACCGACCAAAATGCAATGGTACAGGAAATGGGCTTTAAAAGCCAGTGATTGGACCAGAACCATCAGTAAAAGCCAATTGAGGGGGCAGGAGAATGCTAGGAATGTGATTGGAGTGACTAGGGGGTCCATAGGCCAATCATTAGTGAATACGCCCCCCAGTATATAAGATCGCCCCTGCCAAATTCCTAGCATTGTAATACAGGGACATGGAAGAGAGTGGAAGCAGTTCTGTGACTTCTGCTACAAAGTGTCATTTAGCAATTTTTAGTGTGAGGAAAAGGATATCTAGTGTAGTTAGGGTACTATTTTCCACTATAGTTAGCTTTAATAATCTAGTTTCTGTAGGGAAAGTGTTAAGTGTAAGGGGACCGTAGTGTAGTGTAGGGTTAACTGACTCTGACTGCTATGGCAGGGTGACAAAACCCTTCCATGTCAGGGTGACCGCTATAGAGAAAAGATCGTTTCTCTTAGGTCACTTACAGAACAGCGATATGGCTTCTCGCCTGTCACCCTGCTTTTTGCTGCAGGCGTTTATAGGGTTTTTTTGAGGACATGGTTGGAGTCAGGCATGACATCTGAACTTCTGTGTAGGGGTATATATACATACACCCATGTATGTATACAGTATATACACATATATAGGTGTGAAAGTAGCAGAACACTATGCTTGCGCTAATGAAATAATTAACAGGCATATGTCTCCGCTCCTATCACACCTATATGTGTGTATGTGTATAAATACATATAAGTGTGTGTGTATATATACCACTATACAGAAGTTCAGATGTTTTGCCTGCCTCCAAAGATCCTAAAAAAATGCCCAAAAAAAACGCCAGTTGCAAAAACACACCTGGGCGTTTTTGTAGCTGGCATTTTTTTGGGCATTTTTTGGGCGTCTTTGGAGGCAGGCATAACATCTGAACTTCTGTGTAGGGGTATATATACATACACCCATGTATGTATATATACACATACACATATATAGGTGTGAAAGTAGCAGAACACTATGCTTGCGCTAATGAAGTAATTAACACCAATATGGCTTCTCACCTATCACACCTATGTGTGTATGTGTATAAATACATATAACTGGTTCTGGACATGCTACAGAGCTGAAACTTTACAGGTACACTTTTTAGACCCCCCAGACACTAAATCCAAAGAAATCTCATTTTTTTTTCAATAATTTTTTCAATAATTGGCTCTCTATCAAAAATGACAATTTTTAAGAACTTTTTTATGTGTGATTAATAGTCCCTGGGGCATGGCCCAGAACCCTATGCACTTTTTAGGGGCATTTATTGGGTTTTAGGGCTTCAAAATGGTGTTTTTTGATTACCGAAGTTCGGGTCCCATTGATTTCAATGGGGTTCTGAAATCCGGGCCGAACTTTTGGTAAGTTCGGGTGTTCTGGTCGAACCGAACTTTTGAAAAGTTCGATCATCCCTAGTGGTGGGGAATTATACTCATTCAGTTATTTAGTCATGAGAGATCCACTTTCATGTGGGGTTAGCACCCCAAATGACCTGAGGCCTACGCACTACACCAGGCCCTATACTGGATGAAGAACATCTTTCCACCTGGCAGTGATAGCGCTGACTACGTCCCAGCAATGACTACAAAGCAGTTTCAAGGAAAATAGCATTAAACAATGGTTTTCCTCCAACATTTATTTAAGGCTCTATTTACACCTGAGCGTATCTTTTTCAGGTGGGGTTTTGGGCATTTTTCGGGCATATTTTTTTTTCTGGCTTTTTTCCAGGCATTTTTTGCAGGTGTTTGGAGGCAGGCATTGACATCTAACAAAAACGCTTGTAATCTGCCGAAAAAAGTTAGCGTACTTTGAGCTTAAGGCAACAAAACGCTCATATGTGAACAGAGGCTATTGAAATGAATGGGATTTTGCTTGTTGGGCGGTTTGAGACTTCAGAGATGAGCGTTTTACGTGCTGAAAAACCCTCAGGTGTGAACAGGGCCTAACACACATTACACTTTCTTCAGCTCAAAGGGATAAAGGGAAACTGTTGTATACAACCTCAATTTCAAAAATGTTGGGACTCCATAAAGTCTACATTAACCACTTCTGGGCTGGAAGGTTTTACCCCTTAACCACTTGCCGACCGCCGCAAGTAGATATACTGCGGCGGTCAGCCCCGGCCAGGCAGAGTGACATATATATACGTCACTAGCCTGTGACCGGTTTGTGAGCCAATAGCGGGCTGAGGCGCGCGCCTGCCCCGGCTCGTTCACTGAGGAGTCCGCGCGTGTGACCGGCAGACCCGATGTCCGCCGGTCACACTGCGATCGTCGGTAGAGAGGGAGAAAGGCGGGCGGCTTATGTAAACAAGCCGCCTGTCATTCTCCCCTGTGTAAAAATGGAGATCAGATGGTTCTACTATGTAGGACCGTTGATCTCTGTTTTTACAATAGTAGACATGTCCCACTACAGTTAGACACACGCCCCTAGGACACACTTAACCCCTCCCTCTCCAATACAGTTAACCCCTTCCCTGCCAGTGTCATTTTTACAGTAACAGTGCATATGTATAGCACTGATTACTGCAGTAATGTCACTGGTAACCCCAAAAGTGTCAAAAATGTCAGTCAAGGGTCCGATCTGTCCGCCGCAATGTCGCAGTCCCGCAAAAAAATTGCAGATCGTCGCCATTACTCGTTAAAAAAAAAAAACACCAAAAATGACAAAAATCTTTCCCTTTGTTAGTAAACGCGATAACTTTTGCGCAAACCAATCAAAATACGCTTTTTGCGATTTTTTTTTTTTTTTTACCAAACATATGTAGCATAAAACAAATTGGCCGAAAATGTTAAAAAATTTTGATCTTTACATTTTTTTTTGGGGAATTTCATATAAAAAAATGTGAAACATATTGTTATTTTTGCAAAATTGATCACCTTTGCAGATTTTTTTTGTGCTAGAAACAAAAAAAGAGCGACAATTCTGAGAAAAAAAAAATATATATATTTTTTACTTTCTGCTATAAAACACAGCCAATAGAAAAAAAATAAAAACCTACAATTAAAATTTTTCATCATTTTAGGCCAATAGGTATTCTGCCACATAGTTTTGATTAAAAAAATCCCAATAAGTATATATTGATTGGTTTGCTCAAAAGTTATCGCGTCTGCAAACTAGGGGATAGATTTATGGCATTTTTATTTCATTTTTTTTTTTTACTAGTAATGACGGTGATTAGTGATTTGCATGACTGCAACATTGTGGCGGGCATACTGACACTTTTGAGGGGACCAGTGACATTACTACAGTAATCAGTGCTAAAAATATGCACTGTTACTGTACTAATGACACTGACAAAGAAGGGGTTAACACCAGAAGCTATCAATGGGTTAAGTGTGTCCCTAGTGGGTGCTTTCTAACTGTGTGGGGGATGGACTCAGTAAATGAACATAGAGATCTGTGTTCCTGAATAGCAAGAACACAGGATCCCTGTGTTCATCTGTGACAGAACGGCGGTCTGCCTTGTTTACATAGGCAGACCGCCGTTCTGTCTCTCTGGGGAGTGATCGCGGGTGGCCGGGGGACACCGCGTCCGCTGGATCCACTGATTTGCTCCCCCTCTTGCACGCGCCCCTACTGGCTACAGGTATGTTGTTTCACGCAATAGAGCTGACCTGCCACAGTATATGTGTAGCGGCTGGTCGGCAAGTGGTTAAAACAGAATGCAATGATTTGCAAATCCCATAAACCCAAGACCAGCCACCAGGATGACCAAGGCATGGATCAGACTATACTGGCCCCATGGGGCCACCAGCGTGCCCGTGGCGACCTTGCCACAAACCTTGATATCTTTCTGTTGACCCGAGACACCAACAGGTCCACCTCGGGGGTACCCCACCATAGACATATCCTATGAAACATGTCTGGATGAAGGTAACACTCACTTGGTCCAATGCCAGCCAACTGAGATAGTCTACCTGCCAATTTTCCACACCTGGAGTGCGTCTGCGGAGATTGTCAGAACAAAGTGTTCTGCCCACCTGAGAATGCAAGCTAATTCCAGAGTCACCAGCACACTTTTGGTTCTGCTCTGGTGATTGATATGAACCACCGCCGTGGCATTGTCTAACTGGATTTGTACCAGGAGTCCCCAGGGCCGATCCGTCCACTGATCCAGGCACAGCCTGAACGCCCGAAGTTCCAAGACATTGATCGATAGTCTGCATTCTTCCAGCGTCAAACAACCCCGAACGGAGCTCAACCCCAGGACACCTCCCCACCCGGACAGACTGGCATCCGTCATGACCACTGTCCAATACAAGGGGAGAAAAGATTTGCCCTGTCGAAGAGTCAGAGAGCAAAGCCACCAGACCAAGGAAACCCCTGGTTTCCCAGCTAAGCCGATTCTAATTGTCCATAGACTTTGGAAACTTGTCCCATTTCATTTGGATTTCCCTCTAGAGGGACCTCGTATGGAACTGTGCAAACGGGACCGCCTCCAAGGTAAACATCAGCCCCAGTACTTGCATGCAAGTCCGGAAGGAAAGCAACAGATGCATTGCAGCATGCAACAAAGGAAGAAACACTCTGGCTAAAGCTGAATCAGAGCCAGATAATCCAATTCTCTGGATGGAATCAGGGCAGACTTCTGGTAGTTCAGAAGCCAACTGAACTACTTTAGGGTCTGTATAGTCAAGGTCATCTTTAATATGAATTGGACCATGGGCAAACTCCCCACTCCCCCATGCAATTTTGCTCTCCACCCCAAGATCCACCAAAAAAACAAACACACAAATAGACTTATCTAAAAAAAACTTAAATAATGTAAACAAAAATCACTGGCACTTTATGAAAGGATAAGTTCACCTTTGGTAACATGTTACCACCCATTTTTAGGTTGGAACATGTAACATGTTCCCACTGCTGCAATGTTTCCGATATCTGCTGCCTGTAGTGACAGTAAGCCGGGGATCCTTTACCTGATCTCACTGTCACAGTTTTAAAAAAAAACCTGGCTATGTGGGGCCCTGCCTGCCTGGCTGCATCATTAATTCACAGAGTTCTGTGTATAGGAGAACTACAAGTACCAACAGCTTATGTGGATGTTGTGCGCTCAAGGTAGTTCATTGATGGTTGCTGTCAATCAATAACTGTTTGCTCGCATAAGGTTGGAGCAGACAGCTGACACTGACAGTCTGCTGTTATCATGTGATTGCTGTGATCAATAACACCAGATCACATGGCAATTTTACACAATGAATGGCTTCCATTCATAGGCAATCATTGTGTATTATTGTGCTGCTTTCTATGATTGGTCACAGTAATCACATAATACAGACAGGGCCAATTACAGCCCTTCTGTACCATGTGATTAGCTGTGGCCTAATCAGAACAATACACACTGATAAGAATGGGTTAATTTGCAACAAATGGTCACTTATAACTATTGTAACACTATGATGCTCTGGTCACAAAATGTAAAAAAAAAAAAAAAAAAATCGTAAAAATTTAATAAATAAGAAAATAAAAAAAATAAAAAATATATATATCATATATATATATATATATATATATATATATACATATATATATATATATATTAACATGCAGTCAGTGCACTGGTGACAGTATTTAAAAAAAATAATTGTGAAAAAAAAAACATTTTTTGAATTTCTTAATTTTCCAAAAAATTGTGGTGAAAAATTAAAACTTCAAAAAATCAGTGCCTCTTACTAAATACTTCAGACTGTCTACTTTCCAAAAAGAGGTAATTTGGAGGCTATCTGTACTGTCCTGGCATTTTCGGGCCTCAAGAAATGAAATAGGCCATCAGTAGATCAGGATTGATAAATTTTCATATATTTGTGAATTCTAAAACTTTCCTACAGACTAAATAATATACACTGATTTGGGTTAATTTCACCAAAGAAATGTAGCAGAATACATTCTGGCCTAAATTTATGAAGAAAGATTATTTTTTTGCAAATGCATTTTTTTTTTTTAATTTCCAGTCTTTTTGTACTCTTAAAAAAAACCCAGTGGTTAGTAAATACCACCAAAAGAAAGCTCTATCCGTGTGAGAAAAAAAAATATTTAAGTAAAATGATAAAAGTTTAAGATGGGTACAGTGTTGTCATTCAAAGTGTGACAGCGCTGAAAACTGAAAATTGGCCAGGGCAAGAAAGGTGTAATAATATCCGGTACTGAAATGGTTATAACAGAACAGACCCTAGTAGTCTCTTCTGTTATAAATGTTCCCTCTGCCTGCCAGGGATAATGTGATTTGAGGCGCGCGTGTGCAGCTCACATCACATTTTCAGCCCACTCTGTGAGCCGTGGCGATGTGACTCCCACGCACATGCGCGGGAGTGATGTCACTGCAGCCTGGCCATTCAAGCAGCTGAAGATAAAGAACCCAGAAGGAAGAGAGAGAAGAGGGATGTACAGAGCACCAAGGGGAGCCATGACAGAACAGGACTGAAGGGTTCAATTTGCATGTAAGTCTGGCATAATGCGCTAGTATGCGGTGACCTAAACCTACAGGGGGACCAGCAGTTTTATTTTTAAAAAATTACTTTACTACTGAATTAGGCCTGGTTTACAGCTATGAGGGTTTGCGTGGACACGGCAGCCTATTCTTTTGAAAGGGCTGCTGTGCTGTGCCTGCATTTACTGCAGAAAAAAGTGCATGCTGCATTTTAAAAACGCAGTGTCCTTGAAATCGCATGGTGTGGAATCTTCTCACCCCCCCGTAGCACCAATCCTGAACATATTGCGGGCCACAGACTCTGCTTTTCTGTCAGTCGGATCTTTAAAGGCTGGGAATTCTTCTACTGGAATCATGGTTGCCTTGTATAACATGGAAACAGGAGGGTCCACCACTGGTGGGACAGTCCACTTCTTGAGGAGTGAGTCTTCAAAAGGGTACCTCACAGCAAAGCATTGCCAAAAGGAAAAGCCACCTCCGCAGCTGCCTCAGCTGCATCCTCCATCTTCAAAGTCTCCCGCATGGATGTAATCAATGTGTCAACCTCACTATTGACCAATGCGCCAAAACTCACTAACTGATAGATCAGTGAGAGTGGCCACAAGCCCCGCAGGATGGATCACGTCTGTAGCAGCGGCAGAGCCACGTTCAGGATCTGACAAAACAGATAAGGCAAGGGAGGGCGGGGGCGCTTTCTACTAGCCCACCACCCAAAGGCCACCTCCATCCAGGAAACAAAGGACTCCCGGACTGCCTTTAGTACATCAATAGAGGGCTGGGACCCAGAGGGACCTGCTGCCTCTGAGAGGGGGTCAGGTGGGGAAACATGCTCCTGAGACTCCATGAGTGAAAAGGGGATCCCACCAGCAAAAAGTGTGTAGCACCCACTCACCCACGGGAGGCACCACACCCGTATCACAACAGGGGCACCCGAAAACAGAGCACCCTGCAACCTTCAGCAGAGAGAGGGAGGGACCTCACCAGAACTCACCACCATGCCGGTTGGCATCAGAGATAACCAGGTATCCACGTGTGGCGTCCAGGGGAAAAGGAAGCCCAGGACTTAACATTAAGGGGAAAAGGAGGGGCCCCAACAACCACAATTGCCACCCCAGAGGCTCCACTGTCATGGCTGCCGCTTCTGTGCAAACTGGACCAAACAAAAATGGCTGCTGGACTACCCAAACATGGCCCCTGGGTGAAAAAAACAACACAGGCCCCAAGATAATGGCGCTGACCACGGCAAAATGGCCACCACACCCAGCACCCACGAGGCTCCCAGGGTGCGAGAAGAGACCCGTGGAGCCTAGGCTACACTCTTCAGCGGGAGGGGGACCCAGGCCACAGGACCACAACACGGTCAGCGTCCACTCCATCAGGAAAGTCTGTCCGGCCGGCAGCCTGCCCGTCCACTCCCCCCTACTGGCTATGCTGGACACACCAGCCCACATGCACCTACTGACCCACCACGCTACCTCGGGGAGGGGAGATTCAAAGATGGCCCACAGGTACCAAAAACAAAACAGAGGGGGGCCTGGGGAGGAAGGAGAGGAACCCGTAGGTCTGACCATCCCAGGGGGTTGTCCCACGCAGCATCCAGGGTGAGACGGGGGACATCTTACTTATCATACCACTCCAGACAGAATCCC
This sequence comes from Pelophylax lessonae, assembly GCF_965119305.1. Classification (NCBI taxonomy): domain Eukaryota; kingdom Metazoa; phylum Chordata; class Amphibia; order Anura; family Ranidae; genus Pelophylax; species Pelophylax lessonae. The sequence goes on from NC_138770.1 coordinate 182,777,566, forward strand.
TCACCATCAAAATGGGGGGCTGTTGGCCAGGAGGAAAGCTGTGACTCGGGCCAAGACCCGGTCGTATGCAACCTCGTGAGGCGTTTAACTCACAGGTCAGCCCCAGTCCAGTGGGGCTATGTTGCAGCCAACCCAGCGCAAAGCTCTGGTCTGCGCGCACTTGCTGGCCAGACTGGGGGAACCACTGGATCTAGATATCCAGCCCATTGTCCAGCCCGGAGGTTGATTGTAGATCTCACAGGGAAAAAAACAGGAGAAAAAATGCCATTTAAAGGAAAACAATTGCCAGAACCAAATATCCTGGCAGGGAGCTAGGTTCTTACTCCTGACTAGGCAGAAAAAAAAACGGAATATCTATAGTAGAGAGGGGGATGTGTACCAGCTAGGACTGCCCATAGGCGTAGCCAAGTCTTTTTTCTACCTAGTGTCCTACTCCTGTAGGGGGCGATATAACCCTATGTTTCTGAATATGGACCACCGTGTCCATCAATGAATAAAAGAGAAATATGGGTTTATGAGATTTGCAAATCATTGCATTGTTTTTATGTAGATTTTGCACAAATTATCAACTTTGTTGGAATTAGAGTTTAAATTTGCAAGGCCTCACGCACTCGTGGCCCAGGCCCAGTCCCTAGGAAAGCTCTTTTACACAGTGGGCCCCAACCTGGGGTCCCTGCTGATGGGACAGTTAGACCATACAACCACCAATCCACCAAGACCAGCAACTCCATTTAGTGAGAGTTAGAATAATAGGCTTTACATAAATGCCATATTCTTTTAACATTTGGCTCTGTCCTTTTGGCTATGCTGTGGTGTCTCATACCTTTGATTTTTAATAGTTTCCATCTATTGGTGTTTTGGTCACTACAGCACTACAGTCCCATTCAACTGCTGCACTCATTGTCTGCTTCCTCAGCAGTGCCTAAAGTATGAAATATGCATACTTACCGTGCTCCAAGTGCTCCTAGCTGGAGCAATATAAGTATGCAATAAAGATCATTTTACACCAATTTGTACACCTCCCATATTGTTTTTGGACAATCAACATTCCATATTGATCACATAAATGTGAGTTACCTGTGTGGCTATAAATGCTGAAGTATGTTTCCCACACTCATTAGAACTAGAAAAGCATTCTTGGATAAGATGCCTTCAGCCTTGCAGAACAAGTCCACAAGTCCAGTTCAAAAAGACCAGCTACTGCCCTACTAGCTATACAATGAACTGGATGAATTAGAACTTTACCAGACACACTAGTAGGCATTTGTAAAGGCATCTTTTAACCACTTTAAGACCGGAAGATTTGACCCCCTTCCTGACTAGGCCATATTTTGCGATTCGGCACTGCATTATTTTAACGGACAATTGCGCGGTCGTGCAATGCTGTATCCAAACAAAATTTGCGAAATAGAGCTTTCTTTTGGTGGTATTTGATCACCTGTGCGATTTTAAATTTTTGCGCTATAAACAAAAAAATAGCGACAATATTGAAAAAAAATATACTGTATTTTCTGGCGTATAAGACTACCTTTGAACCTCAAAAAAATCCCCCAAAAATGGGAGGTCGTCTTATACGCCAAGTATAATATCTCCAAGGTAACCTAAGTATTACTGGTAGATCATGTAATAGGGGGGTCGTCTTATACGCCCAGTCGTCTTATACACCGGAAAATACGGTATATTTTCCACATTTTGCTATATAACATTCCCCCCCAAAAAATGTAAAAATCAAAATTTTTTAACATTTTTGGCCAATTTGTTTTCTGCTACATATTTTTGGTAAAAAAAAAAAAAAATTGCAATTAGCGTATTTTGATTGGTTTGCGCAAAAGTTACAGCGTTTACTAACTACAGGAAAGATTTATGTAATTTTTATTGTTTAGTAATGGCGGCGATCTGCGATTTTTTGTGGGACTGCGACATTGCGGCGGACAGATCGGACCCCTAACTGACATTTTTGACACTTTTGGGGGGACCAGTGACATTACTACAGTAATCAGTGCTAAAATATGCACTGTTACTGCAATAATGACACTGGCAGGGAAGGGGTTAACCCTATAGGTGACCAAAGGGTTAAATGTATGCCTCATGCTTACTGACGTGGGTGGGGGGGTTCTTTGACACAGACAGAGATCGCAGGTTCAGCTATGCTGAATCCTGTAATCTGTCACTGTCTGTCACTGAGAAGATCCGCCTGCTTTGTTTACATAAGCAGGTGGGTCTTCTCACACTTTCCCCCAACGATGGGGGAAGGGAGGCGTTGATAGCCGCCTCTCCTCCTCCGGCCCGACTCCCCCGCGAGCCGCCGAGACCACTAGGAGTCCAACGGCGTAGGTCTACGTCGCTGGACCCAGGAGAGCCGCACTGCCGCAGTAGGATTACTGTGAGCAGTGGGCAAGTGGTTAACATTCCCCTCCCTTCCAAAAAAAAAGACTACAATTTGGAGAGAGATTTACGACTTACCTGAGCACATTTCCTGTCCATACTAAGTCATCTACGAACTTCAAAGCTTCTATATTATTCCTTTCATTTTATGAGGGCCCTAGTTATCAATAGGGTTGCTTGAGATGCGGGAGTGGGTTAGGTCAAGCTAGCATTGAGTATAACATTTCTGGGGTTCTTTCCATAAATATTTCTCTCTCTAAGTTCTTCTTTATACAAATGATAGGCTCTTCAGGATCTGCACTTCAGCAATTGCACAAAGTGAAAATACATGGCAATCTACTCTGCAAAACGCCAAACAGGCTGACCTTATTTCTCCATTTAGCTCTCCTTCCTCCCTGCAACATGCATTCTTTACCACTCCTTCTGACTGTTGTGTCCTCCCTATTTAAACTCTCTTTCCTTCAACCCTCTTCTCCACCCCACAGCTTATATATATATATATATATATCACCCTTACTTCCATCTTTTCCTTATTACTTAACTCATCAACTCCAGCTAATTCTACACCTACATGCTAATAAAACCTCCAGGATGCTTGGGCATGTCTCTTCTTATAAATCACATTCCCATATTACCTCCCTCACTCTTCTGCTTCTTCTAACTTAGTTACATAGTCAGGTTGAAAAAAGACACAAGTCCATCTGGCTCAACCAATAAAACTTCTGTTAATACTGTATATCCCCAAACCCTGAGCCTCCATCATTTAACAGTACTCAACACTCCCATCACCCCACCCCCTCTGGCAGCAGCCGCAATCCACAACATTTTGTTTCCATTCCTCTTTTTCCCAAAACCAGCCTGCCCTTCTCTTGCACTCTCTGATGCCTTCTCTGTCTGTAACAAACTCACCTCCCTCCACAATCTCTTTATTACCAAGTTCTTTTACCTACTTGCCATTACTGAAACCTGGCTTTATGAATCCGGCAAAACTTCTCCTGCTTTCCTCCCCCAGGGTGGCCTTCTCTGGACTCACTCCCCCAGACCCTGTGGACAGAAGGGAGGTGGAGTGGGAATCCTCCTAGTCCCACACTGTTTTCTCCCGTTTCTCTAAGTACTGATGTTGTCTACCACCCCCTGGACAAGTATCAACCTTCCTTGATGACGTCTCTGCCTGGCTACCCTACTTTCTCTCTTCTGAAATTACCACAATCATTCTCAGTGACTTCAACACCTTTGTTAACTCTAACACTCCTGCTACTTCTAAACTGCTCAGTCTAGCCTACCTTTTGACCTGAAGTAATGGATACACGCTTCTACTTGATGGCAACACATTTGACCTTGTATTCTCCTATCTATGCACTCCATACAACCTCTCCAACAATCCTCCCCCTCTCTCTAATCACCACCGTATTCGTTTAATTATCTCCCTGTCTTCCACCTCCTCTCCCTCCAACCACCTAACAGTTACCCGTAGAAACCTTCGCCATCTCAACCCTTCTCTTCTCTACTATGTTACCGATCACCTTTATGACAAATTCTCATCCCTGTCAACCTAGTCCTAGCCACTTCTGTTTACAAAAGTTCACTGTCATCTTCTCTAGACAAGCTTGCCCCCTCACTACACACAGAATCAGTCCCTAGCCCCTACAACCTTGGCAAACAGATGATACCAGGAGTCTCAAAAAAGCATAGCTGCATTCTTGAGCCCCCGTGGCGTTAGACTAAGTCTCAGAAATACTTCAACCAATGCAAATATTCCCTCCACAAATACAATTTCTGCCTCCTCACTGCCATGCAGAACTATTTTATCACTCATATAACCACCTTCTCATCCAGCCCCCATAAACTCTTCTCTACATTCAACTCTCTTCTTCATCTTCCATTGCCTCCACCCACTAACTCCCTCACTGCTAATCCCTTCATTGTATAGATATCTCCCCTACTTAACACCCTACGTCCACAGGTACTCTCATTCAACCCCACCACTATAGACAAGGTTGCTTAACCTTTTTTCCAACGCCCACCTAACCACCTTCCCCCTGTTCCCTCAAAAATGCTACGGTCATCCTCTGGCTCTATCCTACACTCTCTAACTCACATCTTTAATCACCCCCTCTCTTTTGGCATCTTCCTGAACTCTCTAAAACCTGCACTAGGCACCCCCATACTTAAAAAGCCTTCCTTACTGAGAACAACCTTCCTGATCCCTTGGTCTGGATTTCGCCCTCAGTACTAAACATAAACTGTTCTTCTAAAACTCACAAACTACCTACTATCGACTAAAACCAATGGACACTATTCTGCACTCCTACTCTTGGACCTCTCTGCTGCCTTTGACACAGTGGACTACTTACTCCTACTAAAAAAACGTCACTCCTTTGGTCTCCGTGACTGTACTCTTCACTGATTTGCATTCTTACAATTCTACTTCCTCTTCCTTTCTCTGTCAGGTTCCCCCCAAGGTTCTGTTCTTGGACCTCTCCTATTCTTGATCCACACTGCCTGACTGGGTCAGCTAACAGCCTCTCATGGCTTCCAATACCATTTCTACACTGATGACACCCAAATCTTTCTCTCTACCCCTCAGCTCACTCCATCAGTCTCCACAGGCATCACAAATTAACCACAGGCATCACTAATTAACTACTGCAGCAATGTGGCTCGTTATCGTCCAGCGACGTAGACCTACGTCGCTGGACTCCTCCCCCTGTAGGCGGCGCTCGCACGCCGGAGGCGCGCTCCCGCTGTTTTCAGTCACAGCGGGAGTCGGGCCAGGGGAGGAGCGGCGGCGATCGCCTCTGCTCTTCCCCAATCGTCGAGGAATCGAGTGTGGAGATCCGCCCGCTTGTGTAAACAGAGCGGGCGGATCTCCTAAGTGACAGGCAGGGACAGATAGCATGGTTCAGCATAGCTGAACATGCGATCTGTCCCTGACTCACTCAGTCACCTCCCCCCACACACGTTAATAAGCACCAGGCATACATTAACCCCTCCCTCTCCAATAAAATTAACCCCTTCCCTGCCAGTGTCATTTTTACAGTAACAGTGCATATATATAGCACAGATTACTGCAGTAATGTCACTGGTACCCCCAAAAGTGTCAAAAATGTCAGTCAAGGGTCCGATCTGTCCCCCGCAATGTCGCAGTCCCGCAAAAAAAATCGCAGATCGCCGCCATTACTCGTTAAAAAAAAAAAACACCAAAAATGACAGAAATCTTTCCCTTAGTTAGTAAACGCAATAACTTTTGCGCAAACCAATCAAAATACGCTTATTGTGATTTTTTTTACCAAACATAGGTAGCAGAAAACAAATTGGCCAAAAATTTTAAAAAAATTTTGATTTTTACATTTTTTTGGGGGGAATTTCATATTAAAAATGTAAAAAATATTGTTATTTTTTTCAAAATAAACGCTATTTTTTTGTTTATAGCGCAAAAAGTAAAAATTGCACAGGTGATCAAATACCACCAAAAGAAAGCTGTCTTTGTGGGAAAAAAAGGACGTAAATTTCGTTTGGGTATGGTGTCGCATGACCGCGCAATTGTCAGTTAAAGTTGCACAGTGCCGAATCGCAAAAAGTGGCCTGGACGTAAGACAGCAAAATCCTCCGGTGGTAAAGTGGTTAACTAACAGACATATCAGATTGGATGTCACACCACTTCCTCAAACTCAATCTACCCAAAACTGTGCTCATAATATTTTGTCCCCCCACGTGCCCCTTCCCCTTACTTCTCTGTCAAGATCGACAGCTCAACTAGTATCAACCCATCCCCACATGCCATGGTACTAGTTGTAATCTTGGACTGTGAACTATCCTTTCAGCCCCACATATAATCAATGTCCAAAGTCTGCTGCCTTAATCTTGGCTACATCTCTAAAACATGCCCCTTCCTAACCAATGACACCACTAAGCTCCTAGTCCACTCCCTGGTCATCTCTCGCCTCAACTACTGCAACTTTCTCCTCATTGGCTTACCTCTACATAGGCTATCCCCTATTTAGACCACCATGAATGCTGCTGTAAGCCTTACCAGCTGCTCAGTGTCTGCTACCGATTCCTCCATTTGGCTTCCGCTCACCCAACAAATTAAATTCAAAATACTAACAACTTATGAAGCCATCCACAACAATTTTTTTCTTCGTTCCCCTCAAGACATCCTGCTTTCTATCTCCCTTGTCACCTCTTCCTATGGTCATCTCCAGGACATCTCCCGAGCCTCTTACATCCTCTGCAACTCCCTACCCTAATTTGTCTGACTATCGTGTACTCTGTCAATTTTTGGATGAGCCCTGAAAACCCTTCTCTTCAGAGAGGCCTACCCTGCCCCCACCTAACAACTGTATTTCCCCTTTTGTCCACCAGCTCATCTCTCACAATTATGACCTTTTGTATCTCTTGACCCTCCCTCTTAGATTGTAAGCTCTAACGAGCAGGGCACTCAGATTCCTAATGTATTACATTGCATTGTAATTCTACTGTCTAACTTTTTGTAGTAAAGTGCTGCCTAAACTGTGGGTGCTATATAAATCCTGTATACTTATAATAATAAACATTGAAGCAAGAACTTGTAGATATGGAAGTAGCTGGAGGAGATCAGCAGCACTGAGATGCAATTAATGGTTGAAATATAAGGTACAACAGTATTTTATGGAAATAAACATGTCAATGCTCCATGCTTTAACAAACTAAAATTCACCCAGTTTGAGTTAAGATCTACTTTAAGAAAAAAAAAATAAAGAAATTACTATAGGGTATGTGTCAAATAGGTACCGGTATGCACACACATACACACATGTCATATAAACGTGTGATTTTATGTTTCTTGCTTGGTCCCAGAATGACTGTGTGCATACGCATATATTAAAAGTATGCTTTAAAAAACTGCACAAATTTTTCAAAACATGCCAGATTAACAATAACACACACCCATATATGTTAATTCTATGGATTATTTCACATTATATATTACACATTAAGCAAGAAACATAACTAATATATCTAATGCCTACACAATCATGTAAGGAGTTAAAGGCATGGAAGGATTTAGGCTGGGTTCACACTGATGCAATTGCAGACATTGCATGTGATTCACATTGCATTGCTGTGCACATCACATGCGATGTCTTTGTGATGCAAATTCAGCCAACTAGTTTGTATGGCTGAAATCGCATCACATTTGGACCAAAATGGTGCAGAACCCTTTTTTTGTCCACACTGGAATTGAATTGCATGGGTGTTTAGGCCCATGATATCTGATTCAGTCCGATTCCATCGTTCTCACTGCAATCTGCTAACTGATTTGGGGGTGCCATTAACTTTATATTGACACCCGCAGCTAGTTAGCAGACCGCAGTGTGAGCTGCCTGCGAGTATAATGCAGTGCAGGAATCGCTGTGGTTCCCACATCGTATCAGTGTGCACCCAGCCTAAATGGTATCTTTTTATGACATCCACAGACCAGTTTTAGAAAGAGGCAGTCAGATCAGCAGGGCTGTAATCACAGTTATACATTTCAAAATCACAATAAATCATAATAAATAAATAATGACAGGATTAGTACAGTATATAGATTATTTCTACTTGATAAAAAAGTATGTAGCCAATACATGTTGGAGGCCCTGGTCCTAGGGTTGCCACCTGTCCATGATTCACCCAGACAGTTTGGGTTTTGAAGCATGTGTCTGGGTTTCAGTCCCCCTGAAATCTGGACACATTAGGGCCCATGCACACTGCAGCTCAAAGAAGCAGCTCCTACAGGCTTTTGAGTATTTTTGAGCTCTCATTTTTTTCTGCCTGGAAACTCCCCTCCATGTTAGCCAATGTGTCCATGCACACTTTGGCTTTTTCAGGAGCTTACAGGCAGAAAAAAAAAAAAAAACCCACCGAACTGGTGTTTTTGAAAGGAGCTTTTGATCAGAAAAGATGCCTAAGTGCCCAAAAATGCGCAAAAAGGTGCAAAAAAAGCATTAAAAAGCTCAAAGAAGCTTGAAAACACAAAAAAGAAGAATTGGAAAAATTAGCTGAGGGAAGGGTTTGTGAAAAAAAAAAAGCTTATGCTCAATAGAGTTCAAAGAAGCTCAATAAAAACATGCACAAGAGCTCAAAAAAGTACAAGCTTCTTCAAGCTTATATAAAAGCTCAAATGCCTGTAAAAGTAGCTTTTTTTTGAGCTTCAAACATGAATGTAGTTTGGAACAAGGCCTGACAGGAGAGTTAGGGGGCACTATGCGTGCTGCAATACTATTCTCTTTGGAGCGCCCTAAGGTGTCCCAGGTCTGTTATCCTATAGTGAATACAAAAGAAAAAAAAACATTTGCTGTCGCTGCTAAAGTGTCCAGATTTGGCTTGAAGAAGAAGCGGCAACCCTGCCTAGCCCATGTACCACGTCTGGCTCTGTGATTCATTAAGTAGTGAAGGAAGGTTAATAATAATAGCCTTGGAGCATTTAACTTTTAAGTCCCATATTTCTGCACAGGTTCTCTGTAAAGAAGAATTCTCTAAAACAATATTTGAAATTAAAATGGCCTGTCAAGTCTAGAGTTAGACTGGTAGTCTGGCAAAAGCATTTACCAGAAGTGATGTGTCTGTGTGTAATTAATTAGAATAGTACATTAGCGGCCCCTTCACTCTCCTCACTCCCCTGTGGCGCCCCTTTTTAACAATCCCCAATTTCCACCAGGTACGACGGCCACCCTCTTTCATTGGTGGATGAACAAGGGACTCTACCGCATAGGACACTATCTTGGCCATAGAGCTGTACAGTCCTTTTTCATATTTTGTGCAAGATTTGCAGATGCCCCCCTCTGAGAATTTTCGCCTACAATAAACACAACATTTCTTAGGTTCTTTACAAAAGCACGGTTCTGATATTACAGTGCGCACTAAAACTAATGCATGCGGGAAACTTTCCAGTGGGGGTTGTATCTCCATGTTGTACAAATCCTTAATTTCCCCCTCTTCAAAACTTCCTTATCAAATAGCTTGGGAGAGGAATCTAGGCTTTGCCCCTGAGGTGGAGGACTGGAGATCCTGGACTGCATTAATTAATAAGGGTATACTGAATGTAGCCCCGATTGAAGCAGGATATAAGGTGATTGCACGATGGTACCTTGTGCCAGAACGCCTCTCCAAAATGTATCCAGTTTCCTCTCCCTCATGCTATAGGGGCTGTGGTCAGGTTGTCCTAAATAGCCACCGTTACTGCTTGGAAAAGTCCAGTGATCGACTTAGCTTTAATAAAGCAAAAACTAACCTGGATCATGCTCCACGAAAACAGGTCAGCTTCCTATGGGACAAACAACCCCTGTTTGAAAAGGTGTAGACCCCTTGGCTTTCTTACCTTAGATGCCAAACACTCAGGATTGACATTGGATCAGTGCCGGGTTGGACTCATGGACAGCTGTGGTCTTGTTAATTTTCACTTTTCACTTCCTTTCCTTTTTCTAAATCCTTTTTTTCTATCTCTTTACTCAGGTGCAAGATAGGCCCTCTAGTCGGACCCTTTGTCTCAACTTTAGGGTTTTCGCTTAGGTTTTGTATGTAACCAAATACCTCAATGGACATGTTTTTGATATACTTGATTTTTGTAGTATTTTTAGGGTGGGGTAAATAAGTCTAGTGTTAGATGACATAATTGTCACTATGTTTGCTATAATTCCATTATTATGTCTATAGCCTGCATTAGTGGTCGGGTGGGCAGTGTCGTCCTGCTTGACCCCTCTGCTGAATGTAAAAAGTTGGTCTGATGTAAGGCCTACGAGTTGCTTGGCCTCTTTTTGGAATATAACCGAACATGTTTTTCAATTCAAGTCTCTCCATAGTTGACCACCATGTCGCAGTTCCTGATACCCACTGGTGGATTTCTGTTCTAACTTCTTACCCTTAAAATTTGCTACAATTGATAACTTTTTATTTATGGTTTATGTTGATCGAGCTAATTTGCATTCTTTTGCATTACATTATAACATTGCACTGTAATTCTGAAAATTTATTAAAAATATTAAAACAGAATAGTACAGTAGCCTCTATAGTGGATATCATTTTATCATTACATGAAATGCTGTAATTCTCTAAAAGTGCACACATATCAAAATAAACATCCTCTTACTCTTATTTATTTTAATACAAATCAGACTCCAAAAAATGCCAAAAGTGCAATGTATTAAGAGTCCCCAATGTTCATATGTATAAAGTAGAGCCCAATACTGGAGATAGTGTCCTCCTTAATTTTCTAAATTGTCAAAGCTGCGCATTTGAAACTTGATCATGCAACACTTTCCACAGAACACATCTATTCCCCTGAATAGTGAAGTGTATCTGAGACGTTAAATTTCTCATAATAATGCAATTTACCCTTGGCATTAGACCTTGTGTGTGTATTCTGTAACATATCCCATCAATATGGAATCCTACATTCCGAGTAATACCTAGTTTTTCTGTTTGCATTAACACAATGGGGTTGATTTACTAAAAATGGAGAGTGCAAAACCTGGTGCAGCTCTGCATAGAGACCGATCAGCTTCCAGGTTTTTGTCAAAGCTTAAGTGAACAAGCTGAAGATAGAAGCGGATTGGCTACCATGCACATCTGCACCAGATTGTTAGTAAAACGACTGCACTGTGTCCAGTATGTATTAGGCTTAACTGCACACACTCAGTTTTTGTTCTGTCTATGTTCATTCACAGGTTGTTTGTCCCAGCCGACCTGAAGATTCCTTAGAATACTGGCTTCAAAATTCCAAGAACCTGAGCAGAATTGGCCTGGTAGACAGACTGGACTCCAACTGTAAATCTGTAAGTAAGAAATGGCGAAACAGTTATTGGAATGAAAATGTAATGAATGCAAAATGTCACTCAGCAATATTTATGTTGATGGTGATATAGGCAATGATGTTTTGTCAATCTGTCCGTTTACAATGTATGAAGCATTGGTTCATTTCTTGTCCATTTATGTATTGTACATTTAAAAAATGGCAATATTCAGATCATCAATCTCTGCTCTTGGTAAACTCAAGTCAAAGATGAATTTAATCTCATTACAGTTGGAGACTGGCAGCACAACATGAGTAATCAGTTTGAGAAGTGCGGAATTTGAATTAGCCATAACTATTATCTGTAACTGAAAAATATGGCTTCATAAATAGGGGAAGATTGTTTTCTAAATGAGAAAAAAGAACAAAGACATAGCTCACCATCATTTAATTACTGACAGAATATCTATATGTCATAAATTAAACTGTCAGAGGATTGCTTATTCCAAGTGTGTGCTGCATTTGCAGACCTAGGAGGAAGGAGCTAAATTCTGCTCTAAGACTGTGTTCATGAAATGTGTCAGTACTGACTTCAGCAAAGATTCTACTCAATGGGTTTCCCAGTCTTCCAACCCACCACTGCAGCAGGGAGTTGAATTCTGCTCAGAGGTGGTGTCCTTGAATTGTGTCAATACTGACTTGAGCAGGAGTGGAGATTCTACCCAATGAATTTCCAACTTTTCCAATTTACCAATTCACAGCAGCAAGGAGCTAAATTCTGCTGTGGGGTGGTGCCCTTGAAATGTGTCAGTACCGACTTTAGCAGAGAAGGAGTGTCTACCAAATAGGTTTCTGCTTTCTGCTTCACTTGGTCCAGTAAGGCGGATTCCGCATTTAATTAGCTACAGTCTGGCTGAATTTGTGTTTTTAGAATGTTTAATTGTATATATATATATATATATATATATATATATATATATATATATATATATATATATATATATATATATATATATATATATATATATATATGCCACTTTCTCATGAAGTAGAAAATCTTTCTACACTCTTCCCCCCCCCTCGTAGCTAGTTGGCAGGGGTGTTCTTCTTGGAGTGGTGTCTACTACTCGCTCCCCATGCTAATACTCAATTTGACTAGCATACTAATGACCTGGTAAAAAGTATTCCAAAGGACTACTCACCAGTTTGTTACTGGCAGGATGTATCTTGCCACATAACAGAAGCCCGTGCTTAAAGAAAATACGTCCTGCTAAACAGGAAGTTGTTTTACAATTTACCTGAGAAAGTAGAAAAGCTATTTAACAACTATTTACCAAAATAGTTAATACAGTTTGAAGACTGGTGTCCTTTTCGATCATCTTCCAGAGTGCCACTAGAGCCCTGAAACCTTGGGGCATTTTAATATGCTAATTCCTACACCAGTATTTGAACTCGGCGCTGTGTCGCCAATCAGCTTTCCCCATGGCGCTGCTGTTGGCTTCTGCATCCTTGTAGTGTCCTGTCAGATGATCTGTTCCTAAAGTGCATTGTTAAAGGAATGTAGTGAAGAGAAAGATAAAGAGGCTCTCACTGCTGACTTGTATTTGGTGGTAATAATACCTTCTTCCACATAGCTAAAAAGATCATTGATATCAGTAATAACTTACCTAAAAGATGACAGAAGAGGCTTCTCTGTTACCACACAACACTAGCTCTGTCAAATTACGTGGATGCATTCTGCAAGTACCCAGTGCCCAGGGCAAAGATGGCAAACTACACCTCCTAAAGTAAGAGTCTCACAGACACACATAAACCTCAACACAATAATTAGGAGAAATAGCAAATGCTTTTGTGAACACTGAAACAGACAGTGAGCTAACACTTATTCTGAGTCTAGATTAAAGAAGAATTTCATTAAAATAGTCATCAGCTACTTAGCAACTAGCAACTGCTCAGACAATGAACACTTTGATGGAAATATGTAATGTCTAATATGGTGTTTATAGTGTAGGAACCTGTAAGGCAGAGTTCAGGGGTCAGGAGTATGGAACGCTGCAGTCAGTGTCGTTCAATGCATAACACAGAGTGCAGGAGTTTGAGATGTATAATGCAAAGAGTTTAAAGGTCAGGAGTATGTAACACACATAATGCTGCAGTCAGTGCATATATCCCCCCCCCCCCAGCACAAATCCTCCTCCCTCTTCAGCAGGTGTGGCCAGGGGAAGCTGATTGCTGGAACCTGCTGACTCCTGGGAGACACCTGGTGGTAGACACTGGAACTGAAGCAATTGGTCCAGAGCACCACAGTGCCACCAGCAGGTAAACTCGATCCTAACAATAAGAGCCAAGGAGGAGCCTAAAGGAAGATTTCCAGGCTTTGCTTGACTAAAGTAGCAGGCCACAGTCGGCAGAGAGAGATTCCAGCAGTGGCAGTGGGACAAAATGTGGATGCCTGTCATTAGCAATGCCGCTGACACCCCCCTTCTACGTACATTAGACGAGCTTTGCCCAGAGCATGTGCCTTCTCTGCCTCCCCTCCTTTGTCCAGGCCCTGCAGGCACCATTAGGTGAGAAATGGATCTACCACTTCTCACTACTCATTGAACCTTCTTAACCAGGATTCTAGTGTTCCACAGTATCCAGGTTAAGAAAGGCATTTTTAAACTAAAATTGTACAATGCGGGTTTATACAATATTAAACATGGTGAATATTTTTACATCCATTGTGATGTTTTATTGGAATGCATTCCCTTGAATTTTGTAATTACCTTCACAGCATTACTAAGTAACTGTGTGGCACGTGTCATCTTACTTTGTCACAGGAATAATAGTTCTATAAGAAATTACTGATAAGTAGAAAATTCTGTGGGCTCAGATCCCTATGAAGCAAATTGTACCAAAATCCACCATGAGCCAATTCAATCTAAAAAAACACCATGCTTTTACAAGCAGCTTGCAGACATGCAGCGTTAGTAATTACCTGGACATACAACTGGCTATACCCAGCATCTGATTAGCAGCCCTGTCATTCACTACAGAACACTGACATTTGGCACGTTTGGGGGAAGTATTATTTAAGTAGTATGGAACTTCTTTTTATTCCTTGTCTATTGTTTATGAACTTAGTTATTTTAAGGGCTGATTAAAGCAAATCTTGCACTAAAACGTCTTTTTTTTTGGCTACCTACCTTACCATTGCTGGCGGAAAGCAGTAAAAAAAAAATTTATTGACAGTAAAACATAAGGAATAAGGTGCAACTCAAAATATTAAGTGTTATCGCATGCACTACCTGGTGGTATTAGTGTGGAAATAAATAGTTTCGTAATTTTTAATAATAATAAGTCGTTTAACTGATGAATGCTGAAAAAATTTGTCAAAAATATGTCTTTGATGTAGAGCAAATTTGTCTTTTTATAAATGGTTACTTTTTAAACAGTTTTACACTATGGGAGGCATATTGTCTGTTCTATTCTGACATATGGACCTGTGAGGCCAGCGGTATCCAAGGAGTTAAGACTCTCTAGCCAACCACCCAAGAAGGAGACATAGGAGGAGGGTTTCCTATGGAAGGATAACCAGATCATATAACTGGAACCCTACCCGGAGGCTCTTGTTATATGGGAGTGAGGGGAGAGTTCTGTGAGCACTGAGGTGACTGGTGGAAGCATAGAGGTTCACTGCCCATATGTAAAGAAGAACAGAGCACTGAAGTGGATTATCTATTTAACCGCACTGGGACATTTCCCTCAGCTACTTAGTAACCTAATTTGTTTAGTGATGTATTTGTGATTTACGGCACGTTCATTGTGTTCACGGTTGATTTGCATAATTTTCATGAAACTTTGAAGCACTTATTTCAGAACATTCATATACATAGGAACTGCGCAACACCACCTACATTTTAACAAAACATAAAGAATACCTAATAAACCTTTAAACAGTACTACAAATTAAATATCTTAAAATAAATAATTGTTGTCCACATACAATGTTATGCACCATCAAAGTGTGTTATATAAAATTCTAAATGTGCATTCAATACAGTCCACTGCAATCAATATAATCCATTGGATAAAAAACAACTCCAAAAGTGCCAACCCATCCAACAAAAACAAACTTCACTCAATAGTTGAAGTATCAGTTTGTATCTGCTTCACCTTCACCTAGAAGATGACAATCCCACTATATAACTACCAAAGAGAAGTGGCCTCTTAGTTTAGTAAGAAGATCAATATACTCTTTGTTCAGGTGATTATAGCCTCAGGTAGTAAAATTGAGCTTGGGTATATATTCCTAATACCCCCCAGATATACTCCAAGCAACATCACATATGAAACGGAAGAAAGGATCTGCCCCCTCCTCCCCTCTCGTCCATTGAGAAAAACTCCTGGATTATTTATACTTAAAGTGGATGTAAACCCTCACATATACCCAGTGAAGTGAACAGCCTCAAATGATAAACAGAGCTGAGACAAATCTCCCAACATAAGTTTTACTTGTATATGTGCTGTCTTCAGCTTTCTAGACTGTTTAGAAGGTGTGCATCCTGTTAGAAGTTTCTTTTCCTGATTCACCTGTGGGAGGGAAGTTTGGCCATACACTGTGAGACAGCTAAATGGAGGAAAGGCACAAACCCCCTCTCCACATAGGTAGAGGAAGGAAGGAATGGGCTGTGAATAGACCAGCTCTCTGATAATCTATTTATAGCATCCAATCGGCACAAAATTCAGCCTGCTTTTATCTCAGTTGACAAAGAATGTGTCAGAAGTTATCTTGCTGATAACAGAGTAACAGAGCAGGAGAAAGTCAAAGGAGTTAGGGCTTTGAAGAGCGATAAGAAAACACTACAGACAGATGTGCCCAGGTCAAATTTAATGAATGGGGTTTACATCCACTTAAATGTAACCAACTGTGAATTATTTAGCAGTGTTGTCAGGGCAGGGGTTGGTCTTGTACTATATGGCCAAAAGTACGTGGATACCTGAAAGTCACACCTATGAGTTTTTTACATCTGTTTGCAAAAACATGAGCATTCCTTTGAAGCTTTCTCTAGAGGTTGCTGGGAGCTACTTGAGCTGTGCATAATTAACTCCCATTTGATGGTGCCTGCTTTGCTTCAGGGTCAACACCACTTGTCTGAGCCAGCAGAATGACACCTTCTTTACCTGTCTGTAGAGGTGGCATTCTGAACACAACTTTCATTCTTCCTGCACACCACCAATGTAAGAGGCATTTTCCCCTTAGGCCCCCTTGATGAATTGGTTACGTAATGGTTCTTTAAGACCCAAAAAATGATTTAGGGGTTCCTCTGGAGTAAAAATATTTAGAAAGCCTGACATAAATGATGTCGTATACTCTACTTTACTCCACAGACACAACATAAGTACACTTTGCATATTCACAAGTGTCCTTGAAAGAGCAAAAAAACCTGAATCAACTCCAAAGAAAAACACAGTGACTTTTTATTTGTTTAGGGTATATTCATGTTATAATAGTTTGAGAAATGAGACAAGTAAAGTTTATTCTTATTCTATATGTGCCAAGAAATGCAATAAACAATAGGTGCAGATCGTGGGGTTTGCCTGCCTAGAGCAGAGCCCGAGGCACTGATAAAGTGTTAATGTCTCTGGACACTACTTTACCCACTGTAGATGTTCACTGGAAACATACTGCATCTTGAGTAATTATTGAAGCATTTACCTGAAATGTATTTATTTTTTTTAAAAACTTTAATATTTTAGTGTTTGCGGTTCCAATTTTAGGGTGGTACTTCTTAGATGTGTGGAGAAAATCAACTACAAAATGTCTATTGTTTATAGTCAGCATTGTTTAGGCTTGTGCTGATAGAGAGGAGCAGTAACACCCAATCGTTGTACTACCCTGCTAAGCAGAAAGTAGAGCTTGTATATCTGATGTCCAATATAGTTTGTAGACGGTAACATGCATTGGTGCAATTATTTATATTAAGGCTAGGTTGACTGTTATCATGCACTGATTTAGGGCAGCCCATTAAAATCAACACAGCAAAACAGAACATGCAACAATGTACAGTAGTGTGGTGCAACAAAGTGGCATCTGGGAAGGTGTAATGAGATGTGTTTTTGGGGTGAATAGACCCTAAGCCTCGGTTCACACTATGAACTGCATGTAAATCACACAAGAGCTGCAAAGCATTCCTGTGCAGTTCACATGCAATTTAGTGTGGTGCAGTTTAAACCCATTCATTTGGGCATGCATGCACCTTTTTTGGAGCTGCACTGCAACTGGATCGCATGATAGTTTTGTACCATGTGATCTGGTGCAATCCAGTGCAGGCAAACACACTGCATTGCATTTACCCTTGTATTGACACCCGCAGCAGATCACAAGGGTGGAGTTTCCTGCTCGCTCCTATTCTTTTCCTCCAGCATATTCAGAGTCAGCTGCACTGAGGGACCCAAAGCCAGTAACAGCATTTTGACAAAAAAAGTGTTTCTGCCCCTATATGATTGAAATTATGAGCTGGAGAGTGTTACAAATCATGTTAAAGATTCATTATTTAACAAAAGGAGAGGATATAATACTGCCTAGTGTGTATATGTAGCCTATACTGTTATTGTTTTTGTTTGGATAGTGTAAGGAACAGTTAGAACTGTCACATTGTTGTCTCTGGCTGTGTCACCCACTTTTCTGTCCTTATGACCATTCTCTCTGAAAGTAATTGGAAACTTTACAGATGTCACCAGAAGCGGAATATATGGGACATTTTCCAATGAGCACAGCTGTTCCAGTAATATCTGAGCCTGAGCAAACACGTATTTCCACCTTTTGAAGAGATTTCTTCTCACTATGTTTTTTTGTCTCAAGGACGGGAAGTAGAAAGAAATCCCCCATAAGGGACACAGAAAGAAACAAAACTGTCAGTTCTTTCCATTTCCTACCCCATCTTTTAAAAAGTGGATATAGATAAAAGTTAATTGAATAAACAATATTGCTGCGCTGAGTGAATAAATCAATCGTTATGTGTAATTAAATATTAAGTGACCAAATCTTATCCAAATCAATCAATAAACTGTGATATCAAATGATAAATCAAAAGGTAAACAGTGGTGTAATTAATAGTCCCAATTCACAGTGAAAAAAAGTGACACAGTAATAACTGAAATCTTCATCCGTAAATGTGATCAAAGGTGCTGCATGCTTCACTCCAAGTGCTCCTGGTGACAGGTGTAAGATTAGCAGCTCACCTTAGAGACAGACTCCTGAGAGTCAAATACACTTTGGGATAATCACAGTCGCCTGGTACGCCTTCCTACCATCGCCTGCAGATACTCTCTCCAGGGATGTAAGGCATCCGGTATAAAAATAAAAAGAGATCTAATGCTCTCTGTCTTTATAAGGCTATTTATTAGACACAAAAGATGAAAATTCACTTACAATATCGAGCACCTAAAGTAATGCGAACTTTCTAGGCATCACAACACTTCCTGCAACCTCCGGGAATCGACGTGATGACGTGCAGGCTCCTCCCCCGTACGGGGTCCCGCTGACGAAGTCTATGACGTAACGCGTACGGGGGAGGAGCCTGCACGTCATCACCTCGATTCCCGGAGGTTGCAGGAAGTGTTGTAATGCCTAGAAAGTTCGCATTACTTTAGGTGCTCGATATTGTAAGTGCATTTTCATCTTTTGTGTCTAATAAATAGCCTTATAAATACAGAGAGCATTAGATCTCTTTTTATTTTTATACCGGATGCCTTACATCCCTGGAGAGAGTATCTGCCGGCGATGGTAGGAAGGCGTACCAGGCGACTGTGATTATCCCAAAGTGTATTTGACTCTCAGGAGTCTGTCTCTAAGGTGAGCTGCTAATCTTACACCTGTCACCAGGAGCACTTGGAGTGAAGCATGCAGCACCTTTGATCACATTCACGGATGAAGATTTCAGTTATTACTGTGTCACTTTTTTTCACTGTGAATTGGGACTATTAATTACACCACTGTTTACCTTTTGATTTATCATTTGATATCACAGTTTATTGATTGATTTGGATAAGATTTGGTCACTTAATATTTAATTACACATAACAATTGATTTATTCACTCAGCGCAGCAATATTGTTTATTCAGTTATTTGAGGTGTTTTGTGTTTGGCACTGATTGTTTGCAGCTTTGTGCACATTATTTGTATTATTGAACTAGGGCTTGCGCTGATTAATTTTACTGTATTATTATAGATAAAAGTTAGTCTCAAGATTCTCATATACAGTGCCTTGCGAAAGTATTTGGCCCCCTTGAACTTTGCGACCTTTTGCCACATTTCAGGCTTCATACATAAAGATATAAAACTGTAATTTTTTGTGAAGAATCAACAACAAGTGGGACACAATCATGGAACGAAATTTATTGGCTATTTTAAACTTTTTTAACAAATAAAAAACTGAAAAATTGGGCGTGCAAAATTATTCAGCCCCCTTAAGTTAATACTTTGTAGCGCCACCTTTTGCTGCGATTACAGCTGTAAGTCGCTTGGGGTATGTCTCTATCAGTTTTGCACATCGAGAGACTGAAATTTTTGCCCATTCCTCCTTGCAAAACAGCTCGAGCTCAGTGAGGTTGGATGGAGAGCGTTTGTGAACAGCAGTTTTCAGTTCTTTCCACAGATTCTCGATTGGATTCAGGTCTGGACTTTGACTTGGCCATTCTAACACCTGGATATGTTTATTTGTGAACCATTCCATTGTAGATTTTGCTTTATGTTTTGGATCATTGTCTTGTTGGAAGACAAATCTCCATCCCAGTCTCAAGTCTTTTGCAGACTCCATCAGGTTTTCTTCCAGAATGGTCCTGTATTTGGCTCCATCCATCTTCCTATCAATTTTACCCATCTTCCCTGTCCCTGCTGAAGAAAAGCAGGCCCAAACCATGATGCTGCCACCACCATGTTTGACAGTGGGGATGGTGTGTTCAGGGTGATGAGCGGTGTTGCTTTTACGCAAACATAATGTTTTGCATTGTTGCCAAAAAGTTCGATTTTGACCAGAGCACCTTCTTCCACATGTTTGGTGTGTCTCCCAGGTGGCTTGTGGCAAACTTTAAACAACACTTTTTATGGATATCTTTAAGAAATGGCTTTCTTCTTGCCACTCTTCCATAAAGGCCAGATTTGTGCAGTATACGACTGATCGTTGTCCTATGGACAGAGTCTCCCACCTCAGCTGTAGATCTCTGTAGTTCATGGGCCTCTTGGCTGCATCTCTGATCAGTCTTCTCCTTGTATGATCTGAAAGTTTAGAGGGACGGGCAGGTCTTCGTAGATTTGCAGTGGTCTGATACTCCTTCCCTTTCAATATTATCGCTTGCACAGTTCTCCTTGGGATGTTTAAAGCTTGGGAAATCTTTTTGTATCCAAATCCTTTAAGCATATAACATATGATGTGGCAAACAAAGGTCTTTGGAGTTAAAAAAAAAATATTTCTCCCCCTAACTCAGCATCTGTCTTTCAGGAAACGTGGCAGGAACCCATAGTTCGGGGGTGGGGGGGGGGAGGGGGGGAGTAGGTTGCATCATGCAAGGTTAGGATACATGGGCTAAATATTCAGTGCAGTGAACACAGTAACCACAGAGTGGCAGCATAACAATAAACTGAATGAAAATGCATAGGGAGCTAACTTAAATGCAATTACATTGCCAATGTATCTGCTGGAGGCAATACAGTTTGTCACCTAGAAAACATTTAGTTCTTGGTGTACAGACGTAGAGTGGGTAATGATTAACAAGTACAACAATAAACATGCACAAACTGTTTAGATTTTCAGCTAGGATTGCACAGCTGGATTGCATTGGCAGGCAGTGCAGACGTCTGGGCTCTTTAATTATGTATACTACTGCATCACTGACAACGGGCAGCACAGTATGTTGATGGCTGTGTGCCCCCTTGACAGCTATGCCACCCTAGGCCAAAACCTATATTGGCCATATCATATGAGCTTTACACAGGCTAAAATTATTTCGCAAAACTTCTCAGTATCAGTAAAGGCAAAACATCTCCTGCAACAATCTGCTGTCTTTTTTTTTTTTTAATTCTTCACAAGCTGTTCTAAAATTGGTTAGAGAAAGCTCAATATGAGTTGCCCGCGGATGAATTGTCAGCCAGGATCGCTGAGCACCTGACAAGCACTTTCTGCTATCAGTATTTTAAAGCTGCATTGTGTGTTGGACAGGACACAGTGCATTACTGGAGGGACAGTAACAGATTGATGAGGAAGTGGGCACACTGGCAACTTGCCGTTAGCCCCATGGGCGCTTAAGCAGACTCTGCCACAAACAGATAATGAAAGATATTCATGGGGCTGGGGATTTATTTCTTCCGGCTCACTTTCAGTGATAATCCTTCTCCTGTAACACCAGGGGATTGAGTAGGGAAGGAAAATTATCAAATAGATTTTAGCACTCTGTTAGTGAGTAGTCTAGAGAATTTGTGCAATAAAGTATGCCATCAAAAAAAATAAAAATAATGAGTAACAATACAAAAAAAAAAAGACATTGGTTTTAATATTTTTTCAAGAGGAGTTCTAATGTACAGTATATACCCATTTGTTTTTTATCAATGCATAACTGACAAGGCTATTGTATTTAATATAATGCATATGTTGTAACCAAATGATAGGGAAACAGATGAATAATCCACCAGGGATATATTTACCTGGTTACCTGCAACCTTTGCACTATTCATGGCTGCCGCACATTACCTCTTCAAAATTAGAAATGTGTGAATAATAGAAAAGGATTAGAAATATATGAATAATAGAAAAGGCTTAATCTACACTATATTGTCAAAAAAATTGGGACGCCTGCCTTTCCACGCACATGAACTTTAAAGGCATCCCAGCCTTAGTCTATAGAGTTCAATATTGAGTTTCCCACCCTTTGCAGCTATAACAGCTTCAACTCTTCTGGGAAGGCTGTCCACAAGGTTTAGGAGTGTGTCTATGGGAATGTTTGACCATTCTTCCAGAAGCACATTTGTGAGGTCAGGCACTGATGTTGGACAAGAAGGCCTGGCTCACAGTCTCCGCTCTCATTCATCCCAAAGGTGTTACATTGGGTTAAGGTCAGGACTCTGTGCAGGCCAGTCAAGTTCCTTCACCCAAAACTCACTCATTTATGTCTTTATGGACCTTGCTTTCTGCACTGGTGCGCAGTCATGTTGGAACAGGAAGGGCCATTCTAAAACTGTTCCCACAAAGTTGGGAGCATGAAATTGTCCAAAATGTCTTGGTATGCTGACACCTTAAGAGTTCCCTTCACTGGAACTAAGGGGCCAACTCAACCCCTGAACAAACAGCCCCACACCATATTCCCCCTCCACCAAATGATTTGGACCAGTGCAGAAAGCAAGGTCCATAAAGACATGGATGAGTGAGTTTGGGGTGGAGGAACTTGACTGGCCTGCACAGAGTCCTGACCTGAACACGACAGAACATCTTTGAGATGAATTAGAGCAGAGACAGCGAGCCAGGCCTTCTCTCCAACATCAGTGCCTGACCTCACAAATGCGCTTCTGGAAGAATTATCAAACATTCCCATAGATACACTCAGTGCCAGAAAAGGTCATCCAGCACCCAGGGCAAAGATGCCAAACTGCGCCCCCCCCCCTTCCCTTGGGGTTAGGGTCAGAGCGCCCCCATCCCTGCAATAAACCATTGTGCCCAGGGCAGCCATCCCTCCTGCCCACCTCTTGTCCGACCCTGGATACACTCCTAAACCTTGTGTACAGCCTTTTCAGAAGAGCTGAAGTTGTAGCTGCAAAAGGTGGGCCACCTCAATATTGAACCCTATGGGGATTCCATTAAAGTTCATGTGCGTGTAAAGGCAGGTGTCCCAATACTTTTGGTAATATAGTGTACCTTCACCTGCTTACAGACATATTTGGACAACAGCATGGTCAATCTGGGGAAATGGGAAGTGTTATATGCAGTGGCAGAGTTGAGAAATAAATTATAACTGAACTCCAGCTAGCGCAGTTACATTAACTGTTTTTTTTTTATTTCTTTTGGGATAAAGGTTTTACATAAAAAAATATATATATATAAATATATATATTCATTGTAAGCACCCCTGTCAGTTTTAAATGGGTTTGTCCAAACCCTCTAACTGACAATTCCGCTGAACTATTTTGTCTGTTGAAAAATAAGAGACTTACTGGCAGGATCAAAAGATAAAAAATAAAGAAAAAAAAGGCTAAAAAAATGTAATTGATTGCAGCCCACACATTTAAAGTGATTGCAAAGTCTTAAATGATATTTTTTTAAAACAACAAACAGGTTTATACTTACCTGCTCTGTGCAATGAAATTGAGCAGAGTGTCCCTGATCCTGCTCTTCTTGGGTCCCCCGCCGGCGCTCTTAGTTCCTCCTATTCTCGGTGTTCCACCATAGGAATCCTCTTCATATGGTGGCACACCTTTCCCAAGCCGTGCTGCCTATGTCCATTGACACAGACAACACGGCTCTGCTCCACCCCCCGTTCCCTCGTCACAGGGTTTGACTGACAGCAGCAGGAACCAATAGCTCCCGCTGTTCTCAGCAAAGCCTTTGAGAGTGAGGAGAGAGAGGAGAGAACCACTGCTGATTGAATTCAGAGCAGGATCGAGTGAGGACTCAGGTAAGTATTAGAGAGGGGTGAGGGGGAGATACTTTAACCTAAACATTTTTTACCTTAATGCAAAGAATGCATTGAGGTAAAAAATGTTTAGGCTTTACAAATATTTTAAGAATTAATAAGTTGCATTATATTATCTTTTTTTTTAGGTTTAATACCACTTTAAGTCTGTTTCCACCTATTTGCAAAGCACAAAAATCATATAATGCCAGCTAACTGCAAGCAAAGTCATTATCAATTCAATATTGTCATTACGCAGGAAAACTGTCACGCACAATTGGAATGGTATTTCAACATGCCTTTCTAGTTAGCCTGTGTGAGAATATTCTGGCCTCATTAGGACTGCTCGTTAAGGAAGCGGGGTAAAGCACTTTGCTCGTTCTGTATAACAGTAAATGCGTATATATGTTACTATTAATCAGAATTCTGGATCCATGTTTGTGCTTTTACTTTGTGTTTGAGGTAATTATAGAATTTTCCTTAGGGTGCTTTGGAGAATATCTTTAAAGAGAAACAAGAGTAAGGAGAATGTTGCTAATAAGTTTATGACATTTGCAAGTAGCTCAAATCTATGTGGAAGGAAAGGTTTCTTCTGAAATACACAAGAGTCCAATTGGATTTACCAGCAGGCTTCACATACAAGCTCAGTAGTTATTCATTTTCACAGAATTGTAGAGATTTACTTATGCCACAAAAGTGCAGTGTCATAAAAATTGTACTAATTTTAGGTTTTTAAACACTTAACCTTTCAATGAATAACTAATTGTCAGTATAGGTCAAGTACAGTACAGTGCAAAGCTTTAATAAAAAAAAAAAAAAAAAAGACTTAACGAAAAACTGGCCAGTATTCGCAGAGATAAACAAGCCTGGTTTGAAAGAGTGTGGAATCCCTCGATTGCATATCTTCAGGCTCCCTGAATACCGAGTCATACTCTGAGGGGAGGTTCGGACTGAGGCATGGGCGTCCGCAAGGGGGGGCAAAGGGGGGCAAGTGCCCCCCCCCCCCCCTGGAAATTTCCTGGCCTGTTCTAAGAGGGGAATCTATGGGGGACCCTGCTCTAAGGGGGGAATCTATGGGAACCCTGCTCTAAGAGGGGAATCTATGGGGGACCCTGCTCTAAGAGGGGAATCTATGGGGACCCTGCTCTAAGAGGGTAATCTATGGGAACCCTGCTCTAAGAGGGGAATCTATGGGGACCCTGCTCTAAGAGGGGAATCTATGGGAACCCTGCTCTAAGAGGGAAATCTATGGGAACCCTGCTCTAAGAGGGAAATCTATGGGGACCCTGCTCTAAGAGGGGAATCTATGGGAACCCTGCTCTAAGTGGGAAATCTATGGGAACCCTGCTCTAAGACGGGAATCTATGGGGACCCTGCTCTAAGAGGGTAATCTATGGGGACCCTGCTCTAAGAGGGGAATCTATGGGGACCCTGCTCTAAGAGGGTAATCTATGGGAACCCTGCTCTAAGAGGGGAATCTATGGGGACCCTGCTCTAAGAGGGGAATCTATGGGAACCCTGCTCTAAGAGGGAAATCTATGGGAACCCTGCTCTAAGAGGGGAATCTATGGGGACCCTGCTCTGAGATGGGAATCTATGAGAACCCTGCTCTAAGAGGGGAATCTATGGGGACCCTGCTCTAAGAGGGGAATCTATGGGAAACCCTGCTCTAAGAGGGGAATCTATGGGAACCCTGCTCTAAGAGGGGAATCTATGGGGACCCTGCTCTAAGAGGGGAATCTATGGGGACCCTGCTCTGAGATGGGAATCTATGGGAACCCTGCTCTAAGAGGGGAATCTATGGGGACCCTGCTCTAAGAGGGGAATCTATGGGAAACCCTGCTCTAAGAGGGGAATCTATGGGAACCCTGCTCTAAGAGGGTAATCTATGGGAACCCTGCTCTAAGAGGGGAATCTATGGGAACCCTGCTCTAATAGGGGAATCTATGGGGGAACCTGGTCTAAGAGGGGATTCTATGGGGGACCCTGCTCTAAGAGGGGGAATCTATGGGGACCCTGCTCTAAGAGGGGAATCTATGGGAACCCTGCTCTAAGAGGGGAATCTATGGGGGAACCTGCTCTAAGAGGGGAATCTATGGGGGACCCTTCTCTAAGAGGGTAATCTATGGGGACCCTGCTCTAAGAGGGGAATCTATGGGGACCCTGCTCTAAGAGGGGAATCTATGGGAACCCTGCTCTAATAGGGGAATCTATGGGGACCCTGCTCTAAGAGGGGAATCTATGGGGGAACCTGCTCTAAGAGGGGAATCTATGGGGACCCTGCTCTAAGAGGGGAATCTATGGGGTACCCTGCTCTAAGAGGGAAATCTATGGGGACCCTGCTCTAAGAGGGTAATCTATGGGAACCCTGCTCTAAGAGGGGAATCTATGGGAACCCTGCCATACTCTGAGGGGAGGTTCGGACTGAGGCATGGGCGTCTGCAAGGGGGGGCATAGGGGGGCAAGTGCCCTAACCCCCTGGAAATTTCTTGGCCTGTTCTAAGAGGGTAATCTATGGGAACGCTGCTCTAAGAGGGGAATCTATGGGGTACCCTGCTCTAAGAGGGGAATCTATGGGGGACCCTGCTCTAAGAGGGGAATCTATGGGGACCCTGCTCTAAGAGGGTAATCTATGGGGACCCTGCTCTAAGAGGGGAATCTATGGGAACCCTGCTCTAAGAGGGAAATCTATGGGGACCCTGCTCTAAGAGGGGAATCTATGGGGGACCCTGCTCTAAGAGGGGAATCTATGGGAACCCTGCTCTAAGAGGGGAATCTATGGGGACCCTGCTCTAAGAGGGGAATCTATGGGGACCCTGCTCTAAGAGGGGAATCTATGGGGACCCTGCTCTAAGAGGGGAATCTATGGGAACCCTGCTCTAAGAGGGGAATCTATGGGGACCCTGCTCTAAGAGGGGAATCTATGGGAAACCCTGCTCTAAGAGGGGAATCTATGGGAACCCTGCTCTAAGAGGGGAATCTATGGGGACCCTGCTCTAAGAGGGGAATCTATGGGAACCCTGCTCTAAGAGGGGAATCTATGGGGGAACCTGCTCTAAGAGGGGAATCTATGGGGGACCCTGCTTTAAGAGGGGAATCTATGGGGAACCTGCTCTAAGAGGGGAATCTATGGGAACCCTGCTCTAAGAGGGGAATCTATGGGAACCCTGCTCTAAGAGGGGAATCTATGGGGACCCTGCTCTAAGAGGGGAATCTATGGGAAAACCTGCTCTAAGAGGGGAATCTATGGGAACCCTGCTCTAAGAGGGGAATCTATGGGGACCCTGCTCTAAGAGGGGAATCTATGGGAACCCTGCTCTAAGAGGGGAATCTATGGGGGAACATGCTCTAAGAGGGGAATCTATGGGGGACCCTGCTTTAAGAGGGGAATCTATGGGGGAACCTGCTCTAAGAGGGGAATCTATGGGGGACCCTGCTTTAAGAAGAATCTATGGGGACCATGCTCTAAGAGGGGAATCTATGGGAACCCTGCTCTAAAGGGAGATCTATAGTGGACCCTGGCCCGGCTTGCTCTCAAGGGAGATCTATGGGGACCTTGCTCTAAAGAAGATCTATGGGGGACCCTGGCCTGGCCTGCTCTAAATGGGATTTTATGGGGATCTGCTCTAAAGGGGGGTCAAATTATAAACATATATATATATATATATATATATATATATATATATATATATATTCTTTATAGGGAGAGCCTGAAGTACCTGGAATATGGGTGAAAAGGTAAGACTAAAGAGGGATCTATGGGGACCCTGGCTTGCTCTAAAGGGTGATCTATAGGGGACCCTGGCCAGGCCTGCTCTAAAAGGGGGATCTATGGGGACCCTGCTCTAAAGGCAATCTATGGGCAACCCTGGCCTGGCCTGCTCTAAAGGGAGATCTATGGGGTGAAAAATGGGCGGAGTATGGGTGACCTTAAAATGATGCCCCCCCTGAAAAAGGTTCTGCGGACGCCCATGGACTGATGGGACACATCCTACTCTACACTTTTCTGTCCTTTTCTTTTTCATTTTTTCTGTTATTGATTTTGTTATATCATAAGGACCACCTGATATGAGGTATCGGGACCAGTCTTAGTTGACACTCCTTCACAGTTCCAATATTTGGGTGCTATTGGTGATCACCAAATGATTATACTGTTACTTGGTACTTACTTTCATATATTGATGGTTTTGGTTTTTTGAAGCCTAGATGCTGAGATTTATAGGCTCATGACGTGTTAATGAGTCATGTTAATGGGTAGAACCAGATAATTGGACCTACAACTTTTTGGATTTTTTTTCCTTTTTACGTTGAACTCTTCAAGGTCTCTGAATTTATTGGAAATTGCATCCTGGTATTGCTAACTTGCTGATGATTGTTTAAAGGGTAACTTCACTTTCGTAGGGAAAAAAATAGCAAATAAAGAAAAAACAAAACAGTGAATACAATTGTGACACAAGTCATATTCTAATGGAATGTTATTAAAAATGACCTTTCCTTTTTAATATACAGCCACTGTAATTTTTTGAAAATGCAATGCAATATGGCTACCTGGAGGTGTTCTGTACACAGAATGTGTACTGACCACCCCCCAGAAACATCATTCCCTACTTGTGTGATTGGCTCACCAATTTCCCAGAAGTCTGCCAAAGATAGTCAGATTTCAGGCATCCCCTGCAACAAAAATTTCATTTTTTTTGTAAGATACTCCTATTAGGAACACATCTAAAGGGATGCAGGTCCAGCAGATTTTCTCATTAGTGCTCTGCAGTTGCACAGCTGACAGATAATTATGAAACTACTCCCATTAGACTCACTCAGCACAGAGGCACAGAGGAACAACAAGGATTTTTTCAGAATAAGAAAAGGTAGGAATCTTTAACAAAGGTTGTTATAATCCTTGCAATGTAAAGATATCACCCAGAGGGGAATGTTTTTTCTGGACAAAAGGGGAGTTACGCTTTAACTATATACTTCTGTATGCTGCTTTAAAACTGTAAATAAAATTATTGGAAAAAAAAAAAGACTTTAAAAATGCAGGTCAGGCTTTATTTGTCAAGAGAAGGTTGAAGATAGTTCTACAGGACACAAGAGCAATAATACACAAAACAGTAGTACAGTAATAAGTATACCCATATATTCTGCTATAATAAAAATCACATTCTACTGCAGAAGAACATCTAGCACCTTTGTTATACTTTGCATTCTGTTCCCCTGAACTCCAAAATTTTTATGTAAAGAAGAACTAAAGGCAAAACTTTTTTTGGGTCATTTGGGATAGAGTAAGGGAGGGTTATACCCCTTGGCCACAGACACAGACAGCAATAAAAATCTCATAGGTGCGATAAAAATTGCAACAGTCTTTACCCATCTTCAGTGGCCTAATACAAGTCTATTGTTCCCAAAAATCAAGCAGAAAGCAAAATAAGGGGGGAGAAAATCAGAACAGAAAAAAGGATGCAAAGGGAGTCCAACCGCTAACAAACAAGGACATGGATTGCTGATACAGAAAGTATCACACTTCATGGTTTCTGGCTCCACCAAAGTGTATCTCCTGCCACACAGCTGCACTTTGGTGGAACCAGAAACAGGGCAGTGTGAAACACTTGTCTATTGCCCCTAAACTGAGGAACTGGCAAGTTTGAGCCACGAAACACATCTTTTGGTGAAATAAAGCAAGATGATGTTCATCAAAGATTATGACTCACCACAATCCTATTATACATCCTAATAACCCCCTCTGAAATTCAGATTATGAATTTTTTTTTTACCACTTCCAAAAGAACAAGCAAATCACTGACCCCCCACCAAGGACCCAGGACAGGGGGGCCCCTAAAGTATCGAGAGTGACCCTGCATCGAGACAGGGGTATTCTTCACTTGCACCCACAGTTGCTTAGTTCTGGCTTGACCTCTAAACCTCCAAGAACCACCACCACACGAATATCTTGTTGTATATTTTACTAATATTCATGGGCCAAAAAAAAAAAAAATCTGTTTTATAAATGAACCTATAGAAGCATTGTTATGTAGAGACCTGTCCTGTGGGTGGTATCCGATTGAAACCGGACTCAATTTCCTCCTTTTCCATTTTTCTCTATTCTTTTCTCCTTTTTCTCACTCTCTTTTCTCTTTGGATCATTCTTTGTTTAATTGAGTGGGTAGGGGTAGGATGTACTCGATACCTTTTTCACATGGGGGGGCGGGGATCTAGGGGCTTTCAGATGCAGATAAGCACCCCACCCACAGACCCCAACAACCACAGTCCAGAGTTGTTGGGAAGAGGCCCTTTTCCCCATCAACATGAGGACAAGGTGCTTTGGGGTGGGGAAGGCAAAGCACCCACCCCCATGTTAAGGGCATGTGACCTAGTATTGTTCAGAAGGAGGGGGCTGCTCGCTCATCCCCTGCCCTTTCCTGACCTGTCGGGCTGCATGCTCGGATAAAGGTCTGATATGGATTTTGGGGGGACTCTACGCTGTTTTTTTTTTTTTTTCAATTTTGGCTTTTTTTTTCTTTATTTTTTTTTCCGACACTTTTTTTTATTCAGCTGACAGCAGGGAAACCCATTGACATACAAAAATTAATTCCAGGTGATTGGTGCCTCAAATTGCCATCATCCCAAAAATTCGATGCTAAAAACTAACACTATGCAGTGTTGATCTCCTCTGAGAAAAGGGGGGGGATTTTTAAGGCAATAACATATGAAAAAAACAAAATAAATAAAATATGATAATTTATTGGTTAAAAACAATATATCATGTCATGAATACATAGATATAGCAGGTTCCCTGGCCAATTGTGGAAAACCACGGCAGGCCATGGATCACAAAAACATGTGACATATATCTAAGCCATACAAGAATGGAAATAAACAAAAATGGGGAAACCCATTGACAGCTGATGACTCATCGGTTGTTAAGGACGCTGCAGCCCAGCTTCCTAGCCTCGCTCCTTAACAACCAGCCTACAGCTTTACCCAATCATGGTGAAGAATGCACTGTGTAGCAGTCAGGGCATTGCAGGGTAAATATCTGGGCTAACACTTGGCGAACCCCCTGCAAATTGGGATGTTTGGCGAATGGTTGAACAAGCAAATGTTCAGCCCGAACTCATGCTCAGGCCGAACCATTCGCCCATCCCTGAATATAAGCAATGAGGAAATGAAGAAAGCATGAGTCACAAGGTGGTGTATGGCATGTTGTCACTTGCACATGAGCACAATAGTAGCTGTTATATTTTATCGATTAGGAGGATATTATACTACATGAGTTTTCTTTTTTTCTGGGTATACATGTGACGAGAAGGGAGGAAGAGTTCACCTATCAGTGAAGAACCAGAGTTTTTGTAAAGAGAAAAGCTTTATTAGACCCAACTTTATTCTTTGGGTCATTCAATCTGGTAGGGATCTGGTACACTATATGCATGAAGAGATACGCACCTGTTGGACGATACATAAAACTTTGTGGATTCAAAGTGGAGCCTTTTGATTTAGATAGTGCTGGGTTTAAGGGATAAGTGGTTTGTTTTTATCCTACCTGTTGGAAAGTTACTTCTATGGGGGTGCTTGTCCAAAATGTCATGTGTAGGTGAAATTGGGCATATTTTTCATACCACATTCCCTGGTTTTCTTGAATTGCACTGTAAGCTGTGCATTGCTATTTTAATAGAAATTGACATGATGCAAATCTATTGTAGCCATGTTTGACAAGATTTGTTCAATAAAAATGTTTTGAAATAGAAAATCACCAGATGGATTCATGTTGTGGAGGAAGCCAAGGTCAGGAACTAGTAGAAAGCAGTACATAGCAGGATCCAGAATCAGGTCAGGGTAGAGCCAGGTCAGTAGTCAGTAGCAAGAATCATATGCAGGATAAATGTGAGATTACAAGAACAAGCTGAAGACAAGTGAGCACTAACATTGAGTTAAAGCATCCCTTAAATAGGCTGTCTGGTGCCAATACTGATGTGAGGATGGACACATGCTTCACGCACACTGTGTGCAGAACTGCTTGTAAAGATATGCGCAAGATATGAAAAGGCAGATTAATGACCATGTACTGTAGTGCTGCCAGTGAGGTGCAACCACCAAGATACCGAATAGATGTCTCTCTGCCTTTTGCAGAATCTAGATCACATGCAACATCTTGCTGGTTCGGCCAACAAGGGAGCCACACCATAGGAAAGTGAGTTGCTGGTGACAAAATGGCTAATGTGACAAAGACCTAAGGACAGGTATGACCCTACAGTTGAGTGGGATAATATTAAAGTATATCTAAAGCCTATTTTGGAAAGAGTAGGTAAAGATGTAAACCTATCATTTTTTTTTTTTTTTTTGCCATATATATCCCATTCAAGATATCTCCTTTCACTTTCAGTCCTGTAGACCCAAAAGAAAGTGAGGTATTTTCTCCAAATTGATTGAAAGATTCTCTTAGGTTTCACCAGAAAAGTGTACCCATTAGAAGATTTCCCCTCTATTCCTGTTTTGGTGGCAACTCCAGATTGTACATTTTGTCTCATTTTCAGTCCCGGTGACAATGGTCACCAGGAAAAATAGAAACGATAATTCTCCCTAGCGAGGACAGAAACAGCAATAAAATCTTGATGGGAGTTTAACTCTTCCCTACTCCATCCACAATTAAAAAGCCGTTTTGCTTTTAGATACTTTGAAGATAAGTTTTTGGGTCAAGGCCCAACTCTTTTCCTAGTTAGATCCAACTACTAGTTGCGGGTTTGTTGTTTCTTTCACTTTTACATTGTTATGTTTAGAAGGTCTGTTAGAAACTGTAAAATATGATTTCTTTTGCTTTGTGTATGTTTAGGAGTTCATTATCATGGAAAAATACAGGTGCCATTTCACATTTATGGACGTTCAATACTAGAAGGGGGGAAGTGAGACAGGATGTGGTTATGTTTGATACAAAATGGCATGCAGACACTGTGTCACCCTGGAGAGGTGACATGTGCAGACTCGATGACAGATCTAGATCTGTCTGCCCTTTTAGATATGAACTGATAAATAACTTTGGAATAGGGCATTAGAAGAAGGAGGGAGGCATTTCCTAATGAGCTAGCTTGCTTTGTGTTGAAGGAATGTGACTTTAAGTTGACATGACATCTACATAACATCACATAACTCAGAGCTGAAGCATTATTTTCCAGTTCCATGTGGCATCCACTACCAAGTGGATTTAATGACAACTTAGAAACAGATCAAGAGCAGAGAAAACCATGCGTTTCTGTAGAAATCATCTTGTCTAAAATGACTCTGCGTGGGAAGGGCTTTAAAATACCTTTCTCTCTATAGCCAAAAGGTTAACTCATTTTCATTCTGGGTACAGAACGGGAGGGGGAATAAGCATGATAAATAAGGAGACTCATGCATTTATTCATAGATTGTTTGAGATTTAAAGTTCACATCAATCTCGCTGCATCTTCACTTAGTATACATTACAGCCAGAGATATTTGAAGGAAAAAGGTGACGATGAAGTGGTAATTCCATATCATAATGCTATTTGAAATCTAAATGGAATCCATCTTGTTCACAAGCGTTGTATAGTTTTTATCAGAGATCTGCTTTATGTTTTAAGTTAAAACGGAGTTCCACCCAAAAGTGGAACATTGGCTTACATGCTTCCTCCCCCCTCTGATGCCACATTTGGCACCTTTCAGGGAGGAGAAGGGAACGGGTACCTGTTTTTGACAGGTACCCTTCCCCACTTCCGGGAGACAGCGCCGCTGCGCTGTTCCTCGGAAGTCCCTTCCTTCTTCCTCCGCCGCCGGGCCGATTAGAAAGTGCAGCGCGCTTCACGCATGTGCAGTAGGAAGCCAGCTGTGAAGCCGAAAGGCGGCAGCACCTGAGAGCTAATACGAAAATCGGCTCAGGGTGCCGACATCAAGGGAACCCTGGATCGGCAAGTTCTAATATTTAAAGTCAGCAGCTACATTATTTATAGCTGCTGACTTTAAATTTTTTTTCCTGGGAGGGCGGAACTCCTCTTTAACTTTCAAAATGAAAACCTTTTCTCAAAGCGAGCTCTGCACTAAGATTTAAAATATTTTTTGACAATAAGAATAAGCTCAGCATTTAACGTCCAGGACTATTTTTACATTTTTCACACACATATTAAAATCAGCATTTTTTGCTGGAAAATTATTTAAATCCCCAAACAATTGTATGTATTTTGAAAGCAGAGGCCCAGTAGAATAAAATGGTGGCAGTGGTAGTTTTTTATGCCGCACAATATTTGCACAAATGTTTATTACATATATTTTTTTTTTCAGGAAAAAATAATACCCACTACAGTACCCAAAAGTGTCCATAGATGACAAATGCCTTTACAGATAATTGGTTCAAAGTTAACTAAGAGCCAATATTGGCCCTAGAATTAGTGTTTCATGCCAATGTTCATGGCAGTACCTCATATGTGTGGCGAAATTGATATTTAGATACACGTATACCTAAAAAGAAAAACAAAATCAACAGTATACCAACTTATACCAACAGTTTATATCAGCTAAAGGCATTAGATCAGGCATGTCCAACCTGCGGCCCGAGGGCCGCATGCGGTCCAGAACCCCAGGCAATGCGGCCCACTGCCCCCTGACAATTTTTTTTTTTGCTGGGGAGGAAGGAAGTCAGGTCGGGGGCACGGCCACAGCAGCTGCCAACTAACAGTAGGCAGAGGCTGCCTCAGAGAGGAGGGGGGGGGGGGGGAAGGGGAGCATGTGCAGTGTTTCTGACTCCTACCTCCATGACCACTTTAAATCACTGAAGTGGTGATGGTGGTTAGAGTGTTCCTTTATTATCGCTCAGAAGAAGTAAACCTCTGTATACTGATTCCATTTCATTTGATCATCCTCTAGTTGTGTTAAATTAGTGTGGGGGGCGTGGCGGCGCGGGAAAGGTGCGGCGACATTTTATTACTTATATACCTTAACTATAGTATATATTTTATATGCGGCCCGAGAACATTTCTCTACACTCAATGTGGCCCAGAGAAGCCAAAAGGTTGGACACCCATGCATTAGATCATACCAGATCAAATGATTGACATGAACAGCCACTATTCATATTGAATGATCTTGCCGTTATTGCCAGAGTTATCTTATCTCTATTATAATCACTGTTTAATTATCAGATGAAAATAAAAATTAAAGTAGATCCAAACCCTAACTGGATGACATTTTTTGACAAAGCACCGTATATCATAAATATTGACATCTTTTTCCATTTTTTTTAGATACTGGTTTTCACCTTTTTCCCATTTCTTGTTTTTTTTTCTCCTTGCTGCTGATCTCCCTGCAGCAAATGTAAGCCACTCCCCGTTCATGCATATGCTTTAGCATCAACTATAGATTATTGCTCTAGACCGGCTTCCTGATAGCAGTCTGACAACAGTGGACCATTTCAGCTAAACTAAGCAAAAGAATTACTGTTAACAGACTACAATGGGCTACTTGTAAAATATAATATATATATCACAGCAAAAATATCAAAAAAGTATAAAAAAAAAAAAAAAAAAACACGAAAGCACACAAGCCATATTCCCCTATCCAACTGTTTTAATTTTAAAAAAAATAAAGGTACCCTTAAATAAAAAAAAATCCATTAAAATATACCTGCTGTAAACCCACACATACAGTGAGAGGATGCCTTTTAAACCATCTATTTATAAAGCTATTAACCATAGAATACGCCACATCTATGACACGTAGTTAGAATCACTGCAGGGTATTTTTTTTATTATTTTTGGTATAATAAAACAGTTACTCAGGGGATACAGCTTGTGTGGTTTCTTTATTTTATTTTTTTTGTGTTTTCATTAATATTTGAATACAATTGCTGCTACAGAAATATAATTTTCTGCCTACAAGGCTTCTTATCAAACTTTTAATACAGTACCATATTTATTGACCATAATAAACAATTTACAGTAATAGAACACTGCAGTGTCTGTCCATAAGAATATGGCATTTTTAGATTTTATGTTTTTTAATTCAGCACTGTCAAAATTAACTCCAAACTTCTGAACACGTTGCAAAATTAGTTTTATTAACAAGAATTGATTTTCTTTTAATAGGTACAAAAATATCTGTCAATACATGTGACAGAATCGGCAACATCATTGAGTGGCAACAGAATCAATAACCTCACATAATTATTTCTGGCCACAAAATCCCTTTTGATTTTAAGCGTGCCGTCGCCATGGCAGCAAAACTGATTTTGTGAAATAGCTGCACATGGGCAAAATCCAATTTGAAGGAAGTTTAGGGTTTGTGATTTAATATCTGTATGAATTAGGTTATTTAACTGGATTCACTTTAACCTTTTTCAGTCAAAGCACCCTTTATAGACAATCTCAAGAAACCCTTTAAAATTATGGACAGTCTTGAGGCACCCCATTCTAAAATGGAAAAAACTATTCTAGTTTCCAATGGTGTTTATTAAGAATTTCCAGTTGAAAAGATAGAACACAGCAAGTACATATGGTATACATAGAGTACATTGGTTGTACATCAAAGTACAACAAAAGGCTGTAAATATAATAAAGATATAACAGAACTTTATGTGGTCAGTGTGGTTTAGGTTATGCACAGGACTCTCAAAGGTTCAGTCCAGTACACAACGATGGTATACCCTCCCCTGCCCAATTATTATGAAGCTCTCTCCCAGCGGCTTATCACTGAGGGGTAGGGGGGAGGGGGAGATGCCGCAATGCACTGATGTACAATCGGTCCTTCAATTGGGGCCTTACAAATGGAGAACCAATGCGGACGAACCACATCCCCGTCATCCCTATCACACAGCATTTCCACAATGTATAGAAATGGGTACATAGTGTACTGTGAATTACTTGGCCAGGATGGCCTCAAAGAGCACGAAAAGGGAGAAGAAGAAAGAGAATAGATGGAGAAACAAAAAAGAAAAGGGAGGTAAGCCGGACGAAAAAACTATTCTAATAGCTTTACATAATACAAACCCAAATCCAAAAAAGTTGGGACACTGTACAAATTGTGAGTAAAAAAGGAATGAATTAATTTACAAATCTCATAAACTTATATTTTATTCACAATATAATATAGATAACATATCAAATGTTGAAAGTGAGACATTTTTAAATGTCATGCCAAATATTGGCTCATTTTGGATTTCATGAGAGCTACACATTCCAAAAATGTTGGGACAGATAGCAATAAGAGGAAGGAAAAGTTAAATGTACAATGAAAGGAACAGCTGGAGGACCAATTTGCAACTTATTAGGTCAATTGGCAACATGATTGGGTAAAAAAAGAGCCTCTCAGAGTGGCAGTGTCTCTCAGAAGTCAAGATGGGCGGAGGATCACCAATTCCCCCAATGCTGCGGCAAAAAATAGTGGAGCAATATCAGAAAAAAGTTTCTCAGAGAAAAATTTGAAAGAGTTTGGAGTTATCATCATCTACTGTGCATAATATCATCCAAAGATTCAGATAATCTGGAACAATCTCTGGTAAGGGTCAAGGCCGGGAAACCATACTGGATGCCCGTGATCTTCGGGCCCTTAGACGGCACTGCATCACATACAGGAATGCTACTGTAATGGAAATCACAACATGGGCACAGGAATACTTTCAGAAAACATTGTTGGTGAACACAATCCACCGTGCCATTCGCCGTTGTCGGATAAAACTCTATAGGCCAAAAAAGAAGCCATATCTAAGCATGATCCAGAAGCGCAGGCGTTTTCTCTGGGCCAAGGCTCATTTAAAATGGACTGTGGCAAAGTGGAAAACTGTTCTGTCTTCAGACGAATCAAAATTTGAAGTTCTTTTTGGAAACCTGGAACGCCATGTCATCCTGACTAAAGAGGACAAGGACAACCCAGGTTGTTATCAGCGCTCAGTTCAGAAGCCTGCATCTCTGATGGTATGGGGTTGTATGAGTGCGTGTGGCATGGGCAGCTTACACATCTGGAAAGGCACCATCAATGCTGAAAGGTATATCCAAGTTCTAGAACAACATATGCTCCCATCCAGGTGTCGTCTCTTTCGGGAAAGACCTTGCATTTTCCAACATGACAATGCCAGACCATATACTGCACCAATTACAACATCATGGCTGTGTAGAAGAAGGATCCGGATACTGAAATGGCCAGCCTGCAGTCCAGATCTTTCACCCATAAAAAACATTTGGCGCATCATAAAGAGAAAGATGCGACAAAGAAGACCTAAGACAGTTGAGCAACTAGAAGCCTGTATTGGACAAGAATGGGACAACATTCCTAATTCTAAACTTGGGCAACTTGTCTCCTCAGTCCCCAGACGTTTGCAGACTGTTATAAAATGAAAAGGGGATGCCACACAGTGGTAAACATGGCCTTGTCCCAACGTTTTTGAGATGTGTTGATGCCATGAAATTTAAAATCAACCTTATTTTTCCCTTAAAATTATACATTTTCTCAGTTTTAACATTTGATATGTCATCTATGTTGTATTCTGAATAAAACATTGAAATTTGAAACTTCCACATTATTGCATTCTGTTTTTATTCACAATTTGTAGTGTCCCAACTTTTTTGGAATCAGGTTTGTACATCAACATCCACACACATAGGACACCCAATGTTAGAGGTGATTTATTCTTCCAAAGCAAATACTCTTTTGCACCAGTGGCAGCCGGTGTGTTGGGGGAGCAGGGGCGCCGCCCCCCCCATCCAAGCGTCCGGCCTCCTAATCTGCATGCAGGGGCGCTGGACGCATGGAGCTTAATGGGGATTTTTTTTTTTTACATCACCTGATTAGAGCCAGAGGCTTTAATAGGGAGATGCAAAGGGTGGGCTCGGGGCACAGAGCACTGTGTCCCGAGCCCACCCGTTGTGTGACAATAGTGAATGAAAATTCGCTATTGCCACACCGATCCTCCTCCTGGCAAATCAGGAAGCGCGTCCGATACGCGCTTCCTGATTGGCTGCAAGGCAAACCTCATGCCATTGGCCGAAGAGGAGGCGGGAGCGGGAGGACTGCAGGAGACGCGTCGGGGGACAGAGTGAGGAAAAGCTGCCGGGACTGAAGAGAAGCCACCGCGAGGTAAGTGCATTGGTCTCGGGGGGGGGGGCAGTGCCCCCACTGCATTGAAGGGGGCACGCTGTGGCACTCTGCATTGATTGGGGACAATGCTGTGGCGCTCTGCAATGATTGGGGACAATGCTGTGGCGCTCTGCAATGATTGGGGACAATGCTGTGGCGCTCTGCATTGATTGGGGACAATGCTGTGGCACTCTGCAATGATTAGGGACAATGCTGTGGCACTCTGCAATGATTGGGGACAATGCTGTGGCGCTCTGCATTGATTGGGGACAATGCTGTGGCGCTCTGCATTGATTGGGGACAATGCTGTGGTGCACTGCAATGATTGGGGACAATGCTGTGGCGTTCTGCAATGATTGGGGACAATGCTGTGGCGCTCTGCATTGATTAGGGACAATGCTGTGGCGCTCTGCATTGATTGGGGACAATGCTGTGGCGCTCTGCAATGATTGGGGGACAATGCTGTGGCGCTCTGTATTGATTGGGGACAATGTTGTGGCGCTCTGCAATGATTGGGGACAATGCTGTGGCATTCTGCATTGATTGGGGGCCATGCTGTGGCACTCTGCATTGATTGGGGGGCATGCTGTGGCACTCTGCATTGATTGGGGGCACGCTGGTCACTCATTTTTCTGTTTGCGCCCCCCCCCAAATTTTGAGCACCAGCCGCCACTGTTTTGCACACTGGTACTAACTAGTATTCAAATGTTTCTCCTTTCCCACAATTTCTCTCCATCAGTCAGCTAATATCACCCCAGTGCTGAGAGAGAGGGGCACAGGAGGGTCAAACAAGGATCCTTTGGAGGCAACAGATATCCTCATTATTAACTGATGACATCATTGGTTGTTAGGATGCCAGTGTCTAGAAAATTATAATGGTGCAAAATGCAAACTTGTGGCTTTGTGTAACTAAAAGGCAGGCTTCATCCACATGCTGGTTTGTATACATTTTTTGATCCATTTTTAGGCATTTTGCCAAGGCACCCCTGAAGAAACCTCAAGGCACCCTGATTGAAAAAATGCTGCTCTATGTTATTCATAAATGCTCAACCAATGGCAGCACATACAGGCAGTTTGGGTTAACCACTTCAATACAGGGCACTTTCACCCCCTTCCTGCCCAGGCCAATTTTCAGCTTTTAGCTCTGTTGCATTTTTTGAATGACAATTTTTTCCCACAAATAGAGCTTTCCTTTGGTGGTATATGATCACCGCAAGGTTTTGATTGTCCAGAAGCACATTTGTGAGGTCAGGCATTGATGTTGGAGAGAAGGCTTGGCTCTCATTCTGCACTAAACTTCATCCCAAAGGTGTTCTATCGGGTTGAGGTCAGGACTCTGTGCAGGCCAGTCGAGTTCCTCCACCCCAAACTCACTCATCCATGTCTTTATGGACCTTGCTTTGTGCACTGGTCCATCCCCGGACCATCACTGACCTACGATCAAACTGGTCATGCTGAACGATGTTACAGTCAGCATAACGTTTTCCACGGCTTCTCCAGACCCTTTCACGTCTGTCACATGTGCTCAGGGTGAACCTGCTCTCATCTGTGAAAAGCACACTGTGCCAGTGGCGGACCTGCCAATTCTGGTGTTCAATGGCAAATGCCAATCAAGCTCCACAGTGCCGGGCAGTAGGCACAGGGCCCACTAGAGGACGTTGGGCCCTCAGGCCACCCTCATGAAGTCTGTTTCTGATTGTTTGGTCAGAGACATTCACACCAGTGGCCTGCTGGAGGTCATTTTGAAGGGCTCAGGCAGTGCTCATCCTGTTCCGCCTTGAACAAAGGAACAAATACCAGTCCTGATGATGAGTGAAGGACCTTCTATGGCCCTGTCCAGCTCTCCTAGAATAACTGGCTGTCTCCTGAATTCTCCTCCATGCTCTTGAGACTGTGCTGGGAGACACAACAAACCTTCCGGCAATGGCATATATTAATGTGCCATCCTGAAGGACTTGGACTGCCTGTGACACCTCTATAGTGTCCAGGGATTGCCTCATGCTACCAGCAGTGACGCTGACCCTAGCCAAATGCAAAAATAGTGGAAAAACAGTCAGAAAAGGTGAGTAAGGGAAAAAATGTAATTGGCCACCTCCTGTAAAACCATTCCTGTTTTGAAAGTCTTCTCATTGTTGCCCATCTAGTGCACTTATTGTTAATTTCATTTACACAAAAGCAGCTGAAACTGATTAACAACCCCCTCTGATACTTAACTGAACAGATAAATATCCAAGGATTTTAATTGACTTGATGCTATACTCTAATTAAAAAGTGTTACTTTCATTTTTTTGAGCAGTGTATTAATATAACAAACACCTGCCAGTTTGTATTGCTGCCTGTTACTCCATTAGAAAGATTCACCCTCTCTATTTGTCCTGTGTGCCATTATCACTGAGAGTGAAAGTGAAAGAAAATCCCACATTTTGGTATGACACCAGAACAGGAATAGTGGGGAAATGTTTAAATGGGGACACTAGTTCTGGTACTCTTGGCACCACCAGGGATGCTCTTATTTGGAGGGACAGGAAGTAAAGGAAATCAACCCAATGGGACCAAAATGACAAACAAAACCTGACAGGGGATAATAACCCTCCTTTACTCTATACAAAACGATAACAAAATTGTGTTCTGTTCCACTTAATACTTAGAGCTGCTGATGAACATACGCAATCTAGAAGTTCTGTCTTTACTAGCTGTGAGCTTTTTACAGGTCAGTGGCTCTCAACCAAATATCAACCCCAGAGGCAGCCTTTGGAATTTTCAATAGGCAATGGCTTTATTTCTCTTTAGGCAGATTTCCTTTAATAGTAGTTTCCATGTTTTAATTTTGAGGTCAAGGGAAAAAATAAAGTGTTTTTTTTTTTTTTTTTTTTACATATGTAGCAATCTATTATCCTAATCAATATGATTAAATATTTACATTATTGCTGTGCTACCAGCACCCTCAGGCTCTGTTCACATGTAGGCGTTTTGGGGGCGTTTTTCTGCTCTAGGATCAGCTCTCAAAATGCCCAACAAGACAAATCCTATTCATTTCAATGGCCTCTGTTCACATCTGAGCGTTTTGACGCTGTGAGCAAAATGCCCAACGCTCAAAAAAGTACATGAGCTCCTTTTTGGGCAGATTACAGGCGTTTTCCATTGGTCTCTATTAAATCTAAAAACGCCTATAAAAACGCCTGTAAAACGTGTGCAAAAATGCCCATAAAAACGCCTGAAAAAACGCCCATAAAAACGCCTGTAATAGCAACGCCAAGATGTGAACGTAGCCTTATATATTGGACACTAAAATTGCATCTTTGTAACAGTTTCTATCTGTTATCATTGCATGAATAAAATGGCAGCAGATGTTCTGGAAGTGGAACCCTCCAGTGACATCAGCATCACTTGGATGTCAAGACCTTCCACAAGGATCAAGGTGAGGACTTCACCCCATGGGTCCAGTATGCCTGTTAGCAAACAGACAAGAATCTCCTGATGCAAATACATCTCTTTTAACCATTTCTGTCATTGAACAGCTCAGATCACAGTCACAATGCACAGAGCTAATCAGGAGTGGCTTTGTACCTTGTGATTGCTGTGAACCAATCACAGCCATCACAAATGTAAACACTGCTAGTGTTTACAAATACAGAGGAAGCTCAACTCCTCCATTGTAAATAGGCTTAACATTTGTAACCAAAGCAGAAACTATAGTGCATCCGTTTTCACAACGCTTTACTTCTTCCAAATTTTGTTATGTTACAGCCTTATTGTCAAATGGAATAAACTCATTATTTTCAACAAAATTCTACAAACAATACCCCATAATCACAACGTGAAAGAAGTTTGTTTGAAATCTTTGAAAATTTTTAAAAATAAAACACGAAAAAAAAATCCCATGTACATAAGTATTCACAGCCTTTGCTCAATACTTTGTTGAAGCACCTTTGGCACCAATTACAGCCTCACATTTTTTTGAGTATGACGCTACAAGCTTGGCACACCTATTTTTGGGCAGTTTCCCCCATTCTTCTTTGCAGGACCTCTCAAGCTCAATCAGGTTGGATGGGGAGCGTCAGTGCACAGCCATTTTTAGATCTCTTCAGAGATGTTCAATCGGGTTCAAGTCTGGGCTCTGGCTGGTCCACTTAAGCACATTCACAGACAGAGTTCTCCGGTCCCTCAAACACACAGACATCAGATACAGCGTAGCAGATGGTTGTTTGATGTCCTTCCTCCAAGGCTCCTCCTCATCTTGACACATCAGAGTTGAGAAGGAGCTTAGGGCAAGCTGACTTTTAACACTTTTGCCAGTCCAGCCAGCGGGGAGAGATACAACTGCTTCAGATGTATGGGATGGGTGGGGACACCACTGACTGTCAGATCAGGACTCTACAAAATGTGCTTATCCACCCCCTACCCACATTCTTTGCTAGGAGAAGATGGGGGCAGGTAAGAAAACCATGCACAGTCCAAATATGACAGTCCTGATGCAGGAGCACTGCAATGGCAGGAATGTGAAGCTGGAGCGGGGAGAGAGCACAATCCACACCTCCTCCAGGCTCTCTTCTGCTCCCCAGATTCAGTTTGTCACTTCCTGCGCCAAGCTGGCAGGAGTAGTGATGTTGCTGTCACTACTCATGTCAGCTTGTACTCTATTTCTCTCCACGTCATTGCCCTACCTTACATAACACCACTGCACCTGGGGCAGCCACTCCTCCTGCCCCACCCCCCTTGTCCCAGCCCTGTTTCTGCGCACCCCCCATCCCCCCACCCTCCCTGCGATCAGAGGCAGTGCGGTGCAGGCTCACTCTCACACCGGGCATCCGGTGGTGTGAGCTCGGCGGCTCTCTGAATGAAGATGCAGCTCAGGTCAGTGAGTCTTACACACACAGTCCAGTGCAATCCACCCTCCCATAGCCAAATCTCAGCTAGTGTCAGAAGGCAGCTGCAGACAGCCATCCATTCCAACTCTATCAAACTGGCTCCCATGGTGAGCAGCGCCCCTCTCAAGTTGGCGCCGGGGACATGCCCCCCTAGTTTCGGCCCTGATTAGGTTCTGTTGGCCACAGCACAATGCAAGGCAGTAGATTGCTTTGCACTGTGCTGAAAAAAAGAAGCGCATGCAATAATTTTTTCAGTGTACACTATTGCAACACATTGGTGTGACCGGACACACAGGTAAAAGGCATTTTACCTTGTCTTGTGGTGGGACTGCACTGGAATTGCCACCCAACACAGTCCTACCACACCTTCCGTGAATCTACCCTCAAAAATGTAATTGTTGCTTATTTTATTATTTTAAAAAAGTCCAAATAACAACTTTTAAACTTTAAAGAGACATCAAGTCAAGCATGTGCCCAGTATTAAAACAGCAAAAGTATTAGCTACTAAATAGCTAAGTGATCCGACAAACAACTCACTGCTTCTCCCTAACCTGTGCAACTACATACTTCATTGTATATATCATAGGTAAAAAGGCGCTGGTAATCTTAATATATCACGTGTTATAAAAATTAATAGGTGATTTAAAGTGTAATATATGTGATTAAAAATTGCTACAAATATATATATGATCTACTATTGGTGCAATTAGCAAAGAAAAGTGCATACCAGTGCAATTTCAATTCAGAAGTGTTTGTGCTTCTCAAAGTAAATTAATCCACAAAGGTGTGGATCAGTGAACCAATAAATAGATATATAAAGAATTCCATACAAAAATCACATAAGAATATATAAAAATATAAATATATAAATGTGCTCCAAGTAGTGTTTAAAAGTCCAGGCAATAGCATGCAATCAAAATTGTGCTTGGTGGATTCTTATTAATCCCTTCACAGTGCTCCAGGTGCTGGGATGTGACAACCGTCAATTAAGAAGTGCTTGTGCTTCTCAAAGT
Source organism: Pelophylax lessonae (assembly GCF_965119305.1). NCBI lineage: Eukaryota > Metazoa > Chordata > Amphibia > Anura > Ranidae > Pelophylax > Pelophylax lessonae. The sequence goes on from NC_138770.1 coordinate 182,822,293, forward strand.
AAATGAATCCACAAAGGTGTGGATCAGTGAACCAATAAATAAATATATAAAGAATTCCATACAAAAATCACATAAGGATATATAAAAAAATCACATAAGAATATATAAAAAAGTATAAATATATAAATGTGCTCCAAGTAGTGTTTAAAAGTCCAAGCAATAGCATGCAATCAAAATTGTGCTTGGTGAATTCTTATTAATCCATTCACAGTGCTCCAGGTGCTGGGATGTGACAACCGTGGCCTCTTACCAGCTAGCAGCAGGTCACAAGGACCCCCAACGCCTGTGATCCCTTTATTGGGTGGATCAGACCTCTCCTCGATTGCTTGGATCTCTGGCTCCTATATTACTCGAGTTGGACCATGTAGTCCCCCCATACACATAAAGATATAGAAGAACAAATAGCCTCCAATAGTGAAATACTGTTTTATTCTCCAAAAAACATACACTATAAGGTGACAATTAGCCTCTTACTATTTGTTGTGCCCTCCTGGCACTGGGCAATTCGGCAGTACAAAATCGTTTTTTTGGGTCTTAGGAAGATATTCTCCGGGGATCTGCAGCACCCTGTATCTCCTTTCCCCCTTCTTTGTATTGCAGCGGTGGATGTGTATCCCAGCCTCTGTTCCGAATGCCTCTGTGTGTTACTTCCGGGTTAGCATTGACCACAATGCATTTCGCTTAACGAGCGTCCTCAGGCAGGCGTTGGGGGTCCTTGTGACCTGCTGCTAGCTGGTAAGAGGCCACGGTTGTCACATCCCAGCATCTGGAGCACTGTGAATGGATTAATAAGAATTCACCAAGCACAATTTTGATTGCATGCTATTGCTTGGACTTTTAAACACTACTTGGAGCACATTTATATATTTATACTTTTTTATATATTCTTATGTGATTTTTTTATATATCCTTATGTGATTTTTGTATGGAATTCTTTATATATTTATTTATTGGTTCACTGATCCACACCTTTGTGGATTCATTTACTTTGAGAAGCACAAGCACTTCTTAATTGACGGTTGTCACATCCCAGCACCTGGAGCACTGTGAAGGGATTAATAAGAATCCACCAAGCACAATTTTGATTGCATGCTATTGCCTGGACTTTTAAACACTACTTGGAGCACATTTATATATTTATATTTTTATATATTCTTATGTGATTTTTGTATGGAATTCTTTATATATCTATTTATTGGTTCACTGATCCACACCTTTGTGGATTAATTTACTTTGAGAAGCACAAACACTTCTGAATTGAAATTGCACTGGTATGCACTTTTCTTTGCTAATTGCACCAATAGTAGATCATATATATATTTGTAGCAATTTTTAATCACATATATTACACTTTAAATCACCTATTAATTTTTATAACACGTGATATATTAAGATTACCAGCGCCTTTTTACCTATGATATATACCTATTTATTGTTTTATTACAATTAAAAGGGCAGCAGGTTCAACAATCTTTTATTTAAAGGGCCAGGCGCCTTCTCTTTTCTTTTTATTACATACTTCATTGTGACTGAGAGGGCTCTGCATTATGTTTTTGCTCTGGCACAAGACCAGCAGAGGCAGAGAACACAGCAGTAAGGTCCCACATCATCACTGCGCACTTCCAGTTCCATGCAAAAACTGACTGACAGATAAAGAACTGTGCAGTGATTTTAACCACTTCTGGATCGGAAGATTTTCCTGCTTAATGACCAGGCCATATTTTGCGATTTGGCACTACGTGACTCTAACGGACAATTGCACGTCGTGCAATGCTGTACCCAAATAAACTTGACGTCTTTCTTTTACCCACAAATAGAGCTTTTTTTTGGTGGTATTTGATCACCTCTGTGATTTTTATTTTTTGCGCTATAAACAAAAATAGAACAACAATTTTGAAAAAAAAAAACAATATTTTTCACATTCTGCTATATGACATTCCCCCCCAAAAGAAATTTAAAAGTCAAAAAAATGTTTTTAACATGTTAGGGCAATTTGTTTTCTGTTACATATTTTTGGTAAACAAAAATCGCAATAAGCGTATTTTGATTGGTTTGCGCAAAAGTTATTGCGTCTACAAACTAAGGGAAGGATTTATGTCATTTTTATTGTTGTTTTTTTTTTCTTACCAGTAATGGCGGTAATCTGCGATTTTTTGCGGGACTGCGACATTGCGGCAGACCACTAACTGACATTTTTGACACTTTTGGAAGTACCAGTGACATTACTACAGTAATCAGTGCTAAAAATATGCACTGTTACTGTAATAATGCCATTGGCAGGGAAGGGGTTAATACTGTTGGTGATTAAGGGGTTAAATGTGACCCTGGGGGAGTGATTTTAATTGTGGGGGGGGCGTGGCTTTTGAAATGATCACAGAGACATGCGATCCTACATAGCAGGATCACATAGTGTCTGTGATCATTGCAGGCAGAAGGACAGACGGCTGTGTTTACATCAGCCGACCGTCCCTTTCTCTTAGCGGGGAGAGATCGAGAGGCAATCGGAGCTGCCTGACACATGCGCTAGTTTCCCCTCTGGCGATCGGAGGCGGGAGCGCGCCGCTGGCGGCGCGTGCTCCCCCCTAGCCCCTTTCAGGCAAATGACGTACCGATACCTGGTTTTGCCTGGGAGAGCCACTCTGCCGACGTATATATACAGTATGCGGTTGGCAAGTGGCTAACAAGTGAGTGACTGATGAACGGAGGATCCCCTAAGCTCTCACACCATTAACCGGGGGGGGGGGGCGGGGTTGGAGGGCAGGAGGGTGGTGAAGTTTGACATTTTTGCCCCGGACACTGGATGACCTTGTCCCAGTAATGAGAGTAACCCTCCTTTTTAAAGAGCACTGGGCAAAAAATCATTTTGTTTTTAAGTTTTGTTACTTGTTTTGTCTAAGGATTGCATCAAAAACATTTTTGCAAGCCAGTTTCACAAAATAAAAGTCCTGTTTGTCCTTAGGCTCCGTTCACATCTAGGCGTTTTGGGGCGTTTTTGGGGCGTTTTTCTGCTCTAGGATCAGCTCTCAAAACGCCCAACAAGACAAATCCTATTCATTTCAATGGCCCCTGTTCACATCTGAGCGTTTTGACGCTGTATACAAAACGCCCAACGCTCAAAAAAGTACATGAGCTTCTTTTTGGGCAGATTACAGGCGTTTTCCATTGATCTCTATTCAATCTAAAAACGCCTGCACAAAAATCGCGGTAAAAATCGCGGTAAAAAACGCCGCAAAAATCGCGGTAAAATCGCGGTAAAAAACGCGCGAAAAACGCTACGCTCAGGTGTGAATGTAGCCTTCAGGCTACGTTCACATCTAGGCGTTTTGGGGCGTTTTTGGGGCGTTTTTCTGCTCTAGGATCAGCTCTCAAAACGCCCAACAAGACAAATCCTATTCATTTCAATGGCCCCTGTTCACATCTGAGTGTTTTGACGCTGTATACAAAACGCCCAACGCTCAAAAAAGTACATGAGCTTCTTTTTGGGCAGATTACAGGCGTTTTCCATTGATCTCTATTCAATCTAAAAACGCCTGCACAAAAATCGCGGTAAAAATCGCGGTAAAATCGCGGTAAAAAACGCCGCAAAAATCGCGGTAAAATCGCGGTAAAAAACGCGCGAAAAACGCTACGCTCAGGTGTGAATGTAGCCTTAAGAAAACAGTATTTGTATAATCTTATTATCTTAAATAAATGAAAAGTTATTGCCAAATAAACAGGTTTAAAGCAGAAATGTAAATCATTGCTCTGGTCCATAAGGGGTATCCAGGTTTGAGAGGGAAAGTGGTTAAAGGTGTGGGGGGGGGGGGTTAACATGCCACTGGTCACAAATAATTGTGGAATTTATTTTTTTCTTTATATAGTAGATAATAAAAACACAGTGGTTATTAAATGTCACCAAATAAAAGCTCTATCTATCTCCAATAAATGATATCAAATTAATTTGTGTAGAGCAGGGGTATTGAATTAAAATTCACAAAGGTCCAGTCAGTAAAATATTATTCAAGCAGAGGTCCGAATCGCATTTTTGTGCGATGACCGCCCTGTATCCTCACAACCAATCATCTGCTTGTTAACTTGGGTAGCCCCCGCCCTCTGTCTATAGCTGTCCTGCCTCTGTGAGAATGGCCATGGGCAGAACGACTCTAAAGGGTAGGACTGCAGGGGTCCGAATGAGACATTAGCTGGGTCCAGATCCGGACCGCGGTCCGCCATTTAGTGATGCCTGGTGTAGAGTGTTGTATGACCGAGTATATGTCAGACATACTATCACTGCAATTCTATAAAGGGTGTATAACGGTGCTTACAACAAGGTATCTCTCTATTTACCAAGCAATTACTTTTATGTCATCCAGTGACTGATTATCAACAAATCAATATTGTTTAGGCCTTATGCACACTGGACATTATCATAACACCTGTAGAATGCTGTAGCTGTAGAAGGAATTTTTTAGTTTTTTTTTTTTTTTTTTTTTGCAGTGGCGTTTTTCTGCGTTTTTTAGTGTTTTTAGGTTTTTTTTCAGCTGTAGTGTTTTTTTAGCAAAACTATACTCTCACAGAAACTTATGGCTCAAAAACATTGATAAATGTCGAATAGCTGCGTTTTTCAGTGTTTCTATGGCGTTTTTATGCTTTTATTAGAATTAGAGCATTTTTACAGCTGAAAAACTCCCCTGCCAAAAACAGCCTATGTGTGCATGGACACATAGGATAACATGCTTTGGAGTTTAGTGGCTGCAGAAAAAAAGGCCAAAAACAGCAGCTGTAAAAACATCCAGTGCGCATGAGACCAAACTTGTGTAAACCAGTGACTTGCTATCAACACATCATTAGTGCTTAAATATAAAAAAAGTCAAAACCATCAATTAATATCACAAAGATCAATAGGCTATTCCTGAGGATAAAATAAAACTAAAATCAATAAAATCATTCTCTTAAAGTAATTGGTGCTTTAAAATGAATACATCATTTTGGGAAAACAATTATAAAGTGTCTAGTGCTGCAAAAGGGGTATTGTGCAATTTAATCCCAGTAAAGTTGTAAATCTGTGTATATTGTCAATCTTCCATCTCTCAAATATCCTCTATCTCAGTGTATATTCCAAAGTGAAAGTGAAACCTCCACCATTAACACAGGATAACAGCAGAATCTAAGACCCTTCTAATCACTGGGTAAGATTAGGCTCGGCCAATTCCCCCCCAATCATGTATCCTCCAAGAGATCTTTCATATCTACCTCAGTATTGGGCAAAGGTCAGCATAAAAAAAAGAAGGGCTATCCTCCTTTATAACCATTTTTTACAAAAAAAAATGAAAACATTAAAAATACGCACTTACATCTCAGACTTTATCAACCAGTATAAAACAATGGCAGTACACCGTTAAGATGTATCGGCTCCAGCCACATAACCTGACTGTGAGCGGATCTCCAAACTCATTGGATGACGTCGGACAAGCCCTGTCCTACGCATTTCATCATGATGACAGCTTCAGGGACTTCTACCTTTGGCCAATACTAAGGGATATTTGAAAGATCCCTTTGAAAATGTATGATTGGGGGAACTGTGTGAGCTTGATTTGATGCAATGATTAGAAGGGTCTTTATATTCTGTGTTACTGGTAAAGGTTTCACTTGCACTGGAATAGACACTGAAAGAGAAGATTTTTGTGAGAGGGAAGATTGACAGCATGGACACTGTTTTACAAGTTTATTGTGATTGAGTCTATGTTCGCATGTATGCGGTTGCGGTTGATGCATTTTGCAGGCAAAACTCTCGTTTTTGATGCATTTTTGCATTCATTTTTTAATGCAATTTGCATGAAAAAATTGATCTGGCATGGGTTTGGAGGGGGCCCCCCACACCAAAAAAAAAAATAAATGGTGTGCCCCCCCCAAATCAATACCAGACCTTTATCCTAGCATGCAGCCTGGCAGGTCAGGAAAGGAAGGAGACGAGCGGGTGCCCATCCCCTCCTGAACCATACTAGGCCACATACCCTCAACATGGGGGGATGCTTTGGGGCAGGGGGCTTTGCCCCCCTAGCTCAAAGCACCTTGTCCCCATGTTGATCGGGACAAGGGCCTCTTCCCCACAACCCTGGGCTGTGTTTGTTGAAGTCTGCTGGCGGGGGGCTTATCAGAATCTGGAAGCTCCCTTTAACAAAGGGGACCCTAGATCCTGCCCCTCCCCCTACATTTGCCAATGTGAAAAAAAGGAATTGCCACAAAAAAACCACAAAGACAGTTTTTGACAAATCCTTTATTATAAATCAAAAAATAATGTCAAACCTATGTAAAAAATGGGTTTTGGCGCTGCTCTGTGTGCAATATAAAGATAATATCTCTTCAATTTATCATAAGCCAAATATCAAAAACAATAAAGGTCCAAAGTATACTGTATATATATAAAAAAACATTGTGCAAAATTATGTGCAAAAATGACATCATTGATCCACTTCCGGTTTGGGTCCGCGGAGCAAATTGTGTCCCAGACTTCCTGGTTTGACATGAGCAGATTGATTTTAACCAAATGTAAGTGCACTACTGTGACTTTTTATTAATACAACTATTCATACCGATTTACACTATGGGGTCTATATTTGCCATTTCTATGTACTACTGACACTGCTGGGAATTGGAAGGAGAGTCTGTCAAAAGCGGTGGATCGATCCCCCGCTGAGCAGGACAGAGTCCGTCGGCGGAACGGACAGGTGTGAAAGGACCCTAAGATAATTCATTTATTTATCTAGTTTTATTCTATTGTCTGCAATACCCCATTGATTTTTATGATACTAATTGATGGTTTTGACTTTTTTATATATATATTTAAGCATTAATGATGAGTTGATAGCAAGTCACTGGTTTACACAAGTTCAAACACTATTGATTTGTTGATAATGAGTCACTAGTTGGCATAACTATAAAGCTGGATACACACTATCCAACTTTTGTGATTAGATTTCCTTCAGATTTACCTTTTCTATGTAGTGCAAGGGCCTGCCTGATTGCATACAAATTGAAAGTGTTTAGGTTTGATCTCATATTATATGGTTTTGGTAAGTCTAAAGAAAAAGTCTTCAGAAAATCTTATAGTGTGTATGGCCCATTAGTAAACATAATTACTTGTTAAAAAGAGAGAGATTCCTTTGGGCTCTTTCACACGGGTGTTCCGTATGTCCGTATATCACCCCATCCGTTTGCGCGTGATATACGGACATAATGTAAGTCAATGGGATTGCGGATGTCAGCGGATGACCATCCGCTGACATCCGATTTTCGTCCTTTCAGTTCTGTTCCGTTTTTTGGAACGGAACAGAACCCTATTTTTCTTCCATTAAAAAAACGGAAAGGAAGCAAAATCGGATGTTAGCGGTGTCATCTGCTGACATCCGCAATCCCCATGGACATACATTATGTCCGTATATCATCCGCAAATGGATGGGATGATATACGGACATACGGAGCGGATGACACAAGTGTCATCCGTGTTCGTCAAAAAAAAAAAAAGTGCCGCAGCAGAAGATGAAATCGGAGCGGTCGTGTGAAAGAGCCCTTAGGCCCCTTTCACACAGGCGGACCGTTCAGATCCGCCTGTCCGTTTTTTTGGCGGATCTGAACGGTCCCCCCATGCATTCCTATGGGGCATCGGATGGCAGCGGAGACATGTCCGCTGACATCCGACCCGATCCGTCAAATCTGACCGGATGGAAACCCTATTTTTCCATCCGTCCAGCAGATCGGATCGGATGGGATCGGATGAGAACGGACCGATGGTCCGTTCCCATCCGATTTTCCCCATAGAGATGCATGGGGAACTGAGAGCTGTGTCTCCGCACACAGCGCGGAGACACAGCTGTCCTCCTGCTGCTCAGCGGGGGATCGGCGGCTCGATCCCCCGCTGAGAAAAACGAAATCTGTCCGGACGGACGGATAGTGTGAAAGGGGCTTTAGAGTAATACACCCTTTATAAAATTGCAGTAAAAGAAACTTAAAAAAAAAAAAACAGCACCTAGTACTTTTTGGTTTTGGATCCATAGTGCAGACAAATAGATTGATACTATCACATCATTGAAAAATGGTCTGGAAAGGAAATAGCATTACAGACTTGTATTTAAGTGACTAAATATACTCCCTTTATTTGGAATATACTGTATGTTTTAAAATGCAATGTACATGATAAGTATCAGACCACATCCCCATACACAAAATAAAAAATAAAAACTTTGCTGGAGTTTCACTTTACCAAGCAAACCTTTTTTTCATGTTTTTTTTTAATTCCTAATGTTACTATTTTGTTTGCATATTAGCTTTTTTTGTAAATTGACCATCTGTGTTTGCATGAACCTAGCACAGCCCACGACGTGTTTGCACCCTCTGTGTGATAGAGCCGGGAGCAGGTTAAATGCCTCACACATGGATGTGATAAGAGGAAGCATTTCTGGCCACATTACAATGGTAACAGGTGCAGCTGATGAGCCTTGACAAACTCGTCCACTGCCATCAGCTGCAGCTGCACCAGATCCTCTATTGAGGATTGTGTGTAGAAGTTTATTACCAAACTAGGCCATGATCCCAATAGAGGCGAATGCTGGACAAGCAGCCAGGCTGCACATAATGTCCTACAGCTGCAGATTTTTCCTCCAAGACATAAAAATACCATTCTGCTAAAACAGAGAAGAATTAAAGGGGCATTTTTTATAATGTGTATAGTTCATTATTATCTTTTTAAATGAAGATAAAAATTTTATTTTATATTAGTTTCTTGCAATTGCATGTATAATAGCACTCATGTTGCAAGAGGGAATGGTATCTCTGGGAACTAATCAGATGTGATGAGTGTTGATGTGCTGACAATGAAGTAGCTGATAGGAGGAGAGAGAGCAGAAAGATGGCTTCATCAGGTTGCTGCTTCTCCTTCACTGTCCGATCAGCAGAAAGATGGCCTCATTGGGTTGCTGCTTCTCCTTCACTGTCTGATCAGCAGAAAGATGGCCTCATCGGGTTGCTGCTTCTCCTTCACTGTCTGATCAGCAGAAAGATGGCTTCATCAGGTTGCTGCTTCTCCTTCACTGTCTGATCAGCAGAAAGATGGCCTCATCAGGTTGCTGCTTCTCCTTCACTGTCCGATCAGCAGAAAGATGGCCTCATCGAGTTGCTGCTTCTCCTTCACTGTCTGATCAGCAGGCTGCAGTGGGACAATGACACTATATTCCTTAATTAATATATTTACTACTAACCCATGCTCGGCCCTAGAAAGAAATTACCGTATTTATCGGCAAATAACACGCACCGGCGTATAACACTCACATCAATTATAGGAGGGAAATTTTAGGAAAAAAGTTTAAATTTGAAATAAACAGCTTTGAATTCAGAACTTTTTTTTTTTAATCAAATGCAGCCTCACCAGGGCCCATGAATGCAGCCTCACCAGGGCCCATGAATGCAGCCTCACCAGGGCCCATGAATGAAGCCTCACCAGGGCCCATGAATGAAGCCTCACCAGGGCCCATGAATGCAGCCTCACCAGGGCCCATGAATGCAGCCTCACCAGGGCCCATGAATGAAGCCTCACCAGGGCCCATGAATGCAGCCTCACCAGGGCCCATGAATGAAGCCTCACCAGGGCCCATGAATGCAGCCTCACCAGGGCCCATGAATGAAGCCTCACCAGGGCCCATGAATGAAGCCTCACCGGTGCCCATGAATGAAGCCTCACCGGTGCCCATGAATGCAGCCTCACTGGTGCCCAAGAATGCAGCCTCACTGATGCCCATGAATGCAGCCTCACCGGTGCCCATGAATGCAGCTTTACCAGTGCCCATGAATGCAGCCTCATCAGCGCAGTGTCCATAAATGCAGCCTCACCAGTGCCCATGAATGCAGCCTCATCAGCGCAGTGTCCTGTATTGTTGCCTCACCAGCTCCATGTCCAGTATTGCTGCCTCGCCAGCGCTATTACACAGAGTGGGGGCGGGCCGGGCCGAGGAGAAGGGAGGACGAGTGGCCCCTGTCATCTGAAGTCCAGGCGCCTATGATAGACGTCACACTTTCCGCATTGGGCCACTGTGCTGTCTGTCATAGGAGGCAGGACTTCCTATGACAGTGACCGCTCGCCCTTCCTTCTGCTTGGCCCGGCCTGGCCTGGCCTGCCCTCCTCTGCCTCTCAGCGCTGCCTGGCCTTTTTTTTTTATATATATCGGCGTATAACACGCACTGCTGTTTTTCCCTCCATTTTTAGGAGGAAAAATGTGTGTTATACGCCGATAAATACTGTATTATAATAAATAAAGTTCTATGTTCCTTTAACACTGGACTGCTGCTGTAACAAGGTTCTATACCCCTAGGGCTGCATTCACACCTGAGCGTATCATTTTCAGGTGTTTTTTTCAGGCTTTTTTTGCAGGTGTTTGGAGGCAGGTATTGACATCTAACAAAAATGCTTGTAATCTACCAAAAAAGAAACTCATGTACTTGTGTAACAGGGGCCATTGAAATGAATGGGATTTTGCTTGTTGGGTTTTTTGAGAGCTGAAATACGCTCAGGTATGAACAGGGCCTAAACAAAATATACCCAAACTCACAGCGCTGTCCTATGCAATTCACCAATATATCATCACTTAAACATCACAATGGACATTAAAGTGCCCAAATTAAATAAAAAGTGCTTAAAGCGGTAGTATCCCGCTTTTTTACACTTTTACCTACAGGTAAGCCTATAATAAGGCTTACCTGTAGGTACAAATAATATCTCCTAAACCGGCATGGTTTAGGAGATATTTACAGTGCATGCAGCCGCTCGCGCTCTGAAGGTCCGAAGGTCCAGCCGTCTCTTCCAGCCAATCACCGCGCCGGAGCCGCCGAACCCGGAAGAGACGGCGAGGGATCATGGCAGCGCCCGCAGCGATGTCCGGAGGTCCGTGTCGGGGCTTCGCTCTAAGGTAAGTAATACATAATGAGCTAGTATGCGATGCATACTAGCTCATTATGCCTTTGTCTTGCAGGTTTTTTTTTTTTTTTGAACTTTGGGTTTACAACCGCTTTAAGGTTAGAGTGTACACTCTCTTGCAGATAGTGCCCAATGGGCAAATTATGCATTCTCTCATAATAATACTGCTCTGATTAAAAATGATGCAGTCATCACAAAGTATTTGGATGAAATCCTCTGCAATCTTCCAAATAATTGTACTGGTGTACCAATTACTATATTGCTTCACATGCATCAATCTCTTGTGCTGTGCCCTGCTCAGATATGCCCACACTCCCTGGAACCTGGGGACTCTATGCTTACACATTAAGAGTCAGTGGCGCTTACTTTTCAAGCTTCACTGGCATATAGGGACTCTCAAATAATGGACTTCTTCTCTGTATTCCCACCACTTCTCCTGTATGGTTATTATACTCGGTATCATGTGCGACTCTCACATGTGTCAGCCGCTCCCAATCCCACTGCTCCAGCCTGCCTGCGTGTCACTGCTTCCTCAGCCCCTGGGGGAGGTGGGAGTGCAGACTGAGCCAATCCTGCCATGGCTGAGGGAAGGGCACTGAACAAACAAAAGGGGCCATCCATAGCATAATTCCACTTTATTTAACCACTTGCCCTCTGGAAGATTTACCCCCTTTATGACCAGGCCACTTTTTGCTATACTGCACGTGTTATTAACTGACAATTTGCGCAGTCATACAACGCTGAAGCTGAATAAAATTTATGTCATTTTTTTCCCCCTGCAAATAGAGTTTTCTTTTGGTGGTATTTGATCGCCACTGCATTTTTACATTTTTTTGCGCTGTAAACAAAAAAAGACTGACAATTTTGAAGAAAATACATTTTCTTTTTATTTTTTTTACTTTCTAAATATACAAAAGATATTCAAGTAATTTTTTTTTTTAAAAAAATCAAATTTTTTCAGAAATTTAGGCAAATATGTGATCTGCAACAAATTTTTTGTAAAAAAAAAAAAAATGCCAATAAGCGTATATTTATAGGTTAACGTGAATGTTATAGCCTCTACAATCTATGGAATATTTACTGGAATTTCTATTTATTGGCTGAGCAACAATCTAGATTCTAGTGTGTTCCGGGTATGAGACGGAAAGTCTCGGCTCCAACCCGGAACACAGTGCTGTATATAGCCTCAGCTACCTACAGTTTATAATGCACATGCAGCGGCCTCACATGTTAGTGTGGGACATTTTTTGGGCCAGCTTGGTGCAAACAAACTATGTAAAGTGTAGCAAAAGCTGAAGTTCAGCTTTAATTCCGATTGGGATGCTGTGGCATGACCTTAAACAGGCTTTTCATGCTCGAAAATCCTCCAATGTGGTTGCATTAAAAGAATTCTGTGAGGAAAAGTGGGTCAAAATTCCTCCACAGCGATGTGAAAGACTCTTGCCAACTCTTGATTGCAGTTGTTGCAGCCACAGGTGGCACAACCAGTTATTAGGTTAATGCCTCGTACACGCGTGCAGATCGTCGGCCGAACGATCGGCCGTCTTTTGTCCGCGGGCTGTCGTGTCTGTTGAAAAGTGCAAAAGACTGCACAAGAATTTTGTCGGCCGACTGCAGAAGTGATGTCATGTGATGGTTAACTTTCCCTGTGTTTTTTCTTTTCTGAGCATGCCCAGTCTTGCAAATCTGCTGTCTGTCGGCCGAATTCTGTATTGACTGGCGAACAATCGGCCGCTTTGGTGTCGGCATACAAAAATTTTAATGCTTGCACGACAGATTCTTTTCGGCCGAAAGTGCGCTGTCGGCTGTCGGAAGCATCATACTAACAAGCCGAAAATCGGCCGATCGTTCGGCGGCCGAACATTTTCGGCCGACAATCTGCACGTGTGTACAGGGCATTAGGGGTTAATTACTTTTTCACATAGGGCCAGGCAGGTATGGACAGCTTTTATCCCTTAATAAATAAAATCCTCATTTAAAAACTGAATTTTGTATTTACTCGGGTTATTTTTATATATTAATAATAACATTTGTTTAATGATCTGAATCTATTAAGTGTGACAAATATGCCAAAACTATCAGGAAGGGGGGCAACTTGTCTCCGTTGACATCCAATGCCTCATAGAGATGCATGGGGCATCCGTTCAGATCCACCTGAAAAACTGACAGGCGGACCTTAACGGTCCGCAAGTGTGAAAGGGGCCTTAAGAGAAGATTCTTGGCAAAAAGAAAAAAAATTGGAAAAGGAAGTAGTATACTTACCATAGACCCCTTCTCATGAAAAGCTTGTCCAAGCAGTGGTCATGTTACTTGGTCTTCTCATTGGATTTTGGGGATAGCTGAGTGAATCTTGCAATAATGTGCGTGTGCACTGTGCCTGGGTCTAAGGTAAGTATTTTTTTTTAATTTTTCAAATACATTTTTTTTTGTTTTTTCACTATGGGAAGGGGACTACTGTTATTTAGTTCAGTGTGAAAGGCCCACTTTAACCAGTTCTGGAAAGGCCGGAAGGATTTGCCCCCCTAATGACTTGGCCATTTTTTCAGATTCGGCACTGCGTTACTTTAATGGAAAATTGCGCGGTCGTGCGAAACTTTACCAAAATATACTTGATGTCCTTTTTTTCCCACAAATAGATCTTTCTTTTGGTGGTATTTGATCACCTGTGCGATTTTTATTTTTTGCCCTATAAACAAAAAAAGAGCGACAATTCTGAAAAAAAAATAAAATAAATTTTAACATTCTGCTATATAACATTCCCAAAAAAAAAAAATTAAAAAATCAAAATTTTTCATCCTTTTAGACCAATTTGTATTATGCTACATATTTTTGGTAAAAAAGAAAAATCGCAATAAGTGTATTTTGATTGGTTTGCGCAAAAGTAATCACGTCTATAATCTAGGGGAAAGACTTATTTTTATTTATTTTTTTTACTAGTAATGGCAGCGATCTGTGATTTTTAGCGGGACTGCGACATTGCGGCGGACAGATCGGACCCCTAACTGACATTTTTGACACTTTTTGGGGGACCGGTGACATTACTACAGTAATAAGTGCTAAAAATATGCACTGTTACTGTAATATTGACATTGGCAGGGAAGGGGTTAACCTAGTGGGTGATCAAAGGGTTAAATGTGAGCCTAGGGGCATGTTACTAACTATGGGGGGGGGCTTGTGAAATGATCATAGAGACCCGTGATCCTATATAGAATGATCACAAGCGCTCTGCGATCATTCCAGAGAGAAGAGTGGTAAGCCCTATTTACAACAGCTGACCGTTGTTCTCTCTCAGCAGGGAGCGATCGCAGGTGCCCCGCAGCAATTGTGGCCGCCGATCCTGTGTATCAGCATCCCCACTGCCTAGTGGGGGCGGGAGCAAGCCGCCAGTGTTGCACGCTCGCCTCCCAGCACCAAGCGCGCGACCGACATAGGGCTACCGACGAGGGCCAGCCTTCTGCAGTAAATGTGTGGCGGGTGGTCAGGAAGCAGTTAATATCACTGTTCTGCATTCTTTAAATATTTTTTTCTCTAATTGCTGCTTAACAAATTTTGGAAAGACTCCTTGCCTTTAAAGTTCTTCACTTTACCTGTGTGCTAAGTGCGGCTCTTTTTGTATAAACGTTTTCGGAGGCACAAACTACAAAAGCTACAATAGATTTTTCTTTTAACCCAGTTTTTGTCCCTTGTAATAAACACAACACAGAACCAATTACATTTCACAGGGCGTGAAAATCTTTTTAACGCAACTCTATCCCAAATCCTAGCTTTTATTTTCAGCACGTGCAGAGTGTCAAAGTGCCACGGGTGTGATTGATGGTTTCTAGCGTACATTTCAATTTTCTGGAGTAAATTTAACCATCGAGAATGACAGACGAGGGGAAAAAAAGAATGTGCTAACAAAAGGAAAAAAGTCTAAAAATGCTCATTTCTTAAGCAAAAGAGATTTGTTCTTAAAGGGATATGGAAATGAGAGGCAAGCGTGAGAGGAAGGTTACTGACAGTCTAATACGAAAATCTTATTGTCACACTGTCAGCATTAGGAAGCTTTGCTAAGGAAGTTCATGCTTAATTAACATATTATCATTTGTAGTCATTGTGGGGGAGGGGCCAGCATTACATTTAATTGGGGTTTATATGCCATTGCATGCTTGCCAACTGTCCCGTTTTTGCAGGGACAGTCCCGGCAAATAGGAGTCTGTCCTGGGTAATTTACATTGTCCCCGCAATGTACTTATTTACACTTTGCACTTTATTTACATATTACATTTTTTGTATGGTCACACCTGAGCACATTTCACACTTTAGAATTGCAGGGAAATGTGATGAGAATTTTAAACGTTAGGCAGAAGTAGTGCAGCTGAATGGGAGAATTATTCCAACTCTGCTACTTTTGGCCTCAAGCTTAAAATTACCTTTTAATTTTCCTTTCATTCTCTCTTTATTGAGTAGACCCTATAATCTGATGATAAGTAGGCGGAGATTAATTATGTGGAGTGGGCGGAGCTTCAGGGAAGTGGGTGTGGCAATTGATAGCTGGGCTGCAAAGTGTCCCTGGAAATTTTTTTCAAATGTTGGAAACTATGCCAGTGTGACATTTCACAGTTTTTTCTATATGCCTGTTTCCATTAGAAAGCAAATACACTATTGTACTTATTGGGTATATGGAGGGGTAGGGAATTGGTGCTGCCCAATGGGGATAGTGTAATGGCGTCAATCTATTAGATGTCACAAATAAATAGATAATATATAAATATATTAAATCTAAAAAGCATTAATAACCACAATTCCAATAGATAAATATAAGGTGACTTGTGATATAAAGTGCAATAAAAGTGATAAGGTGGTTTGTGAGAGGTATAAACAAATGTATAATATTAAACCAGTAAATATATATATATATATATACACACATATATAAACAATAATAATAATAATAAATTGTTGAGCAAAGTGACAATATGTGAATAAATAATAAAAATGAATTCAAAATATTTTTTAAATATATATGATAGGTGTATGGTGGTCACCTACTAAGATTATACACTAAAGTGCAAAGTGAATGGTGGATACAGATAAGTGTGCAGTGTTCACCTATCAGGTGTGTACACTGAAAAAAAGTGTGAAGTGATTGGTGTATAAAGAAAATTTTGATACAAAATTTATCAAAAAAAGCAGGAAAAATGTGCAAATAGAAATGTGCACATTAAAAAAAAAAATCCTGGATTATAAGTGCATCCTCAAAATTAAAAAAAAATGCAATAATGAATAGAGTTCATATATTGGAGTGCTCGATCTTCTAATGGTGATAGCCAAAAAATCTCCGTGCACTAAGGAAAGTGCTCAAAGTGTTTGGTGAGATAGATTGCACTCACCAGAGTGCCCAACCCCACACAGGGGTATTAGGCAGGGTATATTGTAGCTGTATACCACAACATGGAGATGTATGTTCCTAGAGGTCCTCTACTTCCGTGTTTCTGTGTGTGAGAGGGAGAGGGACGGGACTGTGCTGCTCTCCGGTATTCAGCTTGTTCCTGGTTAATACTCCAGTGGTGTGGTGTATAAAATAAACAAGGGGGGACATATAGTGTAATTCCGTAGGATAAGTTTATTCAAGTGCATAAAAGAAAGGTACTCACATTCAAGCGGAAAAAAATCAGCATGTAAAGTATATCCCTCTTGGGGGAGAGATCAGACAGGTAGCCAGCGGTATAGGGTGTAGTTTCCAGAACGCAATGCGTTCCACGGCAGATCCGGATCGGGAAGTGACGCAACTACGATGTACGCGTTTCGTCATAGACGTCCTCAGCAGCCTATTATTGTACTTATTATTTGTTCCTGATAATTAACCCCTTCATGATAAAACAAATCTTAATGCCTTAAAGTGATTGTAAACCCCTATTTATTTCAAATACCAAACATGTTATACTTACCTGCTCTGTGCATTAGTTTTGCACAGAGCAGCCCCCATCCTCCTCTTCTGGGGTCCACCGCTGGCGCTCCTGCTGATTGCCCACCATAGCAAGCCCCTTGCTATGGAGGCACTCATGCGGGATTGCACAATTGCAACTCGGCCCCGCCCCCCCACTACCTCCTCACTGGCTGTGATTGACAATGGCTGACAATGGCTGCTGTCTCTGATCTTATGAGGAGGGAGAGAGCTGCTGCTCTCGTGCACATCGCTTGATTGGGAAGGGGCTCAGGTAACTATAAGGGAATAGCTGGTGGAAGCTGTACTCAGAATGTTTTTTACATTAATGCAGAGATTGCATGAAGGTAAAAAACCTTCAGCCTTTAGAACCCCTTTAACCCGGTTTTGAACAATAGCACGTGTTAATAAAACTGTACATATCTATGCAGCTACTTCGTGTACCTAGGTAAATTTACATTTTTTCAGGACAAATTGGGTCTTTTTTTGCTGGTGAATGTTAATGTAGTAGTTGGTGTTACTTCCCCTCTACCGATAGACCACAGGAGGGTGCTCATGCCTGCCATTCATATTTTTTTCAAGAAATTCAAAGCATTCTCAGATGGAAGCAAGGCGGAGAGGAGACACAATGACACTCAATCAGGCAAAGCCTTGTATTCATTGAAATAAATACAAGGCATTCAATTAATGATGGCAGTGGTGGGTGAGCGACCCCCTGTGTTCTTTAAACAGAGGGAAAGCTGCTTGCAAGCCTTTGCAGGACCCAGAAAATCGCTAACGCTATAACTGAAGTAATGTTGAATACAACAGTGATTTTCAGCTTTTCCAACAGCCCATCAGATATGAAATATGCATATCTACATTATGCCAAGCTGGACCAGGGTATGCAATACAGATCATTTCTGGAATTCAGCTTTAAAGCTGAGATTCACCCACAAGTGGAACTTCTGCTCATCTGCTTCCTCCTCCCGACAGACCCGACAGACTCCCAGACAGGTACCTGTTTTTGATAGGCACCCCTCCCCACTTCTGGGAGACAGTGCCGCGGCGCCGTCCCTTGGAAGTTTGGCCCCCCTCCTCCTTCCCCTGACAATTAGAATGTGCAGCGTGCTTCGCACATGTGCAATAGGGACACGGCTGTGAAATCGAAAGGCTTCACTGCCGCTTTCCCTTAGAACGAATGGCGGCGGAAGCATCCAGCAGCCAATCTGAAAATCGGCTGGGGTGCTGACACAACGGGATCCCTGGACAGGTAAATGTCTATATATTAAAAGTCAGCAGCTACAGGATTTGCATTGTTTGGCATGCCATAAATACCACTGCTGCTTATTTAGGCAGTGCAATATCTTATGTAGGTAGTTGAACACAGTTACTCTACTGAGCAACACCTATTTAATATAATAAGTAACAAAGGAATCGTTACATGTAAAGTGTCATCAGGTTATGTTTTTTAAGCTATTAACCGCTTAACGACCACCCGCCACAGTTATACTGCGGCAGGCAGCCGCTCCTGGGCAAACCGACATAGCTATACATCGGTCACGCGCACGTAGCTAGGGGAAGCCAATGCAGTGGGCAGGCGGCTCCGAATGCCGCCTGACACCCGCAATCGTTCCCCGCTGAGAAAGAAAAACGCTCAGCTGTTGTAAACACAGCTGACCGTTCTTCTCCCTGGAATAATCACAGAGCCCCTGTGATCCTTCTATATAGGAACACAGGTCTCTGTGGTGATTTCACAAGCCACGCCCCCCCCCACAGTTAGAAATACGCCCCTAGGTACACATTTAACCCCTTGATCACCCACCGTGTTAACCCCTTCCCTGCCAGTGTCATTATTACAGTAACAGTGCTTAATTGTAGCCAAGCTGGTCCCCCCAAAAGTGTCAAAAATGTCAGTCAGGGGTCCGATCTGTCCGCTGCAATGTCGCAGTCCCGCAAAAAATTGCAGATCGCCGCCATTACTAGTATAAAAAAAAAAATACATAAATCTTTCCCCTAGTTTGTAGATGTGATAACTTTTGCGCAAATAAATCAAAATATGCTTATTAGTGTTTTTTTACCAAAAATATGTAGCAGAATACAAATTGGCATGAAATGATGAAAACAATTTGAGTTTTAATTTTTTTTTTTTGGGGGGGGATGTTATAAGGCAGAAAGTGCAAAATGTTTTTATTTTTTTTTTTCAGAATTGTTGCTGTTTTTTTGTTTATGGCGCAAAAAATTAAAATCGCACAGGTGATCAAATACCACCAAAACAAAGCTCTAATTGTGGGAAAAAAAGGATGTCAATTTTATTTAGGTACAGCGTCGCACAACCGCGCAATTGTCTGTTAAAGTAATGCAGTGCCGAATTGCAAAATATGGCCTGGTCAGGAAGGGGGTAAATCCTTCCAAACTTAAAGTGGTTAATCTGCAATTCATCTTCAAGTCATAATAATGTCATCTCTTATTATTGCAGGGTAAGCAAGATGTGCATTCAAAAATCAATGTTAAGTAGTCTGATCAAAAAAGAAAAGAGAGTGAATATTCTTTCACAGTCTTGTCCCAAGCAATGCTTGGATGCGGTCTTGCAGCCAAGGCCAATTCGTTTCAAGAATATTTATGTAATGTCTTTTTTTTAATACTATGTGATAGTTGGAGTCAACTGAGCTAAAGTAAAAATTTAAATGGGAGATGTATAAATAAAGAAGCGTAGTACATATGGGAGATTGGCTAATTTTCTTAGTTTGGATAAAACAACATAAATATTTTAGCATTCTGGTCATCTTGTTCATAGGTTTTAGGATAAAGTCAATAACAGATGAAAAGAATGTATATGTAAATGATTACATTTTAGTGATCAGATGTGACATTGTTTCTCTTGGTTGACATGCAATACTATTCTTTGCACATTTTAGGTTAGGGCCAATTGCATTGTTTTAAGGTGCCAGATGTACACCCAGACTTCCCTACAAATGTTTTGCACTCAGATATGTTCTTATGCCAAGTTGCCAAGTGTGTACCATAAATATAAACCATACAAAACTTTATACAATTATTGAATCTGGTTTATCTGTTTTGCCCTACAATGCTGTTTACAGAACCACCACCATAATCCTTTTCCCGGCGTTGGGAATTTGGAAGTTAGCATTAAAATTAGTGATCGACCAATATCGTTTTTTTTACCGCCGATACCGATTTTTTGGTCATCGGATATCGGTATCGGCCAATATTTTCAGACATTAAAATTTTTTTTTTTTTTAATGTCTACAGGTACTGTGGTGGAGGGATCTGTGGGTCTAATAGACCCCAAACCCCTCCTCTACACTTAAAAGCATTCAAAACGGCAAGTTTGGCTGTTTTGAATGCTGTAAGTTTTTGAATTCGGCGGCGCCAGTACCCAGAAGCGATGTCATGTCATGACATCACTTCCGGGTACTCGGCGGCGCCCAAATTCAAAGAAATGGAGACCCGGTCAGATGGCAGCGGTGAAGGTAGGATCCCCGGGTCTCCCTGTGGGACGGGAGACTGGGGCGAGCCAACGGAAGGCGGCGGGAGAGGGGACGTCCCCTCCCACTCCTTGGAATGACAGCTGAGCGGCTTCTCAGCTGCATCGGTTGTCATTACAAGACAGCCGACCGTCGGCTATGGACACCTGTACCGGGGTCAATCTCTAATTAAAATTATAGGAATGTTTGTGTAAACGATTCATTGTATATTCCGCATATACAATACACAGTGGAGCATCCATCTGGGTAATAAAAAAATCTGGAAACGCCTTCAAATGTGCGATACTAATGCAATAAAGAGTTATGTGGTAAAATGTGTGCCTTATTTTTCTGGGAGAATATAAAAATCAAGCTCTGCATGTTCATAAAGCACAGTGCAGGCTCTTAAGCTGCATACACACTATCTAATTTTCTTTAGATTTTTTCCTTTAGATTTACCAAAACCATATAATATGAGGTCAGACCTAAACACTTTCAATTTGTATGCAATCCGGCAGGCCCTTGCACTACATAGAAAAGGTAAATCTAAAGGAAATCTAACAACAAAAGTTGTATAGTGTGTATCCAGCTTTAGAATCAGTGGAGAGCAATAGAAATGATTGAGGCTGGGTTCTCACTGGTGCAAATTGGATTTGGGTTCCCCCGCATCCAATTCACATGTCCAGAGACCGTGACCAGCTCTCAATGGTGCTGGTTTACACAGAACTGGGATGGCTGCGGAGAGGTTTTCAGAAGGGTCCTGTGCATCTTCTGGTCTGTTTCAGGTCCGAATTCAGGCAAAAATTCAGGACCAAATTCGGATCTGAAACGGTGAACAGGGACCCCCTGCTGCGAGCCACTCTGCATCGTGTGTCCCCAGCCTGGAGGTGGTTTGACAGAAAAAAAGCAAGGGGGAAAGTCTGGTGATGTGACCTGTGAAGGTCAAATGACCGGCTCTCCTCCAATCACTGAATTTTCTTTGCTACAGAGAACTTTGGGGGGCAAGGGAGGCTACATACTGCGGCCCACATTTTATGAATGGTCTGCAAAATGCGGGCTGTTGTGTGATGCTGGACCGTCAGACAGAGTACAGATGTTTTTTTATTTTCACTGTGACCTGCCTGATAAACTTAACAATAACTTTACAATTCCTTTAGCAGTAAGGTCAACTCCCTCTAACTGAACAAATTGCATGGGGGAGAATTTTCTGCTGGATTCAAGTGTATTATGCTGAGCCAAACACAAACAAGAAATTGTTAGAGACAGGCTACACTTATGGCTCTTACACACAATCAGATAATCGTACGAAAAAAATTGCTTTCAAATTGATCGCACAATAATCTGATCGTTAGTACACAGCTTTTGACAGCCGATCACGATACAACAAAAACCGAAGGGACAAACATGAAAACTTCTGTCATACGATAGCCTAGCCAATGACAATTGTTTAATCAGTACACTATGCGTCCGCTAAAAATCGATAGACAAAGACCATGCATGATGAGAAACACGAAAATAACCCAGAAAAAGCCTGGCTGCCATTGTTTATATTTTGCACTATCCAATACGTAGCTACGCAACCAGGAAGCTTTTCTAGAATCGTACAAAAAAAAAATCATACGTTTAGTGCGCATTGTTGAATTCGATACTAGTATCAAGCAACAAAATGCGAACGATGAGTCGTCTGATTATCTGATCGTGTGTACGAGACATTACTGTATCCTACAGCCCAGTGGCGGCCTGTGCATAGGGGGCGCCAGGGCGCCGCCCCCCCCCCCAAAAAAAAAGAAAAAAAATGTACAAAAAGAGCAATAATGTTTTTTAAAAAAAAAATTGCGTTCGCCGGCCTATGTGGAGGCTGTGGGGGGGTGGGGTTTACGACCCAGAAGAGGCGCCGATTGGTTGCCTTCTGGGGGCGTAACCTGGGCGCAGGGCACAGCGCTAGGACACCCCCACTTTCGCGATATCCTGGCTGTGATTGGTCCAGTCTCCAGCCTGGACCAATCATCATCCAGGACATCCCGCTGACATCGCAATGGGGGCGGTGCTGGTGCGTGCATCAGTCACTCACCATCACCGCCACTCACCTTCCCGCCGGTTCCCACCACAGAGAAGAGGAGAGGCCGAGACGAGGGAGAAGCCGCTCACCTTCCCGCCGCCGCAGAAGAGGACGAAGTATCGAGGAGGGGAGAAGCCACTGCCAGGAGCCGAGCCGCCGCCTGGTAAGTGCATTGGATTGAAGGGAGCACGCACACTGGTCTCTGCATTGATTGGGGGACAATGCTGTGGCTCTCTGCAATCATTGGGGTACAATGCTGTGGCACTTTGCAATCATTGGGGTACAATGCTGTGGCACTCTGCAATCATTGGGGTACAATGCTGTGGGCACTCTGCAATCATTGGGGTACAATGCTGTGGCACTCTGCAATCATTGGGGTACAATGCTGTGGGCACTCTGCAATCATTGGGGTACAATGCTGTGGCACTCTGCAATCATTGGGGTACAATGCTGTGGCACTCTGCAATCATTGGGGTACAATGTTGTGGGCACTCTGCAGTCATTGGGGTACAATGCTGTGGCACTTTGCAATCATTGGGGTACAATGCTGTGGGCACTCTGCAATCATTGGGCTACAATGCTGTGGCACTCTGCAATCATTGGGCTACAATGCTGTGGGCACTCTGCAATCATTGGGGTACAATGATGTGGGCACTCTGCAATCATTGGGGTACAATGCTGTGGCACTCTGCAATCATTGGGGTACAATGCTGTGGCACTCTGCAATCATTGGGGGCAATGCTGTGGCACTCTGCAATCATTGGGGGATAATGCTGTGGCACTCTGCAATCATTGGGGACAATGCTGTGGCGCTCTGCAGTGATTGGGGACAATGCTGTGGCGCTCTGCAGTGATTGGGGACAATGCTGTGGCGCTCTGCAGTGATTGGGGACAATGCTGTGGCGCTCTGCATTGAAAGGGGCTCGCACGCTGAGCTCTGCATTGATGGGGGCACGGAACATTGTTCATTGCATTGAAGGGGGGGGGGCACAGCACAGTTGCATTGAAGGGGGCACGCACGCTGAACTCTGCATTGTGGGGGCACAGCACAGTGTTCATTGCATTGAAGGGGGCACAGCACAGTGTTTATTGTATTGAAGGGGGCACAGCACAGTGTTTATTGCATTGAAGGGGGCATAGCACAGTGTTCATTGCATTGAAGGGGGCACAGCACAGCGTTCATTGCATTGAAGGGGGCACGCACGCTGATCTCTGCATTAAAGGGGGCACGCACGCTGGTCTCTGCATTGAAAGGGGGCATGTACGCTGGTCTCTGCATTGAAAGGGGGCATGTATGCTGGTCACTGCATTGAAAGGGGGCATATACGCTGGTCTCTGCGTTGAAAGGGGGCATGTACGCTGGTCACTGCATTGAAAGGGGGCATATACCATCTCCTGTACCATGACCTGTGCCATGCCTATACCATATCTGTGCCATGCCTATACCATATCTGTGCCATGCCTATACCATCTCCTGTACCATCACCTGTGCCATGCCTGTACCATCACCTATGCCATGCCTATACCATCACCTGTGCCATGCCTGTACCATGACTTCAAAGTCACGCAATTTTTTACTGCGTTTTTTGACGCGAAGCAATACCTATTACATTTTTCTTGTTGCGCCCCCCCCCCCCCAAAAAAATGTATGCATTGGCAAAAATATCGGTATCGGCAATGAAAAACCGATATTGGTCGATCACTAATACATACTATACAACTTTTGTTGTTTGATTTGCTTTAGATTTACCTTCAACTATGTAGTGCAAGGGCCTGCCTGATTGCATACAAATTGAAAGTGTTTAGGTTTGACCTCATATTATATGATTTTGGTAAATCTAAAGGAAAAAATCTATAGTCAATTGTATAGTATGTATCCAGTGCACATCAAAGGTTGCTGAAAGGGAAGGAGTGGACCCACACAGTGGAGTTCAATCAATATCGAATGATTGATTTATCCTGCAGTTAGCCCCTTGTCTGCAGCACATTGATATCAACAGGTAGTTAAATCAGTCACTGATTACAACTGTTCATAGCTTAGCTCCAGAGCTGGCTATCAACACAAGCAGGCGGTCTGATGTAAAGGCTTATTCACACTTCCTGGTCAATGTCTCTTGGCCAACATGCACATAAAAGTGTATGCTCTGCTGAGCTTATTTTTCTGTTTATGGAGGAGGGAGATGCAGACAGACAGCGCAGACAGACAGCTCCAGCCCTGGCTATCCCAGGGGAAAGAATAGTAATCAAACAGCATTTAAAAGCTTGCCTGGTCTGTCTCGCTCAGCACAGTGTGCTATCATAGATAGAAGAGTGCTGTCCATATCTGTTAAAAAAAACCTGGATTGAGTAACTGTCATCTCATATCTATGGAAAGTTTTAACATCTGCCATTTCAGTTTTCATCTGTCAATATGATTGACGAAGGGCCTAAAGCAACCCATAGATGTAAGGCCATAGTTGCCCAATGCAGCTGTTTTTCTATAACAATCTTGTGTTTACAAGGGCAGAAAAGTGCTCACCAGCTGACTAGTGAGGAGCGGAGCATACCTGGGTTCAGTTCAGGCCAGATTTACTATACATGATTGAAGTTCAGGTTCTGAATCCTAACCTAATTGAAGTCAATAGGAACTCAGTGTTCTAAAAATGCTAATCTGCTAGAGAATGTAAGAAAAATGTCATGGGGGCTACACACTGCCCTAAGGAACATGGACTGTACCTAAGCAAAGAAAAAAAAAATTAACATTTCCTTTAACTACTTTTGTACTGGAAGATTTTCCCCCTTAATGACCTGGCCATTTTTTGGGATACGGCACTGCGTTTTAACTGACAATTGCACAGTCATGAGACGCTGTACCCAAATAAAATTGATGTCCTTTTTTTTCCCACAAATAGAGCAACAATTCTGAAAAAAAAAAAAACAATATTTTGCACTCTCTGCTATATAACATTCCCCCCCCCCCAAAAAAAAAAAGTTTAAAACAATTTTTTTTCATCATTTTATGCCAATTTGTATTCTGCTACATATTTTTGGTAAAAAAAATAAGCATATTTTGATTTGTTTGCGCAAAAAGTTATCACATTTACAAACTAGTGGAAAGATTTATGTCATTTTTATTTATTTATTTATTTTTTAATCTATTTTACTTGTAATGGCAGCGATCAGCGATTTTTAGCGGGATTGCGGCAGAAAGATTGGACACCTAACTGACATTTTTGACACTTTTGAGGGGACCAGTGACATTACTACAGTAATCAGTGCTAAAAATATGCACAGTTACTGTAATAATGACACTGGCAGAGAAGGGGTTAACACCAAGGGCAATCAAAGGGTTAAATGTGAGCCTAGGGGGTGTTTTCTACCTGTGGGGGGATGGGCTTTTGGAATCAACACCTGTGTTTCTAAATTGGAGCAACTCAGGAGCTCTGTGTTGATTGCTGAGAGAACAACGGTCTGCTGTGTTTGCAACAGCAGACTGCCATTCTCTCTCCATGGGGAACAATCGTGGGTGCCCACCGGCGCGTGATCTACCTGAATCTACGTGATTTTGTGCACAGGGCGCGCGCTGCTGGAGCCGCTGTGTTTAGACACAATGGGAGGCAGGCCGTGGGAGGAGCAGCGGCGATTGCCGCCGGCCTCCCGCAATTGTCACAGAAACTGACAAAAGATCCACCTGCTTATGTAAACAAAGCAGGCAAGTCTTCTATCACACAGGCAGGGAGAGATTGTGAGTCTGTGTCTGTCACAGAACCCCCCCCCCCACAGTTAGTGAGCACAAACAGGCATACATTAACCCCTTTGATCACCCCCAGTGTTAACCCCTTCCCTGCCAGAGTCATTTATACAGTAACAGTGCATACAGTGGGGATCGAAAGTTCGGGCACCCCAGGTAAAAATTTGTATTAATGTGCATAAAGAAGCCAAGGAAAGATGGAAAAATCTCCAAAAGGCATCAAATTACAGATTAGACATTCTTATAATATGTCAACAAAAGTTAGATTTTATTTCCATCATTGACACTTTCAAAATTACAGAAAACAAAAAAATGGTGTCTACAAAAGTTTGGGCACCCTGCAGAATTTATAGCATGCACTGCCCCCTTTGCAAAGCTGAGACCTGCCAGTGTCATGGATTGTTCTCAATCATCGTCTGGGAAGACCAGGTGATGTCAATCTCAAAGGTTTTAAATGCCCAGACTCATCTGACCTTGCCCCAACAATCAGCACAATGGGATCTTCTAAACAGTTGTCTAGAAAACTGAAACTGAAAATAGTTGACGCTCACAAAGCTGGAGAAGGCTATAAGAAGATAGCAAAGCGTTTTCAGATGTCAATATCCTCTGTTCGGAATGTAATTAAGAAATGGCAGTCATCAGGAACAGTGGAAGTTAAAGCAAGATCTGGAAGACCAAGAAAAATATCAGACAGAACAGCTCGCAGGATTGTGAGAAAAACAATTCAAAACCCACGTTTGACTGCACGATCCCTCCAGAAAGATCTGGCAGACACTGGAGTTGTGGTACACTATTCCACTATAAAGAGATACTTGTACAAATATGGTCTTCATGGAAGAGTCATCAGAAGAAAACCTCTTCTACGTCCTCACCACAAAAATCAGCGTTTGAACTTTTCAAATGAACATATAGACAAGTCTGATGCATTTTGGAAACAAGTTCTGTGGACCGATGAGATTAAAATTGAACTTTTTGGCCAGAATGAACAAAGGTACGTTTGGAGAAGAAGGGGCACAGAATTTAATGAAAAAATCCTCTGTCCAACTGTTAAGCATGGGGGTGGATCAATCATGCTTTGGGGTTGTATTGCAGCCAGTGGCACAGGGAACATCTCACGAGTAGAAGGAAAAATGGATTCAATAAAATTTCAGCAAATTTTGGATGGTAACTTGATGCCATCTGTGAAAAAGCTGAAAAAAGCTGAAGTTAAAGAGAGGATGGCTTCTACAAATGGATAATGATCCTAAACACACCTCGAAATCCACGGGGGATTACATCAAGAGGCGTAAACTGAAGCTTTTGCCATGGCCTTCAAAATCTCCTGACCTCAACCTCAACATAATTGAAAATCTATGGATAGACCTTAAAAGAGCAGTGTGTGACAGACAGCCCAGAAATCTCAAAGAACTGGAAGACTTTTGTAAGGAAGAATGGGCAAAGATACCTCAAACAAGAATTGAAAGACTCTTGGCTGGCTACAAAAAGTGTTTACAAGCTGTGATACTTGCCAAAGGGGGCAGTACAAGACAGGGCCGCTGATAGGGGGGGACCACCGGTCCTTCTGTAGGGGGCCCTGGCCCTGTCACTTATCAGGGGGGCCCGGCCGGCAGCTTCAGACTTCATGTAGAATGTGACTGTGTACAGTCAGTTAGTGTACATAATATACTGTTCCCTGCCAGAGTCCTGAGTATTCATATTCCATGCTGGGCTGAGGGGGGGCCTCATCTGTTCCCCTCTAGAGCAGAGAGATCGCTGCAGCCTCTGGGGACTATTTTTTTAATTTCGGGCGTCCCCACGGACTTGCACACACTTTCTTGTAATGTGGAAGTCCCGGCTCTGTAAGTCCCCGCTGCTGGCCTGCACACTGCCTGACTTCTTTAGCCAGTAAGTGCTGAGGGAATCAGGCAGAAGAGTGCTGGCAGGCTAGGGGCAGCTAGTTGGAGCCTGGAACTGGAAACGATCCGTGCAGGGCAGGCACACAGATGAGTCCTTGTGTGATCTCCACTCAGCAGCTTGTCCAGCAGTGCAGACACAGAGGGATCTGGCATAAGTCACACAGGAAAGGTACAGTCTCATGACATGACACAGCACACACCTTTCCCCATACCCTGGTTTATTGCCTATTTTAATATATATATTATATTATATCATATTATATTATATATATTTATATAGCAGGGAGCAGCCAAATATGGTGATCATTATCATCATGATGACAGTCACACTCACACAGTACAGGTGCTTTGAGCCACAGAGCCTGTACTGTGTGATTATCATGATGATAATGAAGATCATCATTGAAGAAAGAACAGTGAAATGCATATATATATATATATTTTTTTTTTAAAGGGTATGTTTATTAAACTTTTGTAGACATTGCAGCAACAACAAACACTCAGGCTCGGTTCACACTTGTGCGATGCGGGAAGGCTGCGAATATGCAGCCTGTTCCCGCATCGCATCCGCACAAGAGGCAGTTCACACTGCCATATGCGATACGCAGGGGGTGTCAATTAAATGTTAACAACACCCCCAGTTGGATCGCATATCGCAGTGCGATCTGACAGTACGCACAGGATCGGATCGCACAAGTGTGAACCACTGTGTGACCCAATCCTGATGCGGCTGAAAAAAAGGGTCATGTGCGAGTTTGGTGCGGATACAGTGCGAATTCAGCCATACAAAGTGTATGGCTGAACTCGCATCCGCACAGGAGATCGCATGTAATGAAGGAGCAGTGCGCTCCAAATTACATGCGATCTCCGCAGCCGCAATAATGTGAACCGGGACTTAGTAAGTGGTAAAACAAAACTTGCAAAACAGGGCAGTGCACCGAGGCGCAGCTCAGACAAATACAAACAAAAGAAAGAAAGAAGAGAGATCCATTTATCCATGACAACAATGCTTAATGAAAGACCAAAATGGTCCAGCCGGCCATATATGGTTCGAATCCCGGCAGGTTCAGCAGGAACCAGCCGAGATTCAAACCATCTATGGACAGGCAGATTGTACCCAAGTTGATCCACTTGATAGACTTGCATACAACCAGCCTGTCAGATTTCACATGCAATTATTGCTAGCAGCTAGCAAGTAATCATTGTGTTCTCCTAAAGGGGACCAGGTGGCAGAATCATTGTTTTCTCCTGACTATGGTTGCAGGAAATAAAATCGCATTATCTATGGCCTGCGTTAGGCCCCTATCACATTGGATGGACTCCGCTTTGTTCAGCGGAGGATCTCTCTACTGATCAGAGCAGAGTGGGCAGATGACAGGTCCATGTCCACTCAGTTTATGCAGAGCAGACATGGACAGAGCCCACTCTACTCTATGGGCAGTGGGGTGTAAATGGACTCCATTGTCTATTTACACCCGACCACCTAGATGGAGCAGGACAGACCCCCTTAGGGTTTTTTTATCGGACCAGATCAGAGGTAGGCAAGTTTAAACAGACACAAGTAGGTTTACATCCGCTGCTCCATAGAGGTAAATTGAGGGTCTGATTGGGTCCACCCAGGGCTGCCAATAAAGGGGGTACCATCGGGCCTCCTGTAGAGTTACTTATCAGGGGGGCCTGACCGTCAGCTTCCGACTTTGTTTCGAAGATAACTATCCCTGGAAGACAAAGCTGCATTTTTTAAGGCAGGTGGGCGGGGTCATGGGTGGGGTAAGGGGCGGGCTTTTGGGGGCCCCATCAGATAGACTGTACGGGGCCCCGTGATTTCTAACAGCTGCCCTGGTACAAGATATTAACTCTGCAGGGTACCCAAATTTTTGCAGACACCATTTTTTGGTTTTCTGTTATTTTGAAAGTGTAAATGATGGAAATAAAATCTAACTTTTGTTGACATATTATAAGAATGTCTAATCTGTAATTTGATGCCTTTTCGAGATTTTTCCATCTTTCCCTGGCTTCATTATGCACATTAATACAAATTTTTACCTGGGGTGCCCAAACTTTCGAAGGCCACTGTATTATTTAACAGTGATTACTGTATTAATGCCACTGGTCCCCAAAAAGTGTCAAAAATGTCAGTTAGGGATCCGATTTGTCCGCCGCAATGTCGCAGTCCCGCTAAAAATCACCGATCGCTGCCATTTCTAATAAAAACAAAAAGTAAATAAAGTCCAAAATTCTATCCCGTAGTTTGTAAACGCTATAACTTTTGCGCAAACCAATTAAAATACGCTTTTGGGATTTTTTTTACCAAAAATATGTAGCAGACTACAAATGGGTCTAAACTGATAAAAAATATTTGATTTTTTATTGGGAATGTTTTATAGCAGAAAGTATTAATAGTATAAAATATTGTGTTTTTGTTTTTTTTTTTCAAAATTGTTGCTCTTTTTTTGTTTATAGTGCAAAAAATCTAAAGACCGCAGAGATGACCAAATACCACCAAGAGAAAGCTCTATTTGTGGGGAAAAAAATGACATCAATTGTATTTGGGTACAGCGTCGCACGACCACACAATTTTTCGGTAAAATAACGCAGTGCCGAATCGCAAAAAATGGCCTGGTCATTAAGGGGGTAAAAACCTTCCGGAGCTGAAGTGGTTAGGAATTCAGCCTAGCAGGACAGGAAAGGAGGGGGGGGCGGACATGTATTCCCCCTCCCTTTAAACCATAGTAGGCCACATGCCCTCAACATTGCGTGGGGAAGGGGTTCTTGGCCAAGGACATAACTATATATACCATATAGAAGCTGTCATCCTGTGGATCTGTCATTTGGTGGGAGTGAAGCGATGGGAAAAGATGTCGGACGTTTTTTTATATTTCGGCAGGCTCACAGTGAAGCTCCCAGTGCAATGAAATCAATGAATCAATGAAATCAATTAAATCAATTAAATCAAATTTTAGAGTGAGCGATTTCAGGAGAGAAACCTGTACCAATGTGCTAGACTAAAGGTTATTTTATCTTTATTAAAGCGGAGTTCCACCCAAAAGTGGAACTTCCGCTTTAGGTGGTCCTAACCCCCTGACATGCCACATTAGGCATGTCATTTTTTTTGGGGGGGAGCGGGTACCTAGTTTTGACAGGTACCCGCTCCCACTTCCCCTCGGAGCGCCGCGGCGCCCTGAGCGGAAGTTCTCCTCTCCCCCTCCCTCCCTGCAATCTTCTGGGACAGGTCAGAGGTCCCAGAAGATTGCCGGCCAATCACGGCGCGCAACGCGACTCGCGCATGCGCAGTGGGTACCCGGCTGTGAAGCCGCAAACTGTCACAGCCGGGTGCCCACAGCAGTGATGCCGGCGCCGAGGGAGAGGATCGAGGCTTCGGGCGGCCGCATCGCTGGACCGTTGGACAGGTGAGTAAAATGGCTGGAACTCCGCTTTAAGGTTTATCTTTACACTGGCCATGCATTAAATTATATTTACCAGAGAATAACAGGCAGATACACTATATTTCCAAAAGTATTGGGACACCTGCCTTTACATGCACACGAACTTTAATGGGATCCCAGTCTTAGTCCGTAGGGCTCAATATTGAGTTGGCCCACCCTTTGCAGCTATAACAGCTTCAACTCTTCTGGGAAGCCTGTCCACAAGGTTTAGGAGTGTGTCTATGGGAATGTTTGACCATTCTTCCAGAAGCGTATTTGTGAGGTCAGGCACTGATGTGGACAAGAAGGCCTGGCTTGCAGTCTCCGCTCTAATTCAACAACTGTCCGCAACTGTGTGTCAGAGCAGAAATGACTTGATAATTGCAAGGGATTCGTGAAAGTGGGAGCATTGCTACCTTTTATGAAGCCATCAATGGATGGTTATAGGGTTCTGAAAGCTTTTGTAAGCTAGCTGTTTAAAATTAGTACTTTAACAATGGCCGAAACTGTACTTTATATAAACTTTCCAAAAATGAGCTCTGGTTGATCTGTTTTATTTTATTTTTTTTTTTTTTGATGTGTGATGTGTGATTATTATCCATTCTCTGTACGCCACGTGTGTTTTGAACTGATCTATGTGTCTTTTATTGCTTAAATGCTCTTTGATATCAATAAAAAACGAGTTTGGATTAAAAAAAATAGCTTCTTTTCATACCTATCCAGATAGAGAAAGAAAGAACCTGTTTGGCAGGAAAATACACACTTTTCCTTTCAGACAGGATCTGGTTGATAAATAAGACCTCTGCTTCTGTCCCAGATACAGAGAGTCACATGATGGAACAATCCTAAGGTATTTTATCATCATATTCCTATGGCATGTTAGTAATAAGCGTACCATTGTTGGAGTTGTCCCATGGCTTCTGCAAATAGCTTATCTCCGCCTGCCTTTCTTTGGGGTCAATTCACGAAGCTGCATTCTTTCTTACCGCATGATTATTTTATCAAAATCCATTTACTTCTCATATAAAAATAAAGCATAGGCGTGGAATTTGTATTTTTTCATGCTGGATAGTTATTTAACCACTAAAAAGCCAATATTTCTCATGAAATTGTATATTATCTTATACAGGCATACCCCACTTTTAAGTACACAATGGGACCAGAGCATGTATGTAAAACGAAAATGTACTTAAAGTGAA
This sequence comes from Pelophylax lessonae, assembly GCF_965119305.1. Classification (NCBI taxonomy): domain Eukaryota; kingdom Metazoa; phylum Chordata; class Amphibia; order Anura; family Ranidae; genus Pelophylax; species Pelophylax lessonae. The sequence continues at coordinate 182,854,936 of NC_138770.1, forward strand.
GCAATACCTTTTTTCATTTCTCAATGCATGTAAATACACTAGCTCCATAGGAAATCTTAATCTGCTTGATATGGCACTGCTGACAAGGACACCAAGCTTGGGGAGCATGTTGAGGGGATCCAGGACTATGATATGGTAGATTACCTTGGCAAGCTGGCCCGGCCACAAATAGGATATGTTATAGTCCCGGGTCCCTTCTCGGTGCTCCCTAAGTTTGGTATCCCTGTCACTTATGGTTTGGGAGCAGTGCCATGTCAAGCTGACCAAGATTTCCCATAGACACCAAAGTTAAAAACTTGGAGTAGTGCCATGCCAAGCTGACCAGGCTGTGCCTGTACTCGTGAGTGTATGTAAAGTGAGTGTAATTAAAACAGGGTATGCCTGTAATGTGTTTGGCAACACAAAAAAAAAAAAAAAAAAACGGGTATGATGGCGCTCCCGGACAAAATGACATAAAAAGAAAGAAAGAACTTGGATGCTGCTCGGGATCTGGATGATAAGCTTGTTTATTAAAATCAATAAAATAAGCTCCTGGTCAGGGGAAAACCAATGGTGTGCCAAGGATGTAGTACTAGGCATGTAGACATGGTACCAGAGGAGATAACTCAAAGAGCAAGGAGGACCCAGAGGCAGGAAAACAACGCCTTACCACCTGTAAGGTCTGGACGGTGTGTCACCTGTTGATGGACTGACAGCCTCGATCGAATCGAATGTAATGTGTTTGGTTTTTTTTCTACCAAAAACGGCACCTTTTTTGTTCTTCTCAATGAATCCCTAATGGAAATTGTAAATTATTATAAATTTTTTCCAGCCAGAAGTTTCATTATCTTAATGTGAACCTGTATGTTTCTGTAACTAAGGAAAGCTAGAGGTTTACAGTATAGGAGGGGCCATGAACATCCTATACTTGGATTCATTGCACTACCTTGACACCAAACCTTCCCAAATATACTGAGTGCTGCCAAGTAGGAGGGTATACCTCTGTCTCCCCCTGCCTCCCCACATTGCAGAGCTCTGTGCCCAATCACATGGCCTGAACAATGTCATGCGGGGACTAGGAGGAAACTGCCCACCCAAGTTTTAGCTTTCTCAGCAAGTCAGATTAGGAATCTCAAGCAGCCTCATGGTGGATAAGGGTGACAACTGTCACTACAAACATATGTTTGCCTATAATCTTTGAGTACTGTCCGTGATATTTTTTTTATTTGCACTAACATACAATTTTTCAGGACAAGCTTTCGGGGTATGTCCCCTTCTTCAAGATCCAAGCAGTACTGATGGATCTTGATGAAGGGGACATACCCCGAAAGCTTGTCCTGAAAAATTGTATGTTAGTGCAAATAAAAAAAATATCACGGACAGTACTCAATTGTCTCTGTCGCAAGTGCACTAATACGGCTACAATGACCTCAAGCACCTATAATCTTTATAAATTAGTCAGTTACATTGCCTTGTTAGCGTGGGGAACTGCATGCTGATAAAATTGTACTTTTACTTATGTGGGTTCTGTGCCCCCACACGGCCAGAGGCCAAATTACTTCATCTGGTACCACACATGGAAGGATAACACCTTTCACCCACCAGTGACACCTGGTACCGGCCCCGACTACAGAGTCATTTTGAGGGGAATAGTATTGAGCACCTAATTTTCCTCCATCAGTCCTTCTCACACTTTACACCCCACCTACAGAACTTCCGTCAATGGTATCACGTACCTGGTAGCCTGATATGATAATGAAGGCCTCTCTTACACCTCTTACTCGGGGCCCGTGATAGTGTAGACAGGAGGGTGCAGGGGTAGAGAGCGACATGAGTGCCCGTAAATCTTGCTAGCAGCAGGGTAGGTGTCTACACTGGGCAGGAGAAGTTGTCAGATGGTTCCAGCAAGCAGGCAGGCTGTTGGTAGTAGCCACAGCAGGCAGAGTAGCAGGTCATAGGCACACAGAATGGATCGGGTACAGGTCACAGGGAGGAGTGTGGTCAGGAAACAATCCAGGTCTGAAACCGATCAGTAAAGCAAGAGCCAATGGAGCAGACAGAAGCTGAGATCAGGGAATAAGTCGAGGTTGATGCAGGCGGAGTTCAGAGAATGGTCAAGACAAGCCAGGTCAGCAACTGGAAGCAATATACAGATTCACAGGTTAAATGGGAGGCTGAAGACACAGCAGTACTGACCCTGAGCACTGGCCAAGTTTAAATAGGCCGTTTGGCGCCAGCATCTGTCACAGGTGCACACATGTACCGGCGCACATAGCCCATGTACGCGCGCAAAAGTATGCGCATATACATTAGCCAGTGCCAAATTCTTGCGAGCACAAAAGGAAACAGGTTTTAGCCTGTGCACAGACGGCCTTTCCTTACAATCCACCACCACCTCTCCCACTCCTGAGTTGGCTGCTCTTCCTTTCCGCTTTCTACTCTTCATGACCCAGAGGGCTAACTTTAAAATTGACCTTCTTTCCCCAGTTCAGGGTCTCACTAAGGGGTAATCCCATTCTTCATGTATGGTCTCCTAACTCTACTTACATATATCCTTTTTCCACAGGAAGTGACACATGGAGTGGGAAAGCACATCACAGCATGCCATTAACCCCTGAATTACCAAACATTAACCCGGCATTTAGTGCAAATATACCAATAATCTTTAGAATCCTGTCTACAGCCTAGTATGGGCAAAGCACAGGTTCACTTTTAAAAAGCAACAACTTGCACAAATATCTATATGATGCATAAATAGTGCATCAATAAAATCGTTATTGATTGTAAAAAGTACAAAATAATTTACAGCAGAAAAAGAGCCCCAAGCTGTGTTGGATTGACCCTTCAGCCAATATGTGATGACAATATTGCATTCCAGGATTGCTAGGCCCTAGACACACTTTCATTCTTTTTGTGTGCCTGTCTTCTAGTGACTAATAACTGGCAAAGAATGGCTGGTGTTCAGAAATAGGAATCTAAATGTGTGTGTCCCAGTAGCCTCAATAATCCATAAAGCGCAATGTATTCTATTTATATCTTCTTTATCGCCGTTATGCCTGTAGTCTGCAGTATGCTGCGTCATAGACTTGACAGAAAAGAAATGGTAAGAAAGTCAAAAGGGCAACTGCCCCCACTTTCTTTACATAAAGGCTGACACTACAGCATTAGTTCAAGAACAAGCATGCTGTAAGCACATATTTTGAGTCATTATTGCAGTGTTTACCAGAAAGGAATTTTTATCCGACTTTCACATTTTATACGCTTGTTCTTCTATACGTTTTCTTTTTGTTAACGTAGAGATTTATCAATTATCCACTAGAAGGGGCTCTTAATGCTTCCACTCTGCCTCCTAATAAAAGCCAAAAGATGAACTCCTGGCAGAAAAAACTTTTATTTAAATATATTCTTCAGTAGCCACAGAGAATCTATATCCACACTGTGTGCATCAAATGCCTTTGCAAATATAGTTATTACCTTGTAAACACAGCAGTAACATCATCAATGCACATACATACATGCATGCATGTACATAGATCAGAGCTGTGGGAGGGACCCTCCTATTACAGGCTGCCTGCAGAAAACTGCAAAAGTGGGCAGAGACAAGACCAGAGACCCAGCAGTGACCGGTCTTTATAACATGAAGCTCCTGTACAAAGGTAAAGTTTAACACTGGCCTCACCAGGAATCAAGTGCGAACATGCAAGCTTGTGTTTTTTTTTTTTTTTTAATTTATTATATATTTTTATTTTAATATTTTGCTTATTCAAAAATCCAGTTTTAATTATCTTTTTAAATAAATAGCTTCTAGGCCCCTGTTTAAACAGTTAAAATGTTCTCCACTTCCTCTTCTGCCACTTCAAGTAATCAGCTATGTTTAAGCACCAGTTGAGGTGTGAAACGCGTTAGAGGTACCCTGATGTTGTTTTACTACCGTTTGCTGTGTGATTCTTCGTTTTATCACTTTGAATAAAAGTGTTTGCATCGGAGTACTGCCAACCAGTTCAGTTTCTTCTATATGTTGCTGTTGCAACCAGAGCCGGTACCCGATCCATTCTCAGAGGCAGCTGAGTAACAAAGGAGGTGATTCTATCCAGGGGCAGTACTCCATTCATATTCACTTCCAGGTTTAATGATGCTATGTGTCATTAACCCCTCCCTGTGAGCCTAGGTTAATGAAACACCTCCTAGGGGTTCATCATCATGCAGGCTGGGCTCACAAAGTGTTGATGCACAAACCGCTAGGAAAATTGTCCAACATGTCTTGGTATGCTGGTGCCTTTAGATTTCCCTTCACTGGAATAAAGGGGCCAAGCCTAACCCTTGAAAAACAAACCCCCACCATAATACCCCCCTCCATGATTTGGACCAGTGTACAAAGCAAGGTCCCTAAAGACATTAATGAGCGAGTTTGGGGTGGAGGAACCTGACTGGCCTACACCGAGTCCTGACCTCAATACTGTGAGCCATGCCTTCTCGTCCACATCAGTGCCTAACCTTACAAATGCACTTCTGGAAGAATGGTCAAACATTACCATAGACACACTCCTAAACCTTGTGGACAGCCTTCCCAGAAGAGTTGAAGCTGTTATAGCTGCAAATGGTGGCCAACTCAATATTGGACTCTACGGACTAAGACTGGGATGTCTTTAAAGTTCATGTGTGTGTAAAGGTAGGTGTCCCAATACTTTTGGTAATATAGTGTATATGAAGCAGTCTTCAAAATTTCATTTAGTGTGGACTAAGGCTCCATTCAGGAGGCTTGTAGGACTCCAAAGTTGCGCCCATTTTGGAGTGAAACTTGGATACGACTTTTGATGGGTGAAACTTGGATACGACTTTGGCTTTGACCAATGATAATGGACAACTGTTGCACAACTGTTCCATTGTATACAATTCAGCTATGACTTTCATGAAACTTCAAGAGGGTTACCATTGAAGTCTATGGCCCTCAACTTGCTTGAAAGTCAGACCAAAGTAGTGCATGAACTACCTTTAAGTCGCTGCAACTTTAAGTCGCACATATTTGAATAATTATCATTGAAAAACGTGGGGAATGACTTGTCATGTGACTTTGATTTCCAAAGTTGCATAACAAGTTGCACAAGTGTGAATGGAGCCTAAAGCCCCGTACACACGCAACGATTATCGGCTGACCGATCGTCCGTCTTTTGTCCAGAGTGGTGTTTTGTTGGTTGGAATGTGCCTAGACTGCACACGAATTTTCTCGCCCAACAAAATTCTACTTCAGAAGTGATGTCATGTGCTGGTTTGCTTTCTTTGTGTTCTTTCTTCACTGAGCATGCCCAGACTTGCTCGTCAGATTTTACCCTGTCGAAATCTGTACTGACTGCACGAAAATCGGCCGTTGTGTTGACGGCCAACAAAAATTTTATAGTCTGCACACCAGATTTTTTTCGGCCGAAAAGTCGGAGTTGGTTGTCGGAAGCATCATACTAACAAGCTGAAAATCGGCAGATCGGACGTTGGCCGAAAATTCCCTGCCAATTTTCAACGCGTGTGTACGGGGCTTTAGATATCTCACTGATGCGCCTCTCAAATGTCCCTCTTTTGTATGGACAAAAACAGATGAAGCATAGCAAAATGAACTGGCTGAAAATCAATCAGTGGATGGCCCTATCAGCACCACTTTGCAAAAAAAAAAAGGAGCCGGGTTGAACATTGACGGTCAATTGGTGCCTGCATCCAGTCAGATGCAAGCATTGTTCAGCAGTCTGTGTTCGAAGCATTCTTACCTGGGCGCATACTGCCCTTAATGTAAGCACCATTAGGTGCATTGTACAGCCACAGCTGCCCCCGGATGTTTTTGGCAGGCTGCCAGCAGTGGGCCTGGATGGTGAACCTCTGCCCTCCGCCCACAGATAAACCTCTGAGACTTATGCACTGGGGCTAAGCACCCAATGTGCTTGGGCTTTATATGAGCTATAGCAGCAATTCCAGTATGCATTTCCAAGATCCTTTGCTGCAGTTTATGTGTGTTGAAACATGCGTAAAGGGCATAGGTGTAGTCAAATAAAGCAAAACTAGAACCGCCAGTCACATTCTATTATTTTTCTCATTTGTCTGCAACTGCTCCTCCTACTCAGCGTATCATTGCTGAATAGTTTCTGGAGGAATAATTCAGCTTATACTTTATAATGTCAAGGGAGCTATTTTGTGAGCAGCACTAGCAGAAGATTGAATATAATACTTTATCCGCTAGCTGGCTTCATCTCCATTTTCTAAATGGTTCTATTCTGATTGTGAAAAACACCTCAAAGTTATGGATCACAATCTCAGAAGCCTATTCAAAGTTTAGGCTCTAAATATTTTTTCTTTCACATTTAGTCTTACATGTTGATGCTGTGATATACATATCATTTGGCTATTAATTGCAAAAAACATAAAAGGAAAGAAATGAATTTGTCTTCAAGTGTTACTAAACCCAGGAGCCTGCAATCACTATATCTGGTCTCCCACAGTACACAGATCATGGAAATGCAATCATTTTAGTAAAAATAAACTACTAAATACCTTTTCTCATCAGCAGTATATAGCAGTCTTGTGACTTCTATCAGTGTCTGGTTAAAGCTTGTAGGAAGAGTTTTCATTCTGCTCTGACTGTCAGAGACTGAAGGACCCCTGACTCTCTGTCTGGACAGTGCTGATTGGCCCTGTGCTGATGCACTCTCCCGAGAAAAAGAAAAAACTCTCTAGCAATACACACCAAACTGAGCATGTGTAGCTTGTTCACTGGCCTCTGTTCTATGAGGGAATGGGTTGGGACTGTGGAAGAAGAGGAGGATCAGAGGAGACAGGATCAAACAGCCTTTTGACACAATGCAGAGGATTAACCCCTTAGGTTCCACAATGAGTATAACAAGCATGCTTTACTGCATATGCAGACTGATTTTACTGTTGTGGGTTTAGTAACACTTTCAGGTTTCTGTTGATGATCATATACTCCGTGCCCAAACATAAAGTTTGAAAGTGGCTCTTCAGTCATTTTTTCATCTTTCCATCTGTTAAATCCTCTGCCCTTGTTGTTTTAACTTTGGATAGTAAAACATTTTTGTTTCTGCAAGTAAATACCTTATACAGCCTACTTCTCCTTTCTTGTCTGGTCACTGGCCTAGGCTAATGACATCATGCACAGCTCTCTCTCTCTCACTCACCTGAGAGTTTGCCAGCAAGGGAGGAGGGGTGAGTCATAGGACAGCCAATGAGAGCTGCAGAGCTAGGGGGGGCTGGGTGTGGGCGGAGATAACCGGAGACTGCAGAGATCCATGAGTATTCAGGAGAGGAGAAATGGGCAGGCAAGCAGTGATTTGAGTGTGTATATCTGTATATATATATATATATATATATATATATATATATATATATATATATATATATATATATATATAAAAATATGTGTGTGTCTGTGTGTCTGCGTAAATCCAGGAAGTGAACAGGCAAATTAAGTTAAAATGTCTGAAGCTAGACTTAGTGGAGGGAGATTTCTGAAGCATATTTGGCAAGTACAGAATCACAGTATATATAAAATAATATTTAATTTGGTTGGAGGGAAGCTTCAGAATGGCAAATATGTTTTTATTACAAATTATGTGAGCAGACTGCAGTACCTCTTTAAGTACTTCATATTTAACTTGACTTGTTTTAATGGGCTTTCTTCATATAAATTCAATTTCAAACTTTGTAAATAATTTTATTTAAAAAGTATTGTTGGTTTCCTTCACCTGGACCCTTTCTGTCCATTAATGCTAACAGCTAATGTTCTACTAATGTGAGTTTAATGAAGTCAGTGTTTGTCCATTAAAAATCTATTATAAGTGGTTTTGGGAGTAAAATTACTGTAGTATAAAATAACAGCATTGCAGTTTTTCTCTTTACTGTAAGCAATACGTTTTCAGTTCATTACATTTAAGAAATGAATAAAATGACCTGCAATGGGGGCGGAAAAAAATAACATTCAGTGTCTGGGCAGGGAAGTCTGGCTTTCTTTGTCCCACAGAAAACACCAACAATTCAGGATTACAGGTCCTTCCAGGTTTCAAAAAACTTTCATGAAGCACTTTCCCTGTGGGGCTTGCTGTATGATGACTTGTTAGGCCTCCTCTGATTACCAGCAAACTTACGGTACAGTTCACACATTCACTCCCAATGGCTCGTTACTCAAACAGTCCAGGGGTATTGTTTTTTTAGTATATATATATATATTGTGAAATTTGGATGGGAGAAGGGAATAGTGGGATACTCCAACTGGAACTATGTACATTAGATAAGTACAACTCTCACTTGGCCTCACCAGGTTGCTTGTGGAAGCAGTCACTTAACCCTTGCCACATATATGGAAAGGGTTAAGTGCTTGCTCTTTCTCCAGCAATAGACTTGGTGATCTACATTCTCTTCCGGGTACTCTCTAGCATCCCCTTTACTGACACCTGTCCACTGACTCTTCTAGCTACAGGGGTGGCCCCCCTCAGGTCTGGTCCCTAGACACAGATCTGTACTCACTGTACTGCAATATCAGATCCTTCAGTGTTACCCCTCTCAGTCAGCTCCACAGGACCTCCGGTTCAGTTCCTCTCACTTTAGGCCCTCAGTTCGACTACCTGAGGCCGCATGGCACCTCTACAGAGGAGGAGGAGGCAGCCGCCCCCTCCTTCCAGGACTCTGCTATCCAGACGAAAGACCCTGAGCACATGTGCTCCTGGCATTTATACAGTATCCCAGCATGCACCTAGGCACTTTTCCTCTGCCAAATCACCAGGGCTGTATTAAACGCCTTGGCACTCATTTGTCAGGTTTCCTCCCACTGTCCAATATGCCTCCCTATTGGACCAGCGTGAAACACTCTGCAGACAGACTGAGTTGCACCTGAACACATTGAGCAGACCTCACTAGAAGATCCTGCTCTCTGGTAGGCAGAGAACAATATAGATTTACCTGCAATCTCTTTGGTAAGCAGACAGGAATCAAAAACGATACTCTCTCTCTAGCAGCTACCTAGGTGGATGCTACATCCACCCCCCACAAAACTGAGCAATGTCCTCACTGGGCATCCTCCCCTATAAAAATTCTGGTACAAAATTTACAAGGAGTATCCCACAAACTTGGAGAAGGGAAAAGGCAAATAACATAAGTACAGGGCCATGGGACATACCCCATAAGTGACCAGTGGATACAATAAATTTAGTGAAAAAAATATGCTCTCTGCTGTACAATATTTACACATTTTAAGGTACCGGGTACATTTGAACCAATGCACCCCCCACCAAACAAAAATCTGTCTGACAGGTGAAGGTAAAACATCCTAACTGACTAAACTACAAATATACATTTTACATATGTACAAATGTAGACATTGGGTGGCCTTTCCAAGATCAAAGGGTCCTCTGCAAGCCTACAAAGGAAAGGGTAAGTACATAGCAAAATAAACATCCTATATACTTATGGTGAGAATGCCCTCTCCGTAGAGGCGACCTACTCTCCCTCAAAATCTCTGACGCTAACATTCCCATTGAGATCTCTAACACTTCGGGTCCCCTAAGGGCACGCTTGACTCGTCACTCTGTTGTGCCCCTGTAATAGACAAAACAGAATAATCCCTGCCAATCTAACTAACACATCATCACAGGTTCCCTCTGGGAACCATTTTTGACTAGCAATAGGCACAGTCCCTCTCAGATACCAGGGCACTGACTCTTTCCTATTCTAGTCAGACCCACAAGTTAGGATGAAGAAATGTGGAGTCCATCCGACTGGTGTTCACAGTGTCTTTTCCTTCTGTAACACCGAGGCAACAGATCTTCTCCTGGCGGCAATCTAGTCTTGCCGAAGTCTGAGCAAAGCTTGCCTTACTTGTGAGTCTCCTTAAGAACCCTTCAAGGGATCCTTCACCCTGGCATCCCTCTCTCTCTGAAGAGATAAGGAGCCGCTACCCTTCTCTCACAACTTGCACAAAGTTTCCTTCAGCATTACTCTGGCCCACTGGCCCAAAGGACCTTTGCAAAGTGTCCTTTAAACAAAGTATATTCCACAGTGTCCGTTCTCAGGACTCCTTTTTGTAACAATAGTGGCCCAAAGCCAAGAAATCTTCTCAAAAGGGTTATTTTTATAGGATGTCTCTGTGAGCTAGGGGGTTTGCCCCCTCCAGGTAGTAGCCCCTGGCTTTAACAAGGGAAGCTCTTTGTGGCAAAAGTTCTTTCTTCCAGGTGAAGAAACTAGCAGTTTCACTTATCCCCATCTTCTTTTGCAAGGATTGAAGGGAAAAGGATTTGGGAACAGGGCCGCCTAACAGCAACTTTAGTGTCAAATGGACTCTCCAGGCACACTAGCCCCTTTTATTTTATTATTTATGCACTTTTATTTATGATATTTTATAATATTCACCATTAAGGATTCACCTCACTTCAGTAATTAACTTTTGATATATGGACTTGGTTTTATGGACTTTCTTGGCACTTTATGAATTTGCAGATTTATTGATTATTGCTTACTATATTTATATTTTAAGTGTATTTATTTATTTATAATATAATCACGGGGATATATATGCACTTTATTGTTTGAAGATACAGTGATACAGATCACTTGTTTAACATTCAAATCCTTTTTTTTGCAAGCGCTATAGGTAATCATTTATTTGATTACTCCACCCACATTTGAGCACTCGCACTTCACTATAAGCAGCTGCAACACATATAATTATTTAATTATTTATTTATTTATTTAGAAACCTAGGACTCTCCATTTGGCGCGGGAATATACTTTGTATATTTTTCTCTCTAACACTAGCCCCTTTGTAACTCGTTTTCAGTCAATACATCACATTCTTCAGCCTAACTAGCCCCTTGGTAACTCAACTTTCCCACAGGAACAAGAGCTTGGCACACCTAGTAGTAATGGTCAGGATGAGGTATGCTGATGGTCTTGCCTTCAGAACTCTAGATACTGATAGCCCAGGCTTGGCCTTTTCCATCTGGACGTTTGACATCTACTCGATCAATGTAGATGGACCGCCCCAGATTCCATTTCACCTTGATTGACAGAAAGGTGTCCCACAACTGAGGCTGGGATTGGTTCCTATGTGACTTGGGGACATATAGAATGTCCCACACGGCTTCTTCACAACAGGCCCCCCCTCTTGCTCTCGATTTCCTCCATTATCTCCCGGGGAGCATATGGATAATCATATCCGTATGAGCAAGGTGTTGAAAGCGTGATAACCAAAAAGTGTAGCTGCTGACTTTTAAAAAACAGCCACTCACCTGTCCCGCAGTCCAGTGGTGAGCTCACCCCAGCCTTCTTTATTCTCCGTCCTCCCTCAGTGGAGCCGGCATCCTCACTATAGGCACCCGGCTGTGACAGCTTGTGGCTTAACAGCCGAGTGCCAACTGCACATTCACGTTGGTGGAAGCAGTCTTCTGGGACCTGTCAGAGTCCCAGAAGATTGCAGGGGGAGGGAGGGAACTGAAGTGGGAGCAGGTACCTGTCAAAATCGGGTACCTGCTCCTCAAGGGTACCAATTGTGCAAGAGGAGCAGGGGGGGGGGGAGCAGGTAAAAGCAGAACTTCCCCTTTTGGGTGGAGTTCCACTTTAACCTCTTGCTTCAGTACTTTGTGTCCATTACCTGGGAAAATCATGCAAAATTGTGCCTGACCTTACCGATATGTCAGTGACTCAAACCTTATTGAATCCTGTTGGTCAATGAAGTAGACAAACAATTAGCATATTCAGAAGGATATTGGCAATGGCCTCCTCCATGTGTCTCTCAGGATAGGTTTGCTTCAAGTTTGCCTTATTCATACCTCCCAAACATTTGGAGATGGCAATGAGGGGCACCTATTAGCAAAAGTATGTAGGCATAGGACACACTCCCGCAACGTCCTCTTAAAGGAGAATTATACAAAAAAAAGATTAGTTAAACCCATAAGTGCTTTTTTTTTTTTTTTTTTTTTTTTTTTTTACCACTACTATTCCTTTATACTGGCTTTTGACATTTACAGAACATTAGAATTTGGTTGAAAGGTTTAGCATTGGGAAACACTTTTTGAAAGATAAAAGTCTATTTCATATACAACTATATTGATTAGAGCAAAATGAGGGACAAATGAGGAAGAAAGAGGGACACTGGGACTTTTTTCCAAATCAGGGACAGTCCCTCAAAATCATGGACAGTTGGGAGCTATGCTTTTTTGAGTACCTTTGACCTAATGTGAGGGAACATAAGACTCAGGTAACACCAAAGCTGGGTTTTTAGCACTGGAACTTGTTGGCACACAAGAAATGGTGCCCTAATTAGCATCCTTCTGTTAAGATCACCCCTTTTACACAGGAGATTCCCTTTTTTTCCTGGTCCTCATTTGGCTTAGACTACTGTAACAATATGTAAATAGCCATATCTACAGTATCAGAAAGCTCCTTCTTCCGATGATGACAAAAAATGAATGTCCGATATTTGTACAAGAAAAAGTTGCCTATTGAATTCTGTCCTTTATAGATTATGCCCCCTCTATGCCTAATGGTAAATCCAGCCCTGGTTAGCATGCATTATACTCCAGCAACTCTTTATATAACATACAGTGCAATTACTCACCAGTGGCACATTTTTCCAAAAAATAATCAAGTGACTGAAGATGGATGGAAGGACGTTATTATTTGCACATGTTGGAAAAGAAAAAGTATCTGCGCTTAGAACTCAAAAATTATTAGCGACTTTGAAAAGGAAGGCAGCCAGCACTGTAGGTAAGATTACACACCCAATATATCAAAAATAAACAAAAAGGCAGCGCCAATGGTAAATGATATAAGTCCCAAAAGAGAGTCTTTGATGAAAAATAAGATGGAAAAGGTCCTCCAATCACCCGTGAGTAGGTACAAAGTGCTTCATCAATCACCACCACGTGACAAATAAAACTGATTACCAGATGGAATTGACCCTCATGTTATAGAGCCGTCAAAAATAGCAGGGTAACATCAGATGTAAGTGGCTAATAAGAATATGATGATATGATGACCCATAGGACCTCCTTCCTCCTTCTCACAACAGTGATACCTCAGAACGAAAAGACTCAAATAATGCAGTACGTTCCAAACTTAAAATATTTATTGATAAAAGTTGCACTTACATAGAAAATGATAAAACAAGCATATATGCAGCATGTAGCATTCAAATTCCGCAGTATGGTGAGCATGCTGTCCTCCGACCGGGACTTCCGCCTTACGCGTATCGTCACAAATTTGACATTATCAGAGGCATGACCGTCGGACGTTAGCACGCAATAAATAACCCCTATTACATTGGACGTAATGCACAAGGAAGTGCAAAGTTAACATCCGCATTCCAGAAGTGGGAACCAGAACATCAAAAACCAGAAGTGACGAGCCGGGAAGCGTGTCACATCCCCTTGCGTTCCAAGCTGTGGTCCCCTTACCGGAAATACAATATTCAGCTAAGTTCCGGGCAACAAATCCTGAAGCTGAATACCCAACATATTGTAACTGTATACAATTAAAATTAAAATATTAAAAAAATGCATTGCAGCATAAATAATGCCAAATATTAACATGTCATAAAAATACAAACCAAGAAAAAATGAATCAAACAGAAATACGAAAAAAATATAAAAAATGACAAAAAATAAAAAAAATAACACTCCTGAAAAAATTTTTTTAATAATGAATACAGGAAACTTTCAAGAAAAACGAATAAAAGGGTGGGACCACAACCGACACAACACTTCAACTATTATTGATGTGACAATTGACGTCCCATTCAATATTCATCCCCTGAGGCGTATAGGATTTAATGTCATAAATCCAGTGGGTCTCTAACTTAGATATTTCCCGCCGGACATGACTACCCCTCCAATGGGGGATGAACTTGTCAATGCCCCATATCAAAATTCCCCCAGGGTTTTTGTTGTGGCACCTAGCGTAATGCTTAGAAATGCTATGTCCTGGGAAATAGAAACAAGGAGATCAGCACTAACCTCAGTGGATGTAAGGGAACCACAGCCAACATAAATCAATGTAGTTTATTGAGAAATAAAGTTGAAGTTAAAATCCAAACCGGTATATGTAGCCCCTGATGGATGAGGGGTGAACACCAAGCATCGCTGCTGAATGGGGCCCGCTCTATGATAGAAGAAACTTCAGCTGATAAAATGCACAGCGGGGGGAGGGGGGCACACCGAAGTGTGCACTGACACTTCTTCCTTCTTCCTCCTGTGATGCAGAGCTCAGCAGAGCGGAATGGAATCGTGCAGCCGGAGGGACCGGAAGGACGTCACTAACGGAAGTGATGTGACGAAATTCAGAGCCAGCTTGACTCGCAAACAATGCCCAGTTGCCATGACTACATATTTCGCAAAAGTACCGCTTTGTCATAGTCACGGAATAGGCCGGCAACTGGGTCATTTAAAGCTAGGGGGAGAGGAGGAAGCCCAAGGGCTCTGCTACACTGTTAATCCCTCACCATCCGCTTACAAAAAGAACTTTACAGACTGAGACAATGCTTAAAAGACCTATAAAAATTACACATTAAAAATGACTCATTACATTGTAAAAATATACGGATAAATTATGTTATATAATATATGCGGTGTAGAAAATGCATTAATATCGGGCTTACTAATAACAGCGCTGGAATTCTCTGTTTTTGTATGTCCTGGGAAACCCTTCCTAATGTTCTTAAGATGTTCATTCATCCTAATGGTCAGAGTCCTAATGGTGCACCCTACATACTGTAGGCCGCAAGGACATTGCAGAAGGTATACTATGTTGGTAGAGGAGCAGGTAATGAATGATTTGATTTCATACTGTCTGGAGGTAACCGTGGACTGAAATCCACAAATCAGTCTGCCCAGTAAAGCGTTCACGCAGCATACTGCACACTTCAAGGGAAGTAGCCTGTAAGATCATGAAAGAAAGAAGTCCTCTTAGGGTTATCTAAAACATTCGGGGCTACATACAAACATGAAGGTTGGACCCCCCGAAAAAAACACTTGAGGGGTGTCTGTTAACTGAGACCCCAACACTTTATTGCTTTTAAGAATTCCCCAATGTTTATTAAATATACGCTTCATGGTACTGTTTAGAATAGGTAGTGATAAAGGAAAATCCCAAATGGTGTGTATCCCCAGAAACTTCGGCTCTACCTACCAAAAGGGAGGCTCTATCCATACTACCCACCTCTCCAATAAGGGAATCCAATTATATCCTTTATCCAAAAATCTATGTTTCAACATAGTGGCCTGCTTGAAGAAATCATCCCTCATGGTATAGTTATTTTGCAATTTCAAGAATTGGCTTTTGGGTACAGATTTTAGCCAAGAAGGATGGTGGCAGCTACCTTGTCCTATAAACCTATTACGGTCTGTGCTCTTAAAAAAAGTGCTTGTGACAATAGCGTCATCTTTAACCTCAATATTGAGGTCTAAGAAGTTAATCTGCATGCTACTGGTCTCATATTGCAAAACAATACCCAATAAGTTGTTATTAAGATCGCAGATGTAATTGTCCAAAGACTCTCTATAGCCATCTTATAGGAGGCGGACGTCATCAATGTATCACGACACATTCCCATATACACACTTCAAATTTTTGTGAAAGCCTTTCCAGAAAAGTACAGTGTGTGTGTGTGGGGGGGGGGGGGGGGGCACTGATCAACTCCATAATTATGCCCATTGTTTTGGAACGGGATGTATAACAAGTCCATAGAGGCATGATGGCCATGTGTCCACAAACTTGTGGCCATACAGGGATTGATTTACTAAAACTGAAGAGTGTAAAATATATGATGTAGCTGTGCATGGTAACCAATCAGCTTCTAACTTCAAATTGTTCAATTAAGCTCTGACATAAATACTGAAAGCTGATTGGTTTCAATGCAGAGCTGCACCAGATTTTGCACACTCAAGCTTTAGTAAATCAACCCCATAGTGTCATTTAGGGATTATGTAGTCCAATCTCTAATTCATCTTTTACAAATTACAGTGCTGTGAGAATTGCAAAAGATATTAATGCTAGATAATAAGGAATTGAGCAGCATTTAAGATTAACCATTTTTATGTTTGGTTGTGGCTGACCCAATCTAAAAAAAAAAAAATTACAGAAAATAAAATGACCCTGATTTCCATGAAAGTGAATGCCTGATTGGTTGTTGCATACAAACTGCAATACCAATCAGCAATCTTCGCTCATTGTTCTCATTACTATCAACTGATGAATGAAATCTGATTAAATGCTATGGGTTATGTGCATAATCATTGTCGTTGATTCCAGTCAATTTAAAATGTGAAGTCAAAGCCATTACTGAACACTAGTGATGAGCTGAGCTGCACTGGGTTCAGTTCGGCAGTGGTTCACAAAACTTCAAAGAACCCAAATTCCATTGAAATTAATAGGAGCCGAGCCAGTCAAATAAAAAATGCCCACTTTGTGGGCTAATAGTCCAGAGGATGCCAAAAAAAGCATTAGTGTGGGCACTACCCAGGGAAACATGTACGAATGCAAAAATTCCATGTGGCCAGGAACAGTGATCTTCTAGCAGTTGCGTCTACAAAGGAAAAAAGAGTTTTACACTGCCAGCAAATGATGTGTCCCTCTTGCTTCTTTTTTTAAAAGAAAAAGTGGCACACAGACACCAAAGGTCCCCAAAATATATAGTATGCCCCATGTGGCCATATCTATGCAATGATGTAAGGCTCAATTCTATTTTCTTATATGAGCGGGAATTCACGGTGTCAGGAAAGAGCTCACCTGCTGGTGGCACTGTAGCTCCCAGATCCATAAGCTGCAGTTCCAGTGTCCACCAGCGGGTGTCTCTCAGTAGTCAGAAGCGAACATCTTATGCAATCAGTCATCACCTGATGCTGGTTGCAGGAAGTATATTTAAACCCTGTGTATGCTTCTTCTCACTGCCTTGGTATTGTCTCCATGTGCGCCTGACCTGCATGCCTGTGTCCCTGTATCCTGATCCTGGACTCTGATCCTGACCCTGCAGCCTGATTCCTTCCTTCCTGTTTGCTTACTCCGTCTCCTGCAACCCTCTCTCTGTTCTGTCTTGCTCCCAGCTCCCTCTGCTTGATCTCCCGTGTATGACCCCAGCTCTGTTACTATTACTATTCATTTATCCTGTTTTGTATATATTTGGTTTGAGCAGTTGTTTGCTGTGTGTCACTATTGTTTGGGTATCTGATTGGATTTACACAGTTATAGTTTTCTGGAGGTGCGTTTACATTTGTGTTATTCACTTATTTTTAAATAAATTATATTCTTTACACCTTAATTATGTCTAATGTTCTCTGTGTCAGTCCACACATTTCTGGTCACACCTGTTGCTGACACACGGTCATGTAAGTGAATGGGCCAAGTGTCATCAGCGGTTTGGTAAGCAGCCACTGCTTCCTTAACAACCATTAACAGCGGGATAGCGGTGACATCCTTGCCCAAATATGGCCACGTGGCCATATTTAGGCAATGATGTAACCCAATCTCTTCCCCTCCCATTTGCTTACGTGGCCAGGGATTCCCATATAAGTGAATAGGCTGGGTAACATCTGTAATTGGTGAGGACATTGTGGCTGCTGTTTCCTTAGCAACCATTGACAAGCGTACTGTCATTCATCCACGGCGAACGCCCTAAATGCTTGACGTTTAGACGAAAGTTAAAACAGCCAGTGTTTGATTCAAACTAACGTTCGTACTTACCCCCACTAAACACTTTTTTCAGGGTAGAGGGATTTGTTTTTTTAACATGTGATACGTGTATGTTTTTGATTTTTTGAAGGTCAGACGTTAAGCTGTAAATCTGTAAAAAATCCAGTTTCCTAAAATTAGATTTTGACCATAAAAGCTTCTTTTTTAAATAATCTTTAGGATTTTGGTTATGTGTGACAAATACAGGACATGGATAAGAGGCATTGAGGAGCTCAGCTATGAATTTATTCTCTCTTGAGAAGAGGAGATTAAGGGGGGGATATGATTAACATGTATAAATAAATAAGGGGGTCCATATAGTGAACTTGGTGTTGAGTTGTTCACTTTAAGGTCAACACAGAGGACAAGGGGGCATTCTTTGCGTCTAGAGGAAAACACATTTCTTCTCCAAATACGGAAAGGTTTCCTCAACGTAAGAGCTGTGAAAATGTGGACTAGACTCCCTCCAGAGGTGGTTCTGGCTAGCTCATTAGATTGCTTTAAAAAAGGCCTAGATTCTTTCCTGGGTGTACTTAATATAAGTGGGTACTAATATTTATAGGTAAAGTTGATCCAGGGAATATCAGATTGCCTCTCAGGGAATCAGGAAGGAATTCTTTTTACCCTGCTGTAGCAAATTGGATCATGCTTTGCTGGGTTTTTTTTCGCCTTCCTCTGGATCAACTGCGGGTATAGGATTGTGTATATGGGATTGAATGGTTTGGTTTTTATTACTTTTTTTTTTTTTTTTGGCTGAGCCAGATGGACTTTTGTCTTTTTTCAACTTGACTAACTATGTAACTATGTAAGGACAGTTTCCAATGATATATGTTCAGCATCACTGAAGATGTATATGTTTTGTCATGACATGCTAACTGATAGAGTTTTATTATCAAGCATGGACTTCAGATGTTCACACTTGAAAATGTATATATGGAAGTCTTTTTAATTCATTTAATCCCTTCTCACCGTAACTTTTCTGGTTATATTGTCTCATTGGACCCCAAACCGTAATCCATAGAAGTTGTGGTTTCCATGCTCTGCACCAATTGCCAAAAAAATACTGAAACAGCTATATACATTTCAAAATAAATAGTTCTATAATATTAGTCTATATTGGCACTATAAACCAGCAGTTTTGATGTGATCCATTAAGTCCCATATCACTTCTAATAGGGCAGTGCAGATCCAACATGAAGAGCGCTTTATATTATATATTGCCTTGGCCTATTCTAGGCTCACATTCTCATTACTGGTAAATAATGAGTGACAGCACATAAAAACGTTTTATCAGTTTGTCCAAGTTCTACACTTATATTGCAAACATCACAAGTTTTTTATTTCTTATGTGAGCTTGAAATTTTCGGGATTCATTAGTTGTATATATAGAGAGAAAGGCATCAATTTTGACCTAACAAGGGCATTCACTAACAATACTAAGTAAAGAATAATTAATGTATATGGCTTTTTAAAGCAATATTAAAGTTTATTTATTTTTTTAAATAAACTTGCTATACTTACATGCTCTCAGTAATAATTTTGCTCAGAGCAGCCCGGATCCTCCTTTTCTCGGGTCCCACACTGGTGCTCCTGGTTCCTCCCTCCTGCCGGGTGCCACAGCAAGCAGCATGCTCCGGGGCAACCAAGCAGGTGCACTCCCAACCCGTGGCTCTGTGTGTCCGTTCACACAAAGAGCCCTGGCTCGGCATCGGCCCCGCCCGCTCTGTCTCCTGATTGCCTAACTGGCTGTGATTGACAGCAGCGATGGCCATTAACTCCTGCTGCTGTCAAAAGCCATTCAGGAGTAGCAGTCCCTGGAGGGGCAAGGTTCTCATGGACATTGCTGGATCAAGAGAGGCTCAGGTAAGTATTAGAGGGGGCTGGGGGGGGGGCTGCTGCACACAGCAGGTTTTTTACCTTCATCTATGCATGAAGGTAAAAAATCTTGTGCCTTTAAAACCACTTTAACCACTTGCCAACCAGCCACCATAGTTTTACTGCAGCAGGGTGGCTCTATTATGCGAAACGTCATACCAGAGGGGGAGCCAATCAGCTGGTCCGGCTGACACGATGTATGCCGGCCACCTTTGATTGCTCCCCATAGCGACAGAACGGCAGACTGCTGTTCTGTCACAGATGAACACAGGGATCCTGTGTTCCTACTATTTAGGAACACAGATCTCTATGTTTATCTATTGAGTACATCCCCCACACAGTTAGAAAGCACTCCATAGGAGCACACTTAACCCTTTGATCGCCCCTGGTGTTAACCCTATCCCTGCCAGTGTAATTAGTACAGTAACAGTGCTTATTTTTAGCACTGATTACTGTAGTAATGACACTGGTCCCCTCAAAAGTGTCAGTTAGGTGTCCAATCTGTCTGACACAATGTTGCAGTCCCGCTAAAAATCGCTGATCTAGTAAAATAAATAAATAAATAAAAATAAATTACATAAATGTATACCCTAGTTTGTAGATGAGATAACTTTTGCGCAAACCAAAAATATGTGGCAGAAAACATATTGGCCTAAAATGATAAAAAAATATAAATTTTTTTTAATTGAATATGTTTTAAAGCAGAAAGTAAAAATTATTTTTTTTCTCAGCATTGTCACGTTTTTTTGTTTGTATCGCAAAAAATAAAAATCGCAGAGGCGAGCAAATACCAAAATAAAAAGCTCTATTTGTAGGAGAAAAAAATGTTTTCCGGGTACAGCGCTGCACGAACGATCAATTGTCAGTTAAAGTAACGCAGTGTCGTATCGTAAAAAAATGGCCTTGTCATTAAGGGGATAAAACCTTCCGGTCCTTAAGTGTTTAAGGCTCATTTATACAATGCTTGTTGTTAGATTACTCTATTTCACCTAGAATGAATAGCTTCCAAATTTCTTGTCACATTTCAGAACAAAGTGAGTTTCTTCAGAAGATAACAATGTGGCCTATTCACAGAATAACAAAGCATGTTCCTAATTCTGCAAAGTGTCCAATTTGCCTTTGGAGGCAAGTGCTGCAGTACAGGAAAACAACCAGGTCACTTCTTCTGCCTTCTTATTGGCTACACAGTGTGATGGGGCCAACATAGAGGTAATGAGAGTAGGCTGAGCAGACAACACAGAGACCAGAAAGAAACCTAGTAGCTTTTTTTCTGCTGCAATTGGTTTTATAGCAAACGCAGTACTACTTTAGATAAAATGGGGCATGCCTGTCTTTAACTCCACGGTGATGTGTTGATAGTCCATTGCATGAATGCACTGGATATATAGGGGCCTTTAAGGTAAGCCATGTGCTTAGAAAAGAGGTTTGTGCATGGGCTCTGGGAAGTGCTTACACTACCATGATGGCAATGATTGCTGCATGCTTTCAACATCACATTCATATACAGTATCTCACAAAAATGAGTACACCCCTCACATTTTTGTAAATATTTATTATATCGTTTCATGTGACAACACTGAAGAAATGACACTTTGCTACAATGTAAAGTAGTGAGTGTACAGCTTGTATAACAGTGTAAATTTGCTGTCCCCTCAAAATAACTCACACAGCCATTAATGTCTAAACCACTGCCAACAAAAGTGAGTACACCCCTAAGTGAAAATGTCCAAATTGGGCCCAATTAGCCATTTTCCCTCCCCGGTGTCATGTGACTCGTTAGTGTTACAAGGTCTCAGGTGTGAATGGGGAGCAGGTGTGTTAAATTTGGTGTTATCGCTCTCACTTTCATACTGGTCACTGGAAGTTCAACGTGGCACCTCATGGCAAAGAACTCTCTGAGGATCTGAAAAAAGAATTGTTGCTCTACATAAAGATGACCTAGGCTATAAGAAGATTTCCAAGACCCTGAAACTGAGCTGCAGCACAGTGGCCAAGACCATACATTGGTTTAACAGGACAGATTCCATTCAGAACAGGCCTCGCCATGGTCGACCAAAGAAGTTGAGTGCACATGCTCAGCGTCACATCCAGAGGATATCTTTGGGAAATAGACATATGAGTGCTGCCAGCATTGCTGCAGAGGTTGAAGGGGTGGGGGGTCAGCCTGTCAGTGCTCAGACCATACGCCACACACTGCATGAAATTGGTCTGCATGGCTGTCGTACCAGAAGGAAGCCTCTTCTAAAAATAATGCACAAGAAAGCCTGCAAACAGTTTGCTGAAGACAAGTAGACTAAGGACATGGATTACTGGAACCATGTCCTGTGGTCTGATGAGACCAAGATAAAATTATTTGGTTCAGATGGTGTCAAGCGTGTGTGGCAGCAACCAGATGAGGAGTACAAAGACAAGAGTCTCTTGCCTACAGTCAAGCATGGTGGTGGGAGTGTCGTGGTCTGGGGCTGCATGAGTGCTGCCGGCATTGGGAAGCTACAGTTCATTGACGGAATGATGAATGCCAACATGTACTGTGACATACTGAAGCAGAGCATGATCCCCTCCCTTTGTAGACTGGGCCGCAGGGCAGTATTCCAACATGATAACGATCCCAAACACACCTCCAAGACGACCACTGCCTTGCTAAAGAAGCTGAGGGTAAAGGTGATGGACTGGCCAATCATGTCTCCAGACCTAAACCCTATTGATCATCTGTGGGGCATCCTTAAACGGAAGGTGGAGGAGCACAAGGTCTCTAACATCCACCAGCTCCATGATGCTCTCATGGAGGAGTGGAAGAGGACTTCAGTGGCAACCTGTGAAGCTCTGGTGAACTCCAAACCCAAGAGGGTTAAGGCAGTGCTGGAAAATAATGGTGGCCACACAAAATATTGACACTTTGTGCCTAATTTGGGCATTTTCACTTAGGGGTGTACTCACTTTTGTTGCCAGCGGTTTAGAAATTAACCACTTTACGTCTAGCCACGTAGACCTACCTCGGCTGACTTTTCGTGGTTGTACCAGGGTGATGCCTCTAGCTAGAGGCATCATCCCGGTACCGTTTTTTAGAGCCAGCGGTCGGCTTTCCAGCGGTACTAACCGATGCGGCTGTGTTAAAATTAGGAAATAGGAAAAAAAAAATTTAGCAGCCCCCGTCGCCATTAGCTCGCGCACAAAAGAAAACGTATATGGAAGTCGCGCCGCAAATTAAATCGCTGTTCAAACCACACATGTGAGGTATCGCCCCGATCGCCAGAGCGTGAGCAATAATTTAAAAAAAAGCTACATTCTAACTCTAAACTGGTAACCGTTAAAAAATGTTAAAGCGTCGCCTATGGAGATTTTTATTGACCGTAGTTTGTCGCCATTCCGCGGGTGTGTGCAATTTTAAACCGTAACATGTTGGGTATCTATTTACTCGGCGTGACATCATCTTTCACAATATACAAAAAAATGGGCTAACTTTACTGTTTAGTTTTTTTTAAATGCAGTGAAATGTGATTTTTCATAATTTTTCCAAAAAAATTGCGTTTGAAAGACCGCTGCGCAAATAACGTGTGACAAAAAATATTGCAATGACCGCCATTTTATTCTCCAGAGTCTTTGCTTTAAAAAAAAAAAAAAAATATATATATATATATATATATATAATGTTTGGGGGTTTTAAGTAGTTTTCTAGCAAAAAATACTGATTTAAACTTGTAAACAAAAAGTGTCAAAAATAGGCTTGGTGGTAAAGTGGTTAATGACTGTGTGTTGAGTTATTTTAAGGGGACAGCAAATTTACACTGTTATACAAGCTGTACACTCATTACTTTACATTGTAGCAAAGTGTCATTTCTTCAGTGTTGTCACATGAAAAGATATAATAAAATATTTACAAAAATGTGAGGGCTGTACTCACTTTTGTGAGATACTGTATGTATTTTTAAAAAAGGCTAAAATTCAATTTAAATGCAAAACTATTACAAAAAATAAACAAAAAACAAATCAGATTACCTGGTATTGTCCATTCAATGTTGACTTTACTGGCTTATGTATTTTGGGGGAGTATGGATAGCTTGTATGGTGTGTTAAACATTCTAAGGTGCTAGTATTTTAGCACTTTCCTTGGGTAGAATGTTGCAGACTGGCTCTAGGTTCATTGTCATTTTACAGTAAAATGGATGACAAGTGTCAGTTTCCCAGAGAAAACTGCTTTGAAATGCCGGGGGGGGCAGCATTGCTTTTTGTCCATATGGCTGTTGCATGGTGATATGTAAAATTAGAATACATACAAACATTTCAGATTAGCCTGATTATGATAGAGGACTGCAGGCTAATGTAGATGTGATAATATTTGACTCTTGTTCTTTGCCACATAAGGGAAACCAACTGGAGACCTTAAGCTTCCATGTGTGTGCCAGAAACACAGTTGTACAACATTGGAGGCTGCTTCCCTTTTAGCTCAAATTAAAGGGACCATTTTTAAATTCTCGACTTTATCTATGTTAACCACTTAAGCCCCGGAAGATTTTACCCCCTTCCTGACCAGGGCCTATTTTGCGATTCGGCACTGTGTGACTTTAACGGACAATTGTGCGGTCGTGCAATGCTGTACCCAAACTAATTTGACGTCCTTTTTTTTCCCACAAGCAGAGCTTTCTTTTGGTGGTATTTGATCACCTGTGCAATTTTTTGATCATGCGCTATAAACAAAAAAAGAGCGTCAATTTTGCAAAAATAACAATATTTTTCACATTTTTTTATATGAAATTCCCCAAAAAATGTAAAAATCAAAATTTTTTAACATTTTAGGCCAATTTTTTTTTACCACATGTTTGGTAAAAAAAAATTGCAAAAAGCGTATTTTTATTGGTTTACGCAAAAGTTATTGCGTTTACTAACAAAGGGAAAGATTTTTGTCATTTTTGTTGTTTTTTTTTAACGCGTAATGGCGGCGATCTGTGATTTTTTTTTGCGGGACTGCGACATTGGGGCAGACAGATCGGACCCTTGACTGACATTTTTGACACTTTTGCGGTTACCAGTGACATTACTACAGTAATCAGTGCTATACATATGAACTGTTACTGTAAAAATGACACTGAAGGGGTTAACTTTTTTTGAGATGGAGGGGTTAAGTGTGTCCCTAGGGGCGTGTTTCTAACTGTGATTGGCTGTGGCTTGATGTGTAAGAACAGTGATCAACGGTCCTACATAGCAGAACCGTTTGATCACCATTCTTACACAGGGATAAATGACAGGCGACTTTGTTTACATTAGCCGCCTGCCTTTCTCCGGGTGTAACGGACGATCGCGAGTGCCCGGCGGACATCGAGTCCGCCGGGCACACGCGCGGGAGAGTACGTGACCGCGTGGGAGCGCGCCTCCGGCGGCGTGCTCTCGCTCCCTAGAGCCTCACAGGCTAGCGACGTAGCCCTACGTTGCTTTTCCTGTGAGGGGCTGACTGCCGATGTAAATAGTCGTGCGGCGGTCGGCAAGTGGTTAAATTGGGGGCTTTGGTATGTCATTCAAGACTTGGGCATTTTGGAAAGTCATGTATAACTTGCTACATCAACCCTCTCTATCCTTCTACAAGAATCAACCCCTATCTTCTCCTTTTCTTCTTTTTTAAAAAATGAAAACTATTTATCATTTTCCTTCCACTTCACAATCATGTGCCACTTTGTGTTGGTCTAGCACATAAAATCCCAATAAAATACATCCATGTTTTTGGTTGTAAAATGACAAAGTGTGAAAAATTTCAAGGGGTAAAATACTTTTTCAAGGCACTGTCATTTTTATGGAAGGTTGACATTGCTAGGCACAGTTTAGGAAGGTGAAAGCATGGAAATATCAGTTGCCATTAAAGAGTGCCCATACCTAATCTTTATGCAAGACCCTTTTCAGAGAGGAGACTACTTTTCATATGTATGGAATGTGCTATTTGGCTATTTGTTAATCATTGCATATTGGTTTTGACTGTACCTGGTGGCTTCAATACTTTTAGGATGCAAAATGTGCTCAATTGTTCCAAATCATGAACTCACGTTGCCATGGCTGCAATGTCCACTATTGTCACTTTGTTCATTAACCACTTTACCACCGGAGGATTTTGCTGTCTTACGTCCAGGCCACTTTTTGCGATTCGGCAATGTGCAACTTTTTTCCCACAAACAGAGCTTTCTTTTGGTGGTATTTGATCACCTGTGCGATTTTTACTTTTTGCGCTACAAACAAAAAAAGAGCGTTTATTTTAAAAAAATAACAATATTTTTAACATTTTTTTATATGAAATTCCCCCCCAAAAAAATGTAAAAATCAAACTTTTTTTAAATTTTTGACCAATTTGTTTTCTGCTACCTATGTTTGGTAAAAAAAATCACAATAATCGTATTTTGATTGGTTTGGGCAAAAGTTATTGCGTTTACTAAGGGAAAGATTTCTGTCATTTTTGGTGGGTTTTTTTTAACGCGTAATGGCGGCGATCTGCGATTTTTTTTTGCGGGACTGCGACATTGCGGCGGACAGATCGGACCCTTGACTGACATTTTTGACACTTTTGGGGGTACCAGTGACATTACTGCAGTAATCAGTGCTATATATATGCACTGTTACTGTAAAAATGACACTGGCAGGGAAGGGGTTAATTTTATTGGAGAGGGAGGGGTTAATGTATGCCTGGTGCCTACTAACGTGTGGGGAGGGAGGTGACTGAGTGACACAAGGACAGATTGCATGTTCAGCTATGCTGAACACTGCAATCTGTCACTCCCTGTCACTTAGGAGATCCGCTCGCTCTGTTTACACAAGCGGGCGGATCTCCAAACTAGATTCCCCGACGATCGGGGAAGAGCAGCGGAGTCCAGCGACGTAGGTCTATGTCGCTGGACGATAACGAGCCACATTGCTGCAGTAGCAGCAATGTGAGCAGTGGTAAAGAGGTTATTAACTACCTCAATACTGGGCACTTAAACCCCCTTCCTTCCCAGACCAATTTTCATCTTTTAGCGCTGTTGCATTTTGAATGACAATTGCGCGGTCATGCAACATTGTACCTAAACCAAATTTGTGTCATTTTTTCCCCACAAATAGAGCTTTCTTTTGGTGGTATTTGATCACCGTCAGGTTTTTTCTTTTTTGGTGCACAAATAAAAAAAGACAGAAAAGTTTGAAAAAAAAAAAAAAAGTTTTTTTGTTTAGGTTATAAAATTTTGTGAATAGATACGTTTTTTCCTGCACTGATGAGCACTGATGATGCCGCACTGACATGCACTGATGAGGAGACACTGATTGGGTGGCACTGATGGGGTGGCACTGATGGGGTGGCACTGATATGCAGCACTGATGGGCACTGATAGGTAGCACTGATATGCAGCACTGATGGGCACTGATATGTGGCACTGATAGATAGCACTGATATGTAGCATTGGTGGGCACTGATAGGCAGCGCTGATGGGCACTGATAGGCAGCACTGATGGGCACTGATCGGCGGCACTGATGGGCACTGGTGGGCACTGATAGGTGGCACTGATCGGCACTGATGGGCGGCACTGATTGGCACTGATGGGGGGCACTGATGGGCACTGATGGGGGGCACTGATGGGCACTGATAGGCAGCACTGGTGGGCAATAATGGGCACTGGTGGGCAGCACTGGTGGATAGCAATAACGGGCACTGGTGGGCAGCACTGATATATGGCATTGGTGGGCAGCACTGATAGGAGGGCACTACTGGCAGGCTGTTTGCCATCCCTGGTGGCCATGGTGGGCATCCCTGGTGGTTATGGGTGGGCATCCCTGGTGGCTCTAGTGGCATCCCCTCCCCCCAGGGCTGCACTGGTAATCAATCATCTGATTACCAGCACAGACCCCCCCTGTGATCAGTGAGTACTTAGAAATACTCACTGATCACCCCAGCTCCAGTATCGATCCTCTTCTTCTCCTCCCTGACAGGATCTGTCAGAGAGGAGAAGAGATCGAAGCCGTTACAACGGCTGTATTTACATTGCATGACGGCTGTGATTGGACACAGCCTTCATGTGATCAGGAGGGCCAATCACAGGGCCCTCCTGACGCATCTTGTTGCGCTGTGTCCGAGGGACACAGGCACATCGAGATCGCGCCGCTGCGCGTGCCAGCGGCGGCACGATCTCGCTCCTTCTGAAGGACGTTCCGGAACGTCCATTCAGAAGGACGAGACTCCCACCCGGCCGTATATGTACAATGGCCCGGGTGGGAGGTGGTTAAATATAAATATAGACATTTTTTTATTTCTATTTTATTTATAGAACTTTACCGAGCTTATTCAAAGGCTTTTGTTGGCCAAGTTTTGGACCTAATGTTTATGTTACGGTTATTAACCTTATATTTATCCTCCCTGTACTTCCCTGCTCCACCATTCCTTACTAGGAGCAAAGAAAAGAAATCTGATTAAAGCTCCAAATCATTCAAAGTTGAATTTTACAAACAGTACCATGTATTTTTCATCACCCCCAGCTGCAAATGGGATGAGAGCAAAGGAATCCTAAGAAGGAGAGCAGGAGAGCAACTGAACAGGAACCTTTTGCTCAGCCCTACATGGGCAAAAAAAAAAAGGTATATGTAAATATCTCAACTAAGGGAACTTATCACCATCTGCATGATTGGGTAGGGAAAGTTGTACTGCTGCTGCTAAAACTCACCATTTTATGTGCATGATAAGCTGACAATTTTTTCTTCAAGCCACAGACAACAATATTACCTGGAGCATCATGGCAGCATACAATGGGTTGTGGCTCCGCCCCAACAACCTGATAGGACTGGTTAACTATAAATCAAAGACAGACCCGGCTCGCAGCATTCTCTAGGACTGGAATAGCGAGATATCCCTTACCGTTTGTCGCCCCAGCCAGGTTCAGCCTCTTCTGTGTGGAAGTCCTTCCTGACAGTCTCTAAATGAGCTATATGGTTGGAGCCCCATTCTGGTAGTCTGGGGGGCATAGTTCAGCCTCTCCTGGGTGGAAATCCTTCCTGTACAGCCTCTACATGTGCTATATGATTGGAGCCCCATTCTGGCTGTGCAGGCCTGTCAAAGAGAGCTTTAAACAAGCTTTGACGTAAGTGACAGTATTTTCCCTTTGCTTTCCATATGCTTTTCACCTCTTTTTCCTTTTATGTGGACATTTGCCATTTCCAAGATGGCTGCAGCAGTGCAAGTACACTCTGAGCATAAAAGGCAGGAAGTGATGTGGCACTTGTGTCCTGTTTCCTGGCTAGCCCTTTTCTAAGATGGCGATCTGAGCATGCTCAGGCACTGATATTATCACTAATGGCAAAAAGTGATCACTTTTAACGGTTTTATGGCAGTTTTGGGCAACACATGGTGGAGCTCTCTACTCATGCATGCTGGATGCTTATGTGGTCATTATTTGCAGGTCCATTTTTATGGCATTCACCTGGGCTTTCGCTTTCTCCTTCTCAGTGTTAAAGGCACAGGGTCACACTGAACACCCAGCACATCGCACAATGGCGGCAAAGGTGTCAGTGCGCTGCCTGGCTCAATATAGATATCAACGATAATGCAAAAAGTGATCACCGCCTCCACCTATAACTGGTCTTAATGGTAAGGAGCACTGGAAGGGCGGACGCAGATCAAAACAAACAAAGAGATTTCCAGTCACAACTTACCAACCAGCCAGCGACCAACCAAATTGACCTGTCTAACAGTATGTGTTAAAAACAGGGGTTTGGTTGCACACATTTGCAAATACATGCGTAAGCTGCAGGCCCCGGCAAGGCACCCTGTAATCTGCAGTCCCTAACTCTACAATTTAAAGAGTCTCTACAATGAGAGCACATGCATCTAATAGGATAGATGGAGGACAGGTGACTAGGGGGAGCCCACCCCTCCTTAAAGGCACAGGGTCACACTGAACACCCAGCACATCGCACAATGGCGGCAAAGGTGTCAATGCGTTGCCTGGCTCAATATAGATATCAACGATGATGCAAAAAGTGGTCACTGGCTCCACCCATAGCTGGTCTTAATGGTAAGGAGCACTGGAAGGCCAGTAGCACAACTCTTTCACACGCGCAGTGGCTAATGTCATCCCCAGCAGTGGCTTCTACATTATGCTCTAGTCAGCCAAACATGGGACACTCTAATGCAGTGTTTCTCAACCTTTTCTTTAGTCAAGGCAGCCTTTAAAAATGATGGACAGTCTTGATGCATCCTATAAAAATCCACAGTTTGGACATCTAATGTTAGAGGTGATTTTTTTCTTCCAAAGCAAATATGCTTTTGCAAACTGGTACTGACAGTATTTCAGTGTTTCTCTTCTTCTTCAGTTTTTCTCCATAACTCTGCTAATGTGACCCCACCGCTGATGGAGAGGGGCAGGGGAGGGTCAAACAAGGATGCTATGGAGATGACTGAGATCCTCCTTATCAACTAATCATGCCATTTGTCATTAGGACACTGGCAGCTAGAAGGTAGTAATATTTCACAATGAAAACCTGTGGCTTTGTGTAACTAAAAAGGCAGGCTTTATCTATACGCCGACTTGTATACAATTTTTGGGTAATTTTTAGGCATTTTGCCAAGGCACTCCTGGAGAAACCTCAAGGCACCGTAGGGTGCTTGGACACCCTGGTTGAAAAGGGCTGCTCTAATGTATGTCACTAGTGCTGCATAGCAAAAAAACCTGTGGGAATTATGGCCAGCTCTGAACTGGCATACAGAAGTATAGCAGTAGGCTGTTTCCCCGGCCTCATTTACCTTTACTGTCTGAAAGCTAAAAGAAAACAAAATGGCTGGGGATACAGCTGTTATCATCATCCAAATATGGACAATGCCCTTTTTTTGGGAATTGACTTGTCTCTTTGTGGGGAGGAGCATGATGGGAAATGAGAGACTAGATTTCCTTATGTACTGCCCCCCCGGTGATCCTTCCCCTTCCTCTTCTCCCTCTATCTACCCCTCTCCACTTTTCTCCTTGTCCCCTCTTGTTCCCCCCCCCCCTACTTCCTCCCTTCTGCATACATATGTTGTAGCACCTGCAACGTCTAAGTTTGGTTCTACCTTGTCATTTTAACTACAGCTTACTGGTTACCTTTTCAACCTATTCCCTCATTCTGGCTGACTGTAGCCCATGTTTCTCCTGTTTGATTGATACCCATGAGGTTCCTCTCATCCCCCTGCCCCTTCCCACATAGTACGGTAAACTTGGGTACTGTTCCCTTTTAGTATAACAATTGATTGGTTGTGCCTCCCCTCCTAGGCACAGTGTGCTCCCTGTATGGGGTGCCGACGGGTTGGCAGTGCCAATCACTACTCTCTCGTGACCACCCATTTTACCGCCCCTTGTCTACTAACCCTCACGATTTACTCTAGTTACAGTTATTGGTTATGCTCTGTTACCAAGCTTTGTTTCTACTACTTCACATTATTCTGTATGTCAAACGTTGTTACTCACTTGCATTATTCAATAAAAGTACTTGAAACAGAGAGACTAGTTTCCCATTAGGTCCTCACCACTTTTGAGTGACAGCGCACAACAGTGGGTGGATTCAAATTTGTGAAAGGGGTGGGTTAGTAGCACAACTTTTTCACAGAAAGACAGACAGATACATGGATCAGGTGCAAACACCAACTTTTGTTTTATGACACCCTTTATGACTTTCCCTGTATGTGTCTATGCAATACTGGCTAACAAACCATCTTAGAAACATAGAGTAAAGACAAAAAAAAGACCAAATAGTTCATCAAGTCTGCCCCATTTTGTTTTTTGTTTTTTTGTCTGAGTATAGATCCATGTTTGTTCAAAGCATGTTTGAATCGACTTAGGCCCCGTTCACATAGGGGCGACGCTACTTCGCACCGCGACCTCCGAGGTCGCGGTGCGACCAGTGCGCCGCGACCTCGGAGCGGCCGCCACGGACTTCATAACATTGAAGTCTATGGCGGTCGCCTCCTGGTCGCCCCAAAGAAGCTCCGGACCCTTTTTCTAAGTCGGAGCGACTTGTGTCGCTCCTATTAGAACGGGTCCGCAGCTTCCCTATGGGAGGCGACCTACGGCGACCTGTGAGGCGACCAGGTCGCCTCACAGGTCACCCTAGTGTGAACGGGGACTTACTGTTGACTGACTCGCTAACTCTGCTGGAAGTCTGTTCCAAGCATTAACCATGCTTTTGGTAAAATAATACTTTCTGAGAGTGAGTTAGTTCTTATTTTTAAACTTTCCTCCTGCTGGACACAGTATTCTAACTGAGGTCTAACTAAAGCCTGGTACACACGATGTGAATATTAGACAAATAATCGTCCAGTTTTTTTTCATGCTAGTCTCGAAAACGAATAGGTTACTAAAGCTAGGTAAATTCCCATTAGACAGAATACTACTGTACTTTCTTCCTTAATGTAATGTAATGTAATGTATTGTAATGTATATTTTGGTTTGCAAGCATGCACAGTTTTAGTCTTTTTTGGGTGAATACTGTACTGTTTAAACAAAAATAATTTGTTCTGTTTTCGTACGTAAAAAAATATTCATGCTTATCCCTTCAGATAATTTCACATGAACTATCGTAATTAGCTTTCGAAAGCTGTGTACCAACGATCACATTACCAGATGATCGATCAGAAAGCGTTTTGTTTTTTTTTGTCTGTTTTTTTTATCGTGTGTTCTAGGCATAAAGGTCTATGTAGGGTAATAAGGACCTTCTCCCTCCTGCTGGTGACCCCTCTAGTGATGCATCCTAGAATTCTGTTCTCTTTTCCCACTGCTTGGCCACAGTTTGCTCATTTTGTAGTCATCTGAAATAAGTACCCCAAAATCTTTTTCGTCTGTAGCACTGGCCAACACTGTACCCCCAATATTGTACTATCATGGGGTTATTTTTCCCTAGATGCACTATTTTGCATTTAGAAACATTGAACCGCAACCTTTGATGAGTATGATGGGTAGGCTTTCTTTTACAAACTTGCTAAGTCA
Source organism: Pelophylax lessonae (assembly GCF_965119305.1). Lineage (NCBI taxonomy): Eukaryota > Metazoa > Chordata > Amphibia > Anura > Ranidae > Pelophylax > Pelophylax lessonae. Next base: position 182,887,447 of record NC_138770.1, read on the forward strand.
TCGAATGGTAAAGAGGAGGACTTACTATGCAAAAACAGACAATTCAGTTTTTTAATATGATTTAACATAGCAACACCTTAACCGCTTGCCGACCGCCGCACGACTATTTACTGCGGCGGTAAGCCCCTCACAGGCAAAGCGACTTAGTACTACGTCGCTAGCCTGTGAGGGTCTCAGGAGCGAGCGCGCGCCGCCGGAGGCCACTCCCGCGCGGTCACGGGGCCCCCCGCGCGTGTGACCCGATCAACCGCCGGTCACTCGCGATCGTCGGTGGAGAGGGAGAAAGGCAAGCGGCTAATGTAAACAAGCCGCCTGTCATTCTCCCCTGTGTAGGAATAGTGATCACTGTTCCTACACCTCAAGCCACAACCAATCACAGTTAGAATCACGCCCCTGGGGACACACATAACCCCTCCCTCTCAAAAAAAAGTTAACCCCTTCACTGCCAGTGTAATTTTACAGTAACAGTGCATATTTATAGCACTGATTACTGTAGTAATGTCACTGGTAACCCCAAAAGTGTCAAAAATGTCAGTCAAGGGTCCTATCTGTCTGCCGCAATGTCGCAGTACCACAAAAAAAATCGCAGATCGCCGCCATTACGCGTTTAAAAAAAACAACAAAAATGACAAAAATCTTTCCCTTTGTTAGTAAACGCGATAACTTTTGCGCAAACCAATCAAAATACGCTTTTTGCGATTTTTTTTTACCAAACATATGTAGCATAAAACAAATTGGCAGAAAATGTTAAAAAATTTAGATTTTTACATTTTTTTTTGGGGGGGGGGGGATTTCATATAAAAATTGTTATTTTTGCAAAATTGACGCTCTTTTTTTGTTTATAGTGCATGATCAAAAAATCGCACAGGTGATAAAATACCACCAAAAGAAATCTCTGTTTGTGGGAAAAAAAGGACGTCAAATTTGTTTAGGTACAGCGTTGCATGACCGCGCAATTGTCCATTAAAATCACTTAGTGCCGAATCGCAAAATAAGCCCGGGTCAGGAAGGGGGTAAAATCTTCCGGGGCTTAAGTAGTTAAAACCCAACGCCAGTCAAAATTTCTTATTTTTTTTTTTATGTTTGCATAGCATGGGGAAGTATAGAACTGGTTGCAGGTTTTTCTTAGTGTATGTGTCCCCTTTGGGGAGATATCCTGTTACTTTTTGCCTTGACAGGAAGTCATTTGAAATCTCTACCCTGGAGACACTGCCTGCAGCAATACACATTCTTCATTAAAATAAGGGAAGGATTTAAACTATCAGTATTTTTTGTAACCGGATGTTCTTTTATATTTTTACTTTTGACTGCGATTTTTTTTGTCCTGGTGATGGCCTCTTGACCTAATTACTTGTCTTGCTGACACAGGCTGTCAGAGGGACAGGAAGTGAGGTGAAATCTCTCAAATGGGATCATTTACAGCAATATCATTTTTACAGAAGTCTTTTCTTTTAATGTCTTAAGCCCATCCAAAATAAAAAAAAATTATACTGCAGCTGGCTTTTAAAACAAAACCATTCTTTGTAGAGATCGTCTTTGGTAATTGTTCCAGGGGTTTCTAGAGGTTTTGGGTTACATAACGGATTTGCTAACAGATTTCTGCATATTTCCCAAGCTATATCCGGATGTCAGTTATCTCTCAATCTGTACCTTGCTCTCAGAAGACATGTTTTGAAATCTCCCCATCTGTTTTCAAAGAAGATTGATGATCTCCCTTACATCTATTCTTTATTATAAGCTGGGACAAGATGTTGAAGAGCTCCCATGCTCCATACAAAGCCCACTATGGCTTTAACCAAATCCTGCAGCTTTTTTTATAACATCTTCAAATGCTTGAAGTAAAGGCTTTGGGGATATGAGAGCATAGCATTCAAGAGTGCCTTGTGCATTTTGACTATTTGATTTGAGATAATGTAAGTGATAATAACATAGTTACCAGCATGTAGTGCAGTTTCCAGGGGCATAGCTGATTAGAGGCTACATCTGTTATCAATTAAATGTTTCTGTACATATTAGATGATCTTAGTTTGTTGGAAAATGAACAAAATGCATGTTACATCAAACCCGTTCATAAACTGTTCCACAAACAGAATAGTGGGGTAAGCTATAAGTTTCTGAGGTCTTGTTTGTCTGTTATATTTCTTTCCAAAGGGAACCGCATTGGAAAATCAATTTTCTAGTTAAAAAAAAAAAATGATTACAGCGGGGAAAAAAAATATTTGATTCCCTGCAGATTTTCGAAATTTGCCCATTTACATGGAAATGAAGGGTCTATATTTTTATCATAGGTGTATTTTAAATGACAGAGACAGAATGTCAACTAAAAATCAAGAAAAAACACACAATATAAATGTTCTAAATTGAGTTGCAGTTAAGTGAGTAAAATCAGTATTTGATCCCCTTCCAACCAACAATAATTCTGGATCCTACAGACTGGCTACAGTATGCGCTTATGTGGTACACAGATTAGTCCCGTCAATTTAAGAAGGTGCTCTTAACGACAACTCATTATGTGTATAAAAGTCACCTGTCCACAGAATCTCTTTCGTCCATTTAAACCTCACCATCATGAGCAAGACCAAAGCTGTCAAAGGATGCCAAGGACAAGATTGTTGACCTGCACAAGGCTGGAATGGGCTACAAGACCACTAGGAAGAAGTTTTGTGAGAAGGAAACAACTGTTGGAGCGATTAGTCGCAAATTGAAGAAATTCAGAAATAACCATGAATCGCCCTCAGTCTGGAGCTCCACGCAAGTTTTCGCCTCATGGGATAAGGATTATCTTGAGAAAAGTTAGGGATCAGTCCAGAACTACACAGGGGAAACTTGTGAATTATCTCAAGGCATTCAAGACCACAGTCACCAAACAAACAATTGGTAATGCAATACGCTGACATGGATTGAAATCCTACAGTGTCAGCAAGTGTTTGGTGGAAGAAAAATGCTGACTATGACCCTAAGAACACCATCCCTACAGTCAAGCATGGAGGTGGAAACATTATGCTTTGGGGCTATTTCTCTGCTAAAGGTATAGGCTGACTTTTGCACATTGAGGGGTCAATGAATGGGGCCATGTATTGTAAAATCTTGGATGAGAGCCTTCTTCGCCAGAACACTGAAGATAGGTCATGGATGAAACTTCCAGCATGACAGTGACCCAAAACATACATGGCTAAAGAAGAAGCACATTAACATCATGGAGTGGCCTAGCCAGTCTCCAGAACTTAATCCTATAGAAAATGTATTGAGGGTGCTGAAACTTCGAATTGCCAAGCGACAGCCAAAAGACCTTAAGGATTTAGAGAGGATCTGTGAAGAGTGCAACAAAATCTGAGATGTGTGCAAACCTGGAAACCAACTACAAGAAACGTCTTACCTCTGTGCTTGCCAACAAGTACTAAGTCATGTTTTGCTTGGGAATCAAATACTTATTTTACTCACTGAACTGCAACTCAATTTATAACATTTGTATCAAGGATTTTTGGTTGATATTCTGTCTCTATCATTTAAAATACATCTATGATTATAGGCCTGCAACACACTTCCTCCACTAGCGATGCCCGTTTTGCCAGAAAATGGTCTGCCCTTGCCCCTTGGAAGAGAAATCACCCACCTGACCTGACCTAGTTTCTCACTAAAGTCTATGTTTGGTACTTCTAAACCCCTTTCTATATATTCTGGTGCCACTTCTCTCTTAAACTTCATTTAGGGAACTCCTGTCGGGAGTCAAGTGCCACCACGGCATACCGAGTTGAGTGACGGGGATGTTTGGTAATTTTGTCTACAGCTATAACCCGCAGATTTACATGTTGTAAGGGGCAGTTGAGACGGTGCCCAACGTTCTTGTGTTTCCATATCTCCCACAGGAGCATCTCTGGTGGGTACTTTGCCCCCCATTTGAAAATTTTGTTTGTTCAATACTCATCCATCTAGCTACTCCCCCTCTCCTCCCTTCCCCCCCTCTCCCCTCCCCTCATTTCCCCTCCTCTCTACCCCTCCCCGTAGTTTCATAAAATGAGATATTTCATGTTGGTATCTTTTGTTTACAGAGGTTACAGCCCACATTTGAAGTTCCTCGAGTCACTAGTATGCTATTATTTCATGACCAATTGCCTTCAGTTTTGTACCTTTATTGTATATTTCATACATGGTTTGTAATATACACCTGTTGTACAGAGTTGAACTTCAATAAAATGTTATATAAAAAAAAAAAAAACATCTATGATAAAAATTATAGACCCTATATTTTTTTGTAAGTGGGCAAAACTTACAAATTTGCAGGGGATCAAATAATTATTTTCCCAACTGTATAGTTTAAAGTGTGATGATCAATATTAGGGCAGTAATAGCATATCAGTACTACTACTACTATTACTACTAAGGTGCATGGCAAATTGTCATTGAGAGTGATACTCTGTTTTTATGTTGAATAATTTTGAAATCACAGTATTACATACATTAAAGTGCAACTCCAGCCAAGTATTTTAAAGTGTATTTCCATTTTTACTGCCAAATTAGAATAACACCCAATACAGGGAAAAGGAACCACCACACACTGGAAAGATAACCAACATCCATGTTATTGTATGAAACACCAACAGGCATTGCAATGAGAGTCCCAGCCCTAGGGCCCCCCCTCTAACCATTGCCCCTCTAATGAGTATTTGGTAAAATGTATTAGTAGGGCAGTTCTAGGTCAGGACTGTCGTTGCAAAGCATGTGGATGTCTCATACAATAAACAGTGATGATCTTTCCATTCAGCAACGTTTCCTTTTCCCTGCATTGATTTTGTGAGAATGGATGGCTTGGCTTGCCTCTGGCACCCGGAGTTCAAGTGGCAGTGGGATGGAGAATAGAGCTACTTCTTGAAGTGATTGTAAAGGAAATTTTGTTTATTAAAAAAAAAAAAAATATCAAACTTGTTATACTTACCTGCTCTGTGCAATGGTTTTGCAATGAACAGCCCCGATCCTTCTCTTCTTGGGTCCCCTGTGGGCACTCTCTGCCCCCCCCCCTTTGCCGAGTGTCCCCATAGCAAGCCACTTGCTGTAGGGACACTCATGTATGCTAGCTCTCAAGTAGACTCTCTGCTTTCATAAGACACAGAGAGCGTGGCTCAGCCCCACCCCCCGCTGTTGTTTCACTGGCTGTGATTGACAGCAGCAGGGGTCAATGGCTCCTGCTACTGCATCTCAGCCAATCAGGAGGGAGAGACCCGGGAGAGCCTCGGGTCTCGTGCACATTGCTGGATCGAAATCGGGCTTAGGTAAGTATTAGGGGGTCTGAAGGGGGAGCTGCACACTAAAGGTTTTTTTACCTTCATGCATAGAATGCATGAAGGTAAGAAAACTGTATGCTTTACAACCACTTAAATGTTATCTCAAATGTGAGTTGAGATAACACCTTCTTTTTATATTTGTTACATGTTCCTATTAACATTGCATAACTTAAAAAAATGAACAAATCGCTGGTTACCTTTTTAAGTGCTTTTTACTTTCTTAAATATCTTTACATGCTCTCCTTGCTTTGTAATGTTTAGGAAGAGGCTGTAGCGTAATATCTAAGGAATAGATTCTCTTTATTTTGGGAAGAATTTCCAGTGAAGTGAAAGCAAATGTCCACAGTGGTTTACAGAAAGCAGAACAAACTGACAGAGCCTCTAACCCTTCCTTACTCTACCCTGAACTAACACAAAGGCTTTAGCTGGAGTTGATCTATAAAGTTAATTCTTCCCATTCTGGATAGCTGCTACTAGGATTGCACTATTCAAAAGGTGCCTGTGGTACTGACTGTTCTAACCTCACTGGAATGGGTCTTTACAGTTACAAATTTAGAGAGTGCTCTGTGTTCTCTTTGGTGACAAGTCTACCATAGGAGTAATTAAACTGACTGGGCTTGATTTTCTAAAGGTTATGCATGAAACATTGCACATCGATCATACATGAACAAGCAAAATGTATGCTCACAGAATTGTCCTTGTGAATTTGCATCTATGATGTGGGCAAGGGAGAGTAAAAAGGCTACAACTTATGCAAATGCAAACTTTATTAACATGTGGAGTGTACACTCCAGCGACCAATCAAATGGCAAGTCGTGATGTGTCCAAAATAAAAATGCGGATTTCTAAACTGTTTCGGGTCTAACTGCTGTTGCCATTTTAAAATTTAAAAGCATGTGGAAATATTTGCCTCGAGTGCATATGGCTATCAAAGAATAGCCATATTCTTTGATAGCCTCAATGAACTGTATCCAGAGGGCTATCTTACTGTGCTCATCTTTGTATGCAGAAATTTAGTACTGGCTGGCATACAATTTCCACACAGTGGGGCGTGAAATTGAGATGCCTTTTTCCTATCAAGACATAAACTACTTAAAGCGGAATTCCATTTTAACTTCCACCCTCCTAACACCTATAATAACTAACCTTTGTAATAAATATGTATATACTATACTTACCTATTTTCAGGCCACTCCTGTCTGGTGACGTGATCCGGCTCACCAGTGTGGCTTTAGGAGAGAGAAGGGAGTGGCCCTTGAAGCCTTTGGGTGACATCACTGCACCAGGCTTTACTAGCTGTTGTCAGAGCGCTCTCTTCTCTCCCTTGCAGCCGGCACTGGCTTACATAGGGGAGATCACATAACTGGTCCGAAGCTGTCTGAAAATAGGTAAGTACAGTATCTCATAATACTCACAACAATATTTTATTATATCTTTTCATGTGACAAAACTGAAGAAATTACACTTTGCTACAATGTAAAGTAGTTAATGTACAGCTTGTATAACAGTGAAAATTTGCTGTCCCCTCAAAATTACTCAATGCACAGCCATTAATGTCTAAACTGCTGCCAACAAAAGTGAGTACACCCCTAAGTGAAAGATTGGGCTCAAAGTGTCAATATTTTGTGTGGCCACCATTATTTTCCAGCACTGCCTTAAACCTCTTGGGTATGGAGTTCACCACAGCTTCACAGGTTGCCACTGGAGTCCTCTTCCACTCTTCCATGACGACATTTCGGAGCTGTTGGATATTAGAGACCTTTCGCTCCTCCACCTTCTGTTTGAGGTTTGTAGATATCACAGTCCACTGCAAATGAAATGTGTGTGTCTTCCCCTCAAATAGCAGATGGCATATAGCACCGTTTATTTAAAAATAACCAATAAAAAGCATCTCTAAGGTGAATAGCTATTGCTGTGAAAGAATATCTGGATGTTTTGGTGCTTATATCCTTTTAAAGTGTAGTCGTCTCTGGGACCTTTAGAATGCAGTATTTTTGTACTTCACTTGGGGGAGCATGTGCTTTATTGGACGAGAAGTACATTCAATATTTCACACTGGTTGTGGTCACAGAGACTGATGTGCAACACAGATTATTGTCATTTCATTTTCAATGGACTGTCATATCTATATTTTTTCACTGACACTTTGTTGGTTTTGAGTTTTTTTTGGGGTGATGTACTCACACTAATTTTTTCTTTTTTAGATCCATTTATGTACTTTGAGAACATATGATTTTGTTGTAACAGTGGCTTACTTTACTAGTTACCTTATTTCTTTAGTGTTGGCACATGAAAAGATATAATAAAAAAAAATACAAAAATGTGAGGGGTGTACTCATTTTTGTGAGATATTGTATATAGATATATATATATATATATATATATATATATATATATATATATATATATATATATATATATATATATACACAGCACAGACCAAAAGTTTGGACACACCGTCTCATTCAAAGAGTTTTCTTTATTTTCATGATTATGAAAATTGTAGAGTCACACTTAAAGAGGTAGTCACCTGAAATGGTCTTCCAACAGTCTTGAAGGAGTTCCCAGAGATGCTTAACACTTGTTGGCCCTTTTGCCTTCACTCTGCGGTCCCGCTCACCCCAAACCATCTCGATTGGGTTCAGGTCTTGTGACTGTGGAGGCCAGGTCATCTGGCGCAGCACCCCATCACTCTCCTTCTTGGTCAAATAGCCCTTACTCAGCCTGGAGGTGTGTTTGGGGTCATTGTCCTGTTGTAAAATAAATGATGGTCCAACTAAACGCAAACCGGATGGAATAGCATGCCGCTGCAAGATGCTGTGGTAGCCATGCTGGTTCAGTATGCCTTCAATTTTAAATAAATCCCCAACAGTGTCACCAGCAAAGCACTTCATCACCATCACACCTCCTCCTCCATGCTTCACGGTGGGAACCAGGCATGTAGAGTCTGTCCCCATCTGCTCACCTTTTCTGCGTCGCACAAAGACACGGTGGTTGGAACCAAAGATCTCAAATTTGGACTCATCAGACCACAGCACAGATTTCCACTGGTCTAATGTCCATTCCTTGTGTTCTTTAGCCCAAACAAGTCTCTTCTGCTGGTTGCCTTTCTTTAGTAGTGGTTTCCTAGCAGATATTCTACCATGAAGGCCTGATTCACACAGTCTCCTCTTAACAGTTGTTATTAAAAGAGCTTAGTGGTGAGCTGGCAAAACCATTAACAGATTTATTTAACCAATCATTAGTAACAGGAGTCGTCCCGGAAGATTGGAAATTGGCAAATGTCGTGCCCATTCACAAGAAAAGTAGTAGGGAGGAATCGAGCAACTATAGACCAGTGAGTCTGACATCAATAGTAGGCAAATTAATGGAAACCCTATTAAAGGATAGGATTGTGGAGCATCTTAAATCCCATGGATTGCAAGATGAAAAACAACATGGGTTTACTTCAGGGAGATCATGTCAAACAAATCTTATAGATTTTTTTGACTGGGTGACTAAAATAATAGACGGTGGAGGTGCAGTAGACATTGCATATCTAGATTTTAGTAAGGCTTTTGACACTGTCCCACATAGAAGACTTATGAATAAACTGCAGTCATTGAGCATGGACTCCCATATTGTTGAGTGGATTAGGCAGTGGCTGAGTGACAGACAACAGAGGGTTGTAGTCAATGGAGAACATTCAGAACAAGGTCATGTTACCAGTGGGGTACCTCAGGGATCTGTACTGGGACCAATTTTGTTTAATATCTTCATAAGTGATATTGCAAAAGGCCTCGATGGTAAGGTTTGTCTTTTTGCTGATGACAGAAAGATATGTAACAGGGTTGATGTTCCTGGAGGGAAACGCCAAATGGAAAAGGATTTAGGAAAACTAGAAGAATGGTCAGAACTCTGGCAACTGAAATTTAATGTGGATAAGTGCAAGATAATGCACCTGGGACGTAAAAACCCAAGGGCAGAATATAGAATATTTGACACAGTCCTGACCTCAGTATCTGAGGAAAGGGATTTAGGAGTAATTATTTCAGAAGACTTAAAGGTGGGAAGACAATGTAATAGAGCAGCACGAAATGCCAGCAGAATGCTTGGATGTATAGGGAGAGGTATAAGCAGTAGAAAGAGAGAAGTGCTTATGCCGCTGTACAGAACACTGGTGAGACCTCACTTGGAGTATTGTGCGCAGTACTGGAGGCCATATCTCCAGAAGGATATAGATACTCTAGAGAGAGTTCAGAGAAGAGCTACTAAACTAGTACATGGATTGCAGGAAAAAACTTACCAGGAAAGGTTAAAGGACCTTAACATGTATAGCTTGGAAGAAAGAAGAGACAGAGGGGATATGATAGAAACTTTTAAATACATAAAGGGAATCAACTCGGTAAAGGAGGAGAGCATATTTAAAAGAAGAAAAACTACCACAAGAGGACACAGTTTTAAATTAGAGGGGCAAAGGTTTAAAAGTAATATGAGGAAGTATTACTTTACTGAGAGAGTAGTGGATGCATGGAATAACCTTCCTGCAGAAGTGGTAGCTGCAAATACAGTGAAGGAGTTTAAGCATGCATGGGATAGGCATAAGGCTATCCTTCATATAAGATAGGGCCAGGGACTATTCATAGGATTCAGATATATTGGGCAGACTAGATGGGCCAAATGGTTCTTATCTGCCGACACATTCTATGTTTCTATGTTTCTAGAGATGTGTCTGCTGCTAGAATTCCGTGTGCCATTGACCTGGTCTCTAATCTGAGCTGCTGTTAACCTGCGATTTCTATGGCTGGTGACTTGGATGAACTTATCCTCCGCAGCAGAGGTGACTCTTGGTCTTTCTTTCCTGGGGCGGTCCGCATGTGAGCCAGTTTCTTTGTAGCGCTTGATGGTTTTTGTGACTGCACTTGGGGACACTTTCAAAGTTTTCCCAATTTTTTGGGCCGAATGACCTTCATTTCTTAAAGTAATGATGGCCACTCGTTTTCCTGTACTTAGCTGCTTTTTTCTTGCCATAATACAAATTCTAACAGTCTATTCAGTAGGACTATCAGCTGTGTATCCACCTGACTTCTGCACAACACAACTGATGGTCCCAACCCCATTTATAAGGCAAGAAATCACACTTATTAAACCTGACAGGGCACACCTGTGAAGTGAAAACCATTTCAGGTGACTACCTCTTGAAGTGTGACTCTACAATTTCATAGTCATGAAAATAAAGAAAACTCTTTGAATGAGAAGGTGTGTCCAAACTTTTGGTCTGTACTGTATATATATATATATATATATATAGATATATATATCTTTCTTACACAAGCATAGGTGTTAGGAAAGGGGATAGGACACTGTTAAGAGTAGCTGGGGCTAAGCTGGAATTTAATTTCTTGACATAGCATTTATAATTTCTCAGTTAGCGGGTATCATTATTATTTTTTTAACTAAATCTGTTTTTTCTTGTAGGAAAATGTTGGTATGCCCATACTGTGGAGCACTATACTGAAACATAATGTGCAAAGGCACTTGAATGATCAATACAAGCAGAAAACTTGAACCAAATAAGCTGCATTGAACGTCATGTGATCAGTTAGAAACTACAAGGATCAGTGATCAAAACCACTATATGCATTAAAACCCATGCATGCATTTGGGCCCACATTCCAAATGTACTCTCCCTGCTCTTTTTCATTTGCTTTAATAAGACCCGCTGCATCAAGCATACAGTATATTTGTTTGTTATACACTGACACATTTCTGGTACAAGAACAGCACTAGAAGATGTTTGTCTGCTGCTTAAAATGTATCTAATATTTAATTTAGATCCAATGGATCAGCTAATATTTACAAGATTTTAAATATAGCTGATGATTATAGTAGAGATACGGGGATTCTCTGCAAGCCTTTAATTATCTCCAATTATTCCTGGCTGAGTTTCAATGATTATTTTTTAATCAGCATTTACTCAGCTCTAATGCAACAGGGAAAAACTGTAGGCTTGGGGGAAGGAATGGGAGTTCACATTTAGTTCATGGACAGTTAATTTCTTTTTTGTATGTTCAGCATAAACAAATTAATAGCTCCTCATTTAGCGGATAGAAAAGTGTTAGTTCCAGCATAGATTACCTTGTACTTGAAAGCGGTATGCTCAGCAAGTGTACAATTGCCATTCTGCATCTAAAGCACTGTACATAAGGTTCTTCCCAAGGCCATTCCTTTGTGAGACAATATATTTACCTTAGGGCAGCAGCCTTTAGAGGACCCCCACCATCGCTTCATTTTTTTTTTTATTACTTTGTATACATATCTTTTATCCATGGGTCTTTATTTGGGTCACGTGATACAAGTCCTCTATCTCTTCTTTCTCTGGCCTAAGACGGATCTTGAATGCTGCAGAGAAGGGTGCCATGGTGCCGGATGGCACTACCCATAGAGGTAAAAAGCATTATTGCAACACAAGTGTGATCCCAGCCTAAGGAAGTGCAGGAAAGATGCACATTTTTACTATGCTTTCCCATGGTTTGCTAACCACTTCCTTTATTATGGAGAAAAAGGAACAAGTGTAATACTGGACTTATAATGTATGAACACAACAATCATAGGTAAAATGTATCAGAGGGCAGAGTTACATCTGAGGGCAATGGAAATGTCTGACCCAATCTGGTAAAGGTTGTTGCAGTTCAGTAAAAAAAAAACTTTGGAGTATGGCCACTGTGTCTGTATGCCTTAAGGCAGAGGCGTAACTAGAACCTTCAGGGCCCCGATGCAAGAAACCATGAAGGGCCCCCCCAGACCCCTGGCCGGGGCCCTTCCCTTCAAGCCCAGGGCTCTTCCCACCAATCCTGGGGCTCTTTAATCTCATTGCATGGCCTTTTATTATGGTCCCGCATCAGGATCCTTTCACAAGTTCTGCAGTGGGCCCCCTTCCTGCAATCTTGGGGCCTCCCCACAGTGGTGAAATGCCAGGGCCCGGTCGCAAGTGTGACCTTTGAGATCCTAGAAGTTCACCCACTGGTTTGCTACCGGGCCCCCTGGAGCATGGGGCCCGGTAGCGATTGCAACCCCTGCAACCCCTGTAGTTACGCCCCTGCCTTAAGGGAAGAAGGCAGATCACTGAGAGGCTGTGTACCCATGGCTGGTGGCTGCACATGCTTGCCTGGTGTCCATTGTGTGCATGCGTGCTTATGATACTAACCCACATCAGACAATTTGAGAGTAGATCATTATGATTCTGAGCACTCTAGTAACATGTTTTAGAATGCAAAGAAAAGTCTCACTGCTCATCATTTTAGATAAAACATCTGCTCATCTATGATCAGCCTTAAATGGGTTTTCCCATTCTTGACTATCATGGTTTTTGAAATGCAGCTGTAGTTCCAGGCATTGGCAGGCTTATTTAATAAGTGTGAAGAGCAGTACTATTTGCACCGTGTACTAACCCATGGAAACAGATTTCCTGGGGGAAAATGCATAATATCTTAAATCTTATCAGCAATGAATTATTGCCCCTTGAAAGTTGTCACTGCAATTTACATTTCCTTAAAAGCTGACTACCATGTTTGCTGCTTCATAAAAAGAGAAAATAAATACAGCATCTTCATTAGAAATCAATTACTGTTGCTGGTGACCTGCCCAAGTTCTTCTGATACAGTCTCGTGTCTGCAGGGTTGGTTTTATCCAAAATGGACATTGGAGCAATATTGGCAGGGATCCCCAGTGGTGGCGTAATGTAAAAGGAGTACAGCACAATTTCATAAGTCTAGAAATTAGTACTCTTATGGCACTTTTCCACTGCAAGTACCGGCTAGTACCGGCTCGGCTCTACTCGGCCCTGCTTGGCCCGGTTTGCTTTTCCACTGCTGGTACCGCATGGTATAGTGTCGGAACGGTTCGGTACGGTACGGTATAGGTTTGCTTTTCCACTAAAGTAGTACTAAAGTTAAGTGGGTGGGATAACAACGGGGTGGGTGGGATTCTCTGACCAATCAGTGGCTAGTAGTGACTGCATGCAAAGGATTGTGGGATATGGTACCAGTTTGGTACCTGTTGGAACCACAATCGAGTAGGTACTGTTTTTTCAGAGCCGTACCGTTCGGTTCCATGCAGTGGAAAAGCAAACCTATACCGTACCGAACCGTTCCGACCCTATACCATGCGGTACCAGCAGTGGAAAAGCACAAAAGCGTGCCGAACCGGTACGGTTCCATGCAGTGGAAAAGCGCCATTACTGGAGTCATAACAGTGCCATGTTACCATTGGCCAAACTGTTATATTATTTAAGCAACAGTGGCACATTGTTACAAAAGGCCACACCATATTAAAGCCTGAATAATGACATCTCACCAGAATAATGCTTTGTTAACAGGGTGATATTATGTTACCACCATAGTAGTACATACGGTAGCTTTGTTGCTAAAGTGGTTTAAGTTAAATCAGGACCACATATTTTAATGCAAACACTCTGAAATTGCAAGTTATAAATGGTGCATGTATGCATATTTTCAAAAACGTGAGGCTGATTTACTAAAGGCAAATAGGGTGCTCACTTTGCAAGGGACTTTTCCACTGAGCCTAGAGAATGAGGTGAAGTTTTGCTGACGTTTACCATCCAATCATGCAAGCTGCGGGGGCTGGAGGGAATCCCCATCAGAAGTAATGCTTAACGCACCTGCAGCTCTATGTGCGGACAGGAGGGGTTAATGTCTTCTGTGCTCCACACTTTGTTGTCCAGTTTTAAGGATGTGTTGTCGCGGTGTGAGCCTGGTTTGAAGGCTGGGTCTTCTGTGGATGTGTGGTCGGTGGCATCGCTGCGACCGGGACCAGTCAGCAGTTCACCAGTGCAAAGTTCGCCATCAATTCCTCCTGTGCCCTCAGGGTGCTCCCAGTTTGTCACAAATTTCTCCACAGCAGTGGATGGGAGGTTATGAATGCGCTGCAACAGTGGCGACCTCAGTTGTTGAGGCGGCTTCATCTCACACGGGGGCTGAGCCTAAAAAATCGGAAGCAGAAAAAAGTGGTGCGATTGTTGGATGCAGCGAAATGTGAAGTTTATGTATGCATAGTTACATAGTTACATAGTTAGTGAGGCTGAAAAAAGACACCAGTCCATCCAGTTCAACCTATGATAAGTGTGTGTTTATGTTAATAGTACCTTGAATACCCCTGCATGTTGTGGTTGTTAAGGTGCCCATCTAATAGTGTTTTGAAACTATCAATGCTCTTTACTGATACCATTGCTTGTGGAAGAGAGTTCCACATCCTTACCGCTCTGATGGTATAGAACCCTTTACACAGTTTAGGGTTAAACCACTTTTCTTCTAATTTTAGCGAATGGCCGCAAGTCCTTTTGTATTCCCTTCCACTGAATAGTTTGTTCCCTATGCTAGGGTCGCCAGTACGGTATTTGTACATTGATATCATATCCCCTCTCAAGCATCTCCTCTCCAGAGAGAATAAGTTAAATGCTTGTAGTCTTTCCTCATAGCTGAGATCCTCAAGTCCCTTTATTAGCTTTGTTCCCCTTCTCCAGATGTGGCCGGACCAGAGTCTTTTAGAGTGGGAGAATTATCATTTTATCTCTGAAGTGAATCCCCTTTTTCATACGTGCCAATATTCTGTTGGCTTTGCTTGCAGCAGCATGACTTTGCATGTCATTGCTGAGCTTGTCGTCTACTAGGACCCCCAGATAATTTTCCATCTTTGATTTCCCCAAAGACTCTCCCCTTAGTGAGTAACTTGTATTCACATGTCTGACACCCAACTACATTACCTTACATTTTTAAACATTAAACCTCATTTGCCATGTAGATGCTCATCCCATCATTTTGTTCAGGTCATCCTGTAAGATGACCATATCCTGCATAAGTTATTGCCCTGCTTAATTTAGTATCATCCGCAAATACAGAGATTGAGCTGTTTATCCCATCCTCTAGGTCATTTATGAATAAATTAAATAGGATTGGTCCCAGGACCGATCCTTGGGGGACCCCTCTTTTCACACCAGACCATTCTGAGTACTCCCCATTTATCACCACCCTTTGGACTTGCCCCTGCAGCCAGCTTTTAATTCCAGGCACTCAATCTATGGTCCATACCTACGCACCTTAGTTTGTATAGTAAACTTTTGTTGGGAACTGTATCAAATGTCTTTGCAAAATCCAGATACACCACATCCACAGGTCTTCCTTTATCTAGATGGCAACTCACTTCTTCATAGAAGGTTAATAGATGCTTTGAGGCAAAATAAAAAAGGAGCCAAGCGCTGAGGAGCTGTGCCACTGGGAAAAAGTGTAGTGTTGCTGACTAGGGTTGAGCGGACACCTAGATGTCCGTGTTCGACGGGTTCGGCCGAACTTTAAAAAAAAGTCCGGGTCCGTGTCCCGGACTTTTACCGAACTTTTCCCGGACACCGAACCCCATTGAAGTCAATGGGGACCCGAACTTTAAGGCACTAAAATGGCTCTAAAACACCAAAGGAAAGGGCTAGAGTGCTGCAAATGGCAGCAAAACGTAATTAAGAGCATGGCAAGTGCTCTGCAAACAAATGTGGATAGGGAAATAACTTAAAACAACAAAAAAAAACAGAAAAATAAAACAATGTTCTTCTTCATCTCTGAAGGACGAGGCCCATATGGAGTAGGAGGGAGGTTGAGGTGGTGGTGGATGTGGCGGTGACATAGGCGTGCGCACAGGGTGTGCTGGGTGTGCCTGGGCACACCCTAATCACCTAGGGCACATAGCATTGCCAGTGAGGAGATGGGAAAGATCTCCCTGGGACCTGCTCTGCTCTATTTCTCCTTGCCTACAGGTACATGGCCCCGATACATTACTCTCCCTGCTGGCAAACACATGCATGTGTATTTCAACTTTGGGGTGCACACCTTAATGCAATAGGCTGCGCACACCTATGGGCGGTGTAGGTGGAAGCGGCGGTGGAGGAGGACCAGGGCCGGATTAACAGCATCATGGGCTTGGTGCTGAGGATTTTGAAGGGCCTTAGGGCCGTGCCTTGCCATGCACCCAGAGGAGGAAGGGTGCAGCCATGCATGCCTAATTCAACATGGGATGCTGTCTCTGAAGCCCATAAACACATCCATGCATCGCCAACTGTCCCTCCTTGTCCGGCCTTCACGCTGTGTGGGGAGGTTCTGAGGGTGCTGCCTGGGGAAGCGAGCATAGAAGCCAGACTTCTGTGTTTACAAGTGACAGAAGAGCGGTAACAGTGAATATGGCCAACCCGGGGCCTATATAAAAGGTAGGGGCCTGGAGCTGCAGCTCCAATAGCCCCTACATTAATCTGGCCCTGAGGAGGAGGACGAGGTAGCCAACACTGCTTCTTTTCACAAATTTTAAATGAGGGTACACCCCAAAAGAGTGAGAAAGAGCAAAAATGGAACAATGGGTGGGTAAGGTCGGTATCCATTGCTATTCTGCATAAGGTACGGAAAAGTCCCGTGGGATCCATGCCTGGTTCATTTTAATGAACGTGAGCTTGTCCACATTGTCTCTGGACAGGCGGCTGCGCTTGTCTGTTATAACGCCCCCAGCCGTGCTAAATACCCGTTCAGATAATACACTGGCTGCAGGGCACGCCAGCACCTCCAAGGCGTAAAGGGCAAGCTCAGGCCATGTGCCCAATTTGGAGACCCAGAAGTTGAAGGGGGCAGACCCGTCATTCACTACATGTAGGCGTGTGCACACATACTGCTCCACCATGTTGGTAAAATGCTGCCTCCTGCTAAGACGTTCCATCTGAGCTGCTGGTGCTGCTGTTTGTTGTGGCGTGCTGACAAAGCTTTTCCACATTTCGGCCATGCTAACCCTGCCTTCTGAGGTGCTGGCGGTGCCCTGGTTGCGTTGGCGACCTCCTCCTCCTCCTCCTCTGCCTTGTGCTTCCACTGTGGCCCCGCTGTCAGATGGGAATGCCAGCAGCATGGCGTCTACCAGCGTGCGCTTGTACTCGCGCATCTTGCGATCGCGCTCCAGTGAGTGAATTAAGGACGGTACGTTGTCCTTGTAACGGGGATCCAGCAGCGTGGCCACCCAGTAATCAGCACAAGTTAGAATGTGGGCAACTCGGCGGTCGTTGTGGAGACACTGCAGCATGTAATCGCTCATGTGTGCCAGGCTGCCCAGAGGCAACGAAAGGCTGTCCTCTGTGGGAGGTGTATGGTCCGTGTCCTCTGTATCCCCCCAGCCACGCACCAGTGATGGCCATGAGCTGGCCTGGGTGCCACCCTGCTGTGAACATGGTTCCATCTCCTCCTCCAGCTCCTCCTCCTCCTCATCCTCCTCATCCTCCAGAACTGTGCCCCTGCTGGACAATTGCGTTCCTGGCGTTTGCGTGTGCAGGAACCCACCCTCGGAGCCCCTTGCGAATGACTGCCCTGAAAGCCTTGGAAATGTTACCTCTTCATCCTCCTCCTCCTCCTCATCCTGTGCCACATCCTCTTCCATCATCGCCCGAATTGTTTTTTCAAGGAGGCATAGAAGTGGGATAGTTAAGCTGAGAACGGCGTCATTGCCACTGGCCATGTTGGTGGAGTACTCAAAACAGCGCAACAAGGCACACAGGTCTCGCATGGAGGCCCAGTTATTGGTGGTGAAGTGGTGCTGTTCCGCAGAGCGACTCACGCGTGCGTGCTGCAGCTGAAACTCCACTATGGCCTGCTGCTGCTCGCACAGTCTTTCCAGCATGTGCAAGGTGGAGTTCCACCTTGTGGGCATGTCACATATGAGGCGGTGAGCGGGAAGGCCGAAGTTACGCTGCAGCGCTGCCAGGCGAGCAGCAGCAGGGTGAGAACGCCGAAAGTGCGCACAAACGGCCCGCACTTTCTGCAGCAGCTCTGACATATCGGGGTAGTTTTTAAGGAACCTCTGCACCACCAAATTCAGCACATGCGCCAGGCAAGGGATGTGCGTCAAACCGGCTAGGCCCAGAGCTGCTATGAGATTTCGCCCGTTATCGCACACCACCAGGCCGGGCTTGAGGCTCGCTGGCAGCAACCACTCATTTGTCTGCTGTTCCATGCTCCTCCACAACTCCTGCGCGGTGTGTGGTTTGTCCCCCAAACAGGCAAGTTGTAAAACTGCCTGCTGTCGTTTACCCCTGGCCGTGCTGAAGTTGGTGGTGAAGGTGTTACGCTGTCCGGATGAGGAGGCGGTAGAGGATGAGGAAGCGGAGTAGGAGGAGTTAGGAACAGGAGGCAAACTGAAGCGCCCTGCAATCCTCGGTGGTGGAAGGACATGCGCCAAATTGCTATCCGCCTCAGGCCCATCCGCCACTGCATTTACCCAGTGTGCCGTTAGGGAGATATAACGCCCCTGACCGTGCTTACTGGTCCACGTATCCGTAGTTAGGTGGACCTTGGCACAGATGGCGTTGCGCAGTGCACACCTGATTTTTTCCCCCACTTGGTTGTACAGGGAAGGGATGGCTTGCCTGGAAAAGTAGTGGCGGCTGGGCACGACGTACTGTGGGACAGCCACCGACATAAGGTTTTTAAAACTGTGCGTCTCCACCAGACGGAATGACAGCATTTCAAAGGCCAATAATTTTGAAATGCTGGCATTCAGGGCCAGGGATCGCGGGTGGGTAGGGGGGTACTTCCTCTTCCTCTCAAGTGTTTGGGAGATGGAAAGCTGAACGCTTCCACGGGACATTGTGGAGATGGTTGTTGGTGACCCAGGTGGTGGTGTTGCTGACAGATCGTCTGTTTGCGGGGTGGCAGGTGCCGGTATCACTACAGATGTGGCTGGAGCGGCCGAGACTGCAGCAGAAGAGGAAGCAGGATGAGCCAGAGACGTTTCTTGGTTTTGAAGGTGTGTACTCCACTGCAGCTCGTGCTTTGCACTTAGATGCCTGATCATGCAGGTTGTGCTCAGGTTGAGAAGGTTCATGCCTCGCTTCAAGCTCTGATTGCACAGGGTGCAAACCACTCGTGTCCTGTCATCAGCACATTTTCTAAAGAACTTCCACGCTAGAGAACTCCTTTGAGCTGACTTTGGTGCGCTCGTTCCCTTGCTGCGTTGGGCAGTAGCGGGCGTAGTGTCTAGGGCACGGCCGCTCCGCTTCTGCACCCTGCTCCCTCTTCTGCTGTGCTGGTGGCTCTGTGCGACCACCGCCTCTTCCTCCAAACTACTCAGTTCACCTGCATGACGTTCATTCCATGTGGGGTCGAGGACCTCATCGTCCTCCACATCATCTTCCACCCAGTCTTCACCCCTGCCCTCCTTGTCGGTCTCCACAATGCTGAACGCCGCAGCAGTTGGCACCTGCGTTTCGTCATCATCGGAGACGTGCTGCGATGATCCTTGCATGTACTCATCTTGAGAAATAAGTGGTTGGGCATCGCTGCACTCAATCTCTTCCACTTCTGGGGCAGGGCTAGGTGGATGGCCCTGGGAAACCCTGCTGACAGAGTCCTCAAAAAGAATAAGAGACTGCTGTATGGCTTGGGGCTCAGACTGCTGGCCTGATTTGCAAGGGGGTGAGGTGAAAGACGGTTGGACATTGGCTGCAGGTGCCAACTCTGACCTTTCTGCAGTAGACTGAGTGGGAGACAATGTGAAGGAACTGGAGGCACTGTCAGCAGCAAACCAATCTACTATCGCCTCAACTTGTTCTGGCCTCATCACTTCTAGGGGCGTTTGATGCCCTACCAAATACTGATGCAGGTTCTGTCGCCTACTCACACTTGAGGAAGGTGTTTCACTTGTGCGTGTAGCTGGCACAGATCGACCATGTCCTCTCCTTGCAACAGGAGCTCTACCAGCAGCACCACGACCCAGGCCACGGCCCTTATTTGACGGTCTCCTCATATTTCTGTAATTTAAGATCTTGCCCTAGAAAGGTTTTTATTGAATAGCGGAATAGAAAATATGATCCAAAAAAAGTGTATGTATATCACACGTACACAACCACACTAGGCCCCAATTACTATTGTTTGTACCCCTAAAAGGCTAGATGAGGAGTAGGGGGAGTATGGAACAGGCAGCACCCTCAAACCTTCAGAAGTATGAGATGAACCCCAACAACTTGGAAAGGTGGATCTCTCTCACACGTACCGACACAGACTATCCCGCAATTCAATTGATCCTCAAAGGTTTTTATTGAATAGCGGAATAGGAAATATGATCAAAAAAAGTGTATGTATCTCGCACGTACACAACCACACTAGGCCCCAATTACTATTGTTTGTACCCCTAAAAGGCTAGATGAGGAGTAGGGGGGGTATGGAACAGGCAGCACCCTCAAACCTTCAGAAGTATGAGATGAACCCCAACAACTTGGAAAGGTGGATCTCTCTCACACGTACCGACACAGACTATCCCGCAATTCAATTGATCCTCAAAGGTTTTTATTGAATAGCGGAATAGGAAATATGATCAAAAAAAGTGTATGTATCTCGCACGTACACAACCACACTAGGCCCCAATTACTATTGTTTGTACCCCTAAAAGGCTAGATGAGGAGTAGGGGGGGTATGGAACAGGCAGCACCCTCAAACCTTCAGAAGTATGAGATGAACCCCAACAACTTGGAAAGGTGGATCTCTCTCACACGTACCGACACAGACTATCCCGCAATTCAATTGATCCTCAAAGGTTTTTATTGAATAGCGGAATAGGAAATATGATCAAAAAAAGTGTATGTATCTCGCACGTACACAACCACACTAGGCCCCAATTACTATTGTTTGTACCCCTAAAAGGCTAGATGAGGAGTAGGGGGGGTATGGAACAGGCAGCACCCTCAAACCTTCAGAAGTATGAGATGAACCCCAACAACTTGGAAAGGTGGATCTCTCTCACACGTACCGACACAGACTATCCCGCAATTCAATTGATCCTCAAAGGTTTTTATTGAATAGCGGAATAGGAAATATGATCAAAAAAAGTGTATGTATCTCGCACGTACACAACCACACTAGGCCCCAATTACTATTGTTTGTACCCCTAAAAGGCTAGATGAGGAGTAGGGGGGGTATGGAACAGGCAGCACCCTCAAACCTTCAGAAGTATGAGATGAACCCCAACAACTTGGAAAGGTGGATCTCTCTCACACGTACCGACACAGACTATCCCGCAATTCAATTGATCCTCAAAGGTTTTTATTGAATAGCGGAATAGGAAATATGATCAAAAAAAGTGTATGTATCTCGCACGTACACAACCACACTAGGCCCCAATTACTATTGTTTGTACCCCTAAAAGGCTAGATGAGGAGTAGGGGGGGTATGGAACAGGCAGCACCCTCAAACCTTCAGAAGTATGAGATGAACCCCAACAACTTGGAAAGGTGGATCTCTCTCACACGTACCGACACAGACTATCCCGCAATTCAATTGATCCTCAAAGGTTTTTATTGAATAGCGGAATAGGAAATATGATCAAAAAAAGTGTATGTATCTCGCACGTACACAACCACACTAGGCCCCAATTACTATTGTTTGTACCCCTAAAAGGCTAGATGAGGAGTAGGGGGGGTATGGAACAGGCAGCACCCTCAAACCTTCAGAAGTATGAGATGAACCCCAACAACTTGGAAAGGTGGATCTCTCTCACACGTACCGACACAGACTATCCCGCAATTCAATTGATCCTCAAAGGTTTTTATTGAATAGCGGAATAGGAAATATGATCAAAAAAAGTGTATGTATCTCGCACGTACACAACCACACTAGGCCCCAATTACTATTGTTTGTACCCCTAAAAGGCTAGATGAGGAGTAGGGGGGGTATGGAACAGGCAGCACCCTCAAACCTTCAGAAGTATGAGATGAACCCCAACAACTTGGAAAGGTGGATCTCTCTCACACGTACCGACACAGACTATCCCGCAATTCAATTGATCCTCAAAGGTTTTTATTGAATAGCGGAATAGGAAATATGATCAAAAAAAGTGTATGTATCTCGCACGTACACAACCACACTAGGCCCCAATTACTATTGTTTGTACCCCTAAAAGGCTAGATGAGGAGTAGGGGGGGTATGGAACAGGCAGCACCCTCAAACCTTCAGAAGTATGAGATGAACCCCAACAACTTGGAAAGGTGGATCTCTCTCACACGTACCGACACAGACTATCCCGCAATTCAATTGATCCTCAAAGGTTTTTATTGAATAGCGGAATAGGAAATATGATCAAAAAAAGTGTATGTATCTCGCACGTACACAACCACACTAGGCCCCAATTACTATTGTTTGTACCCCTAAAAGGCTAGATGAGGAGTAGGGGGGGTATGGAACAGGCAGCACCCTCAAACCTTCAGAAGTATGAGATGAACCCCAACAACTTGGAAAGGTGGATCTCTCTCACACGTACCGACACAGACTATCCCGCAATTCAATTGATCCTCAAAGGTTTTTATTGAATAGCGGAATAGGAAATATGATCAAAAAAAGTGTATGTATCTCGCACGTACACAACCACACTAGGCCCCAATTACTATTGTTTGTACCCCTAAAAGGCTAGATGAGGAGTAGGGGGGGTATGGAACAGGCAGCACCCTCAAACCTTCAGAAGTATGAGATGAACCCCAACAACTTGGAAAGGTGGATCTCTCTCACACGTACCGACACAGACTATCCCGCAATTCAATTGATCCTCAAAGGTTTTTATTGAATAGCGGAATAGGAAATATGATCAAAAAAAGTGTATGTATCTCGCACGTACACAACCACACTAGGCCCCAATTACTATTGTTTGTACCCCTAAAAGGCTAGATGAGGAGTAGGGGGGGTATGGAACAGGCAGCACCCTCAAACCTTCAGAAGTATGAGATGAACCCCAACAACTTGGAAAGGTGGATCTCTCTCACACGTACCGACACAGACTATCCCGCAATTCAATTGATCCTCAAAGGTTTTTATTGAATAGCGGAATAGAAAATATGATCCAAAAAAAGTGTATGTATATCACACGTACACAACCACACTAGGCCCCAATTACTATTGTTTGTACCCCTAAAAGGCTAGGAGTAGGGGGGGTATGGAACAGGCAGCACCCTCAAACCTTCAGAAGTATGAGATGAACCCCAACAACTTGGAAAGGTGGATCTCTCTCACACGTACCAACACAGACTATCCCCCAATTTAACTGATCCCCAAAGGTTTTTGATTAAATAGCGGAATAGAAAATATGATCCCAAAAAAGTGTATGTATATCACACGTACACAACCACACTAGGCCCCAATTACTATTGTTTGTACCCCTAAAAGGCTAGGAGTAGGGGGAGTATGGAACAGGCAGCACCCTCAAACCTTCAGAAGTATGAGATGAACCCCAACAACTTGGAAAGGTGGATCTCTCTCACACGTACCAACACAGACTATCCCCCAATTTAACTGATCCCCAAAGGTTTTTGATTAAATAGCGGAATAGAAAATATGATCCCAAAAAAGTGTATGTATATCACACGTACACAACCACACTAGGCCCCAATTACTATTGTTTGTACCCCTAAAAGGCTAGGAGTAGGGGGAGTATGGAACAGGCAGCACCCTCAAACCTTCAGAAGTATGAGATGAACCCCAACAACTTGGAAAGGTGGATCTCTCTCACACGTACCAACACAGACTATCCCCCAATTTAACTGATCCCCAAAGGTTTTTGATTAAATAGCGGAATAGAAAATATGATCCCAAAAAAGTGTATGTATATCACACGTACACAACCACACTAGGCCCCAATTACTATTGTTTGTACCCCTAAAAGGCTAGGAGTAGGGGGAGTATGGAACAGGCAGCACCCTCAAACCTTCAGAAGTATGAGATGAACCTCAACAACTTGGAAAGGTGGATCTCTCTCACACGTACCAACACAGACTATCCCCCAATTTAACTGATCCCCAAAGGTTTTTGATTAAATAGCGGAATAGAAAATATGATCCCAAAAAAGTGTATGTATATCACACGTACACAACCACACTAGGCCCCAATTACTATTGTTTGTACCCCTAAAAGGCTAGGAGTAGGGGGGGTATGGAACAGGCAGCACCCTCAAACCTTCAGAAGTATGAGATGAACCCCAACAACTTGGAAAGGTGGATCTCTCTCACACGTACCAACACAGACTATCCCCCAATTTAACTGATCCCCAAAGGTTTTTGATTAAATAGCGGAATAGAAAATATGATCCCAAAAAAGTGTATGTATATCACACGTACACAACCACACTAGGCCCCAATTACTATTGTTTGTACCCCTAAAAGGCTAGGAGTAGGGGGGGTATGGAACAGGCAGCACCCTCAAACCTTCAGAAGTATGAGATGAACCCCAACAACTTGGAAAGGTGGATCTCTCTCACACGTACCGACACAGACTATCCCCCAATTTAACTGATCCCCAAAGGTTTTTGATTAAATAGCGGAATAGAAAATATGATCCCAAAAAAGTGTATGTATATCACACGTACACAACCACACTAGGCCCCAATTACTATTGTTTGTACCCCTAAAAGGCTAGGAGTAGGGGGAGTATGGAACAGGCAGCACCCTCAAACCTTCAGAAGTATGAGATGAACCCCAACAACTTGGAAAGGTGGATCTCTCTCACACGTACCAACACAGACTATCCCCCAATTTAACTGATCCCCAAAGGTTTTTGATTAAATAGCGGAATAGAAAATATGATCCCAAAAAAGTGTATGTATATCACACGTACACAACCACACTAGGCCCCAATTACTATTGTTTGTACCCCTAAAAGGCTAGGAGTAGGGGGAGTATGGAACAGGCAGCACCCTCAAACCTTCAGAAGTATGAGATGAACCTCAACAACTTGGAAAGGTGGATCTCTCTCACACGTACCAACACAGACTATCCCCCAATTTAACTGATCCCCAAAGGTTTTTGATTAAATAGCGGAATAGAAAATATGATCCCAAAAAAGTGTATGTATATCACACGTACACAACCACACTAGGCCCCAATTACTATTGTTTGTACCCCTAAAAGGCTAGGAGTAGGGGGGGTATGGAACAGGCAGCACCCTCAAACCTTCAGAAGTATGAGATGAACCCCAACAACTTGGAAAGGTGGATCTCTCTCACACGTACCAACACAGACTATCCCCCAATTTAACTGATCCCCAAAGGTTTTTGATTAAATAGCGGAATAGAAAATATGATCCCAAAAAAGTGTATGTATATCACACGTACACAACCACACTAGGCCCCAATTACTATTGTTTGTACCCCTAAAAGGCTAGGAGTAGGGGGAGTATGGAACAGGCAGCACCCTCAAACCTTCAGAAGTATGAGATGAACCCCAACAACTTGGAAAGGTGGATCTCTCTCACACGTACCAACACAGACTATCCCCCAATTTAACTGATCCCCAAAGGTTTTTGATTAAATAGCGGAATAGAAAATATGATCCCAAAAAAGTGTATGTATATCACACGTACACAACCACACTAGGCCCCAATTACTATTGTTTGTACCCCTAAAAGGCTAGGAGTAGGGGGAGTATGGAACAGGCAGCACCCTCAAACCTTCAGAAGTATGAGATGAACCTCAACAACTTGGAAAGGTGGATCTCTCTCACACGTACCAACACAGACTATCCCCCAATTTAACTGATCCCCAAAGGTTTTTGATTAAATAGCGGAATAGAAAATATGATCCCAAAAAAGTGTATGTATATCACACGTACACAACCACACTAGGCCCCAATTACTATTGTTTGTACCCCTAAAAGGCTAGGAGTAGGGGGGTATGGAACAGGCAGCACCCTCAAACCTTCAGAAGTATGAGATGAACCCCAACAACTTGGAAAGGTGGATCTCTCTCACACGTACCAACACAGACTATCCCCCAATTTAACTGATCCCCAAAGGTTTTTGATTAAATAGCGGAATAGAAAATATGATCCCAAAAAAGTGTATGTATATCACACGTACACAACCACACTAGGCCCCAATTACTATTGTTTGTACCCCTAAAAGGCTAGGAGTAGGGGGAGTATGGAACAGGCAGCACCCTCAAACCTTCAGAAGTATGAGATGAACCCCAACAACTTGGAAAGGTGGATCTCTCTCACACGTACCAACACAGACTATCCCCCAATTTAACTGATCCCCAAAGGTTTTTGATTAAATAGCGGAATAGAAAATATGATCCCAAAAAAGTGTATGTATATCACACGTACACAACCACACTAGGCCCCAATTACTATTGTTTGTACCCCTAAAAGGCTAGGAGTAGGGGGAGTATGGAACAGGCAGCACCCTCAAACCTTCAGAAGTATGAGATGAACCTCAACAACTTGGAAAGGTGGATCTCTCTCACACGTACCAACACAGACTATCCCCCAATTTAACTGATCCCCAAAGGTTTTTGATTAAATAGCGGAATAGAAAATATGATCCCAAAAAAGTGTATGTATATCACACGTACACAACCACACTAGGCCCCAATTACTATTGTTTGTACCCCTAAAAGGCTAGGAGTAGGGGGAGTATGGAACAGGCAGCACCCTCAAACCTTCAGAAGTATGAGATGAACCCCAACAACTTGGAAAGGTGGATCTCTCTCACACGTACCAACACAGACTATCCCCCAATTTAACTGATCCCCAAAGGTTTTTGATTAAATAGCGGAATAGAAAATATGATCCCAAAAAAGTGTATGTATATCACACGTACACAACCACACTAGGCCCCAATTACTATTGTTTGTACCCCTAAAAGGCTAGGAGTAGGGGGGGTATGGAACAGGCAGCACCCTCAAACCTTCAGAAGTATGAGATGAACCCCAACAACTTGGAAAGGTGGATCTCTCTCACACGTACCAACACAGACTATCCCCCAATTTAACTGATCCCCAAAGGTTTTTGATTAAATAGCGGAATAGAAAATATGATCCCAAAAAAGTGTATGTATATCACACGTACACAACCACACTAGGCCCCAATTACTATTGTTTGTACCCCTAAAAGGCTAGGAGTAGGGGGAGTATGGAACAGGCAGCACCCTCAAACCTTCAGAAGTATGAGATGAACCCCAACAACTTGGAAAGGTGGATCTCTCTCACACGTACCAACACAGACTATCCCCCAATTTAACTGATCCCCAAAGGTTTTTGATTAAATAGCGGAATAGAAAATATGATCCCAAAAAAGTGTATGTATATCACACGTACACAACCACACTAGGCCCCAATTACTATTGTTTGTACCCCTAAAAGGCTAGGAGTAGGGGGAGTATGGAACAGGCAGCACCCTCAAACCTTCAGAAGTATGAGATGAACCCCAACAACTTGGAAAGGTGGATCTCTCTCACACGTACCAACACAGACTATCCCCCAATTTAACTGATCCCCAAAGGTTTTTGATTAAATAGCGGAATAGAAAATATGATCCCAAAAAAGTGTATGTATATCACACGTACACAACCACACTAGGCCCCAATTACTATTGTTTGTACCCCTAAAAGGCTAGGAGTAGGGGGAGTATGGAACAGGCAGCACCCTCAAACCTTCAGTATGAGATTGTGTTCACTGTACCCCACAAAGATTGAGTTCACTGCACCCCACAATGATTGTGTTCACTGCACCCCACAAAGATTGTGTTCACTGCACCTCACAAAGATTGTGTTCACTGTACCCCCCAAAGATTGTGTTCACTGCACCCCACAAAGATTCTGTTCACTGTACCCCACAAAGATTGTGTTCACTGCACCCCAAAAAGATTGTGTTCACTGCACCCCAAAAAGGATGTTGTTCACTGCACCCCAAAAAGGATGTTGTTCACTCCACCCCAAAAAGATTGTGTTCACTGCACCCCACAAAGATTGTGTTCACTGCACCCCAAAAAGACTGTGTTCACTGCACCCCAAAAATGATTTTGTTCACTGCACCCCAAAAAGGATTTTGTTCACTGCACCCCAAAAAGGATGTTGTTCACTCCACCCCAAAAAGATTGTGTTCACTGCACCCCAAAAAGATTGTGTTCACTGCACCCCACAAAGGATTTTGTTCACTGCACCCCAAAAAGATTGTGTTCACTGCACCCCAAAAAGGATGTTGTTCACTCCACCCCAAAAAGGATTTTGTTCACTGCACCCCAAAAAGATTGTGTTCACTGCACCCCACAAAGGATTTTGTTCACTGCACCCCACAAAGATTGTGTTCACTGCACACCAAAAAGGATTGTGTTCACTGCACCCCAAAAAGATTTTGTTCACTGCACCCCAAAAAGATTGTGTTCACTGCAGCCCAAAAAGATTGTGTTCACTGCAGCCCAAAAAGATTGTGTTCACTGCAGCCCAAAAAGATTGTGTTCACTGCAGCCCAAAAAGATTGTGTTCACTGCAGCCCAAAAAGATTGTGTTCACTGCAGCTCACACACAGAAAAATGGATGTGGATCACTGACACCTGCCTATCTCCAATCCCACACCACACAGCAATATCGATTGTAGTTTGTAGAACACAGTTTCCCTAAAATTCAGCAGACTCTGTCCCTAACAGGATTGAGAAGAGATCGTAGATCAGGATTGAGTGCAGACCCCACCCCCCACACAGCAATATCGATTGTAGTTTGTAGAAGACACTGACCCTATATAATTCAGCAGACTCTATCCCTAAAATGCCTACAACTCGCCCTGCCTAAACACTCCGACCTGTCCCTCAATTCTATCCGGACACAAATGGTTTTTTCCTGCCTATCTTTCCCTAATCAGCAGCCAGCACGTTGATGTGTGCTCTGTCCCTGAATCTAAGCAGCATAATGACGCCGCTGCGGCTGCCTCGAACTTATAAAGACTTGGTCACATGCTTCAGACGGCCAATCACAGCTACTGAGACATTTGCAGGCATGGCTGGGATGGCTTAAGGCACACCAGTTAAACGATTGTTGATTGGCTGTTGAAAGCCCGCCATGAAAAGAGCGCCAAAGCATGCAAAACCCGGAAATAAAACGACCGAACACGGATTTTTACCCGAACATACAGTAAAGTGTCCGTGTCCGTGTTCGGGTACAAAAAATCCAATTATTCGGTACGAACACGAATAATACAGTCCGTGTTCGCTCAACACTATTGCTGACAGGTTAATAAAACAGAATGATGTAGCGCTAGATTATGAATGACAAACACCTTCAGTGAATCAAAGTATGATGTTAACATGAAAGGAAAGTATTGGCTGAAACAGATTCCCAGGAAAGGAAAAGCTCCAAACAAATGAAGAAAGGTGAAGATCAGGTGTGCCCAGTAGTAGAAATGAATCCACCAGACAATATAGTGAGAGATGGCTCCTTACCAAATAGCTCTTGCCACTAGATTATAGGTGGCTGAATGCTCATATGAAAGAGAGATCCTCCAATGTAGTGGAATGGCCAGGCAGGAGCATAGCTCACTCTCTCCGGGGACAACCAATCATAAGTCACAGGGATATCCAGTGTATAACCATGGAAATAAAAAGGGGAAACACTCCCATAGTGCATTACCAATGTATAACTTTAATAAATAAAAAGGGATGCACTCACATGTAAAAACTTTGTATGTCAGCGGAACAAACAATGACATGCAGCCGCAGCATTCCTGCAGAACATTCCTCCTCGGATCGTGGGTCACCCAGCAATATGGTGAAGAGCTAACGCTGATGATCCATCTAAACACCAGGGACAAATACGAACTCTCGTGCCGTCAGTATAAACTACGCCGAGGTTGAAGGGGTGGGGGGTCAGCCTTTCAGTGCTCAGACCATGCGCCGCACACTGCATCAAATTGGTCTGCATGGCTGTCATCCCAGAAGGAAGCCTCTTCTAAAGATGATGCAGACTAAGGACATGGATTAATGGAACCATGTCCTGTGGTCTGATGAAACTAAGATAAACTTATTTGGTTCAGATAGTGTGGCGGCAATCAGGTGAGGTGTCTTGCCTACAGTCAAGCATGGTGGTGGGAGTGTCATGGTCTGGGGCTGCATGAGTGCTGCAGCCACTAGGGAGCTACAGTTTGTTGAGGAAACCATGAATGCCTACATGTACTGTGACCTGCTAAAGCAGATCATGATCCCCTCCCTTTGGAGACTGGCCCACAGGGCAGTATTTCAACATGAGAACGACCCCAAACACACCTCCAAGATGACCACTACCTTGCTAAAGAAGCTGAGGTAAAGGTATTGGACTGGCCAAGCATGTCTCCAGACCTAAACCCTATTGAGCATCTGTGGGACATCCTCAAATGGAAGGTGGAGAAGTGCAAGGTCTCTAACTTCCACCAGCTCCGTGATGTCATCATGGAGGAGTGAAAGAGGACTCCAGTGGCAACCTGTGAAGCTCTGGTAAACTCCATGCCCAAGAGGGTTAAGGCAGTGCTGGAAAATAATGGTGGTCACCCAAAATATTGACACTTTAGGCCCAATTTGGACATTTTCACTTGTACTTCAGGGGTGTACTCACTTTTGTTGCCAGTGGTTTAGACATTAATGGCTGTGTATTGAGTTATTTTGAGGGGACAGCAAATTTACACTGTTATACAAGCTGTAAACTCACTACTTTACATTGTAGCAAAGTGTAATTTCTTCAGTGTTGTCACATAAAAAAAAAAAGATATAATAAAATATTTACAATAAGAGGGGTGTACTCACTTTTGTGAGATACTGTATGTTTTTTGGGGTGCTAAGAGGGCAGCTGTAAAACCAGAGGGCCGACAGTTGGGTCTTTCGAGACAGGAAGTCAGGATGCGGTGGATTGGTATCTGTGACCTGTGTTGTGGTCACAGGTTCTACCTGAGGTTCACCGATATACCAGGCTAGATAGACCCCCTAACATTCTCCTGTTACATGCTGTAGGGAATGATTTGGGAATGCGCTCATCGCGGGATTTGGTCAGGGATATAAAGTTTTACTTCTTAAGATTGAGGTTGTTGTTTCCTAATACTGTGATAGCGAGGTCGGACATTGTGTCCAGGACTTGTTGGCGCCTGGCTCCTTCCATTGATAGACTAAACAAGGCAAGGATCAAGGTCAACAAGGCGGTGGCTAGGTTCTATATTAGGAATGGCGGCCTAGCAGTTTGCCATTTGGAACTAGAGCAGGACACATGGTTGTATTTGTGGGGTGATGGAGTTTCTCCTGAATGGAATCGGTATAGACATGTGGACTTTAGGTCTGCAGAATGGCATATAGCGTGCCTTACGGGTTTGGAGGTCCACCCAATCATAAGGTTTTATGCTTGGGTGTTCATGGCAGGGGTCTCAGGGTCTTGGAAGGCAGAGACGGTTAAAAGGTTTGGAGAAGGAGGGGTGGGGCCTATCTCAGGTATGGGTGTACCTACTCTGAAAAATTTAAGCAGTAATGGTTTATGAGTCATTTGGCTGTATCAAGGGTAAATTAATAGTAATAGATCTCGAGGCGGTGTAGTTTCGGCTGCGGGCCTTCAAGTCTATTATGATGGTAGATACAGCCAGTTGGTCGATTACAAGTTGCCTTTTAAGAACCTAGACTTTTTTTTTTAATCAGATAATTTTTATTGAAAAAAACTTTTTCACATACAATACAAAACCAAAACCAAACTTACAAGACAAGAACAGACGAGGAAGTCTCCAAGTCCCAAAAGGTCTAGTTAGAGTGGCATAGACTATAGTCATACGGCAGCAGGGGACCCGCCGCCACGGGCATCACAGTACGGTAGTACATTATCAAGCAAGAAATTGCAGTGAAGTATCGACAATCTTATACTTTAAGCGTCTCATATAAAGCACAGACTTCTAGGAGAAGACGCCCCCCGTCACTGACAGAACACAAAACAATACACTAACATTCCGGTGAGTTACTCCACGCACGTATGTTACGGGGAGCCCCCAAGTACCAGCCGCAAGGAAAATGTGGTAGACAGTTCGAGGAGCCCCCCGGTGTAGACCCAGAGAGAAACCCTCAGGGTCGCAGCCACCTTATGTCGGAGGTCGTCGAACCCCACCCATAATCCTATTAGACACCAGGTGAAGTGGGGCTAGACCCGGGACATCCAACCACGGGCCCCATATGCGCTCAAATTTCATGACATTCCCTCTGTGTTTATAAGTGAGATGTTCCCTGTTCAAGAGCACCTTAACCTCCTCAACCCAGGCTTCATGTGTAGGAGCCTGAGCAGAGATCCATCTGCGGGCTATCAGCTTTCTAGCAGTAAAAAGTACTCTGAGGATTGCAACGTGTATCTCGGGGGGGGTAGAGTTCCTCATCCAACCATCCCAGGATACACAATTTGGGTTCCACAGACAACGTCAATTTCCAAACATCGTTAATAGAGCGTATTATCCCATGCCAATAGCGATGCAACTTCGGACAGCGCCACAGCATGTGCAACAGATCGCCCGTATGAACTTTGCACCGAGGGCAGAGGGGAGTATCCCTCCTCCGCCAACTGTGCAAGCGCTGCGGGGTCCAGTAGGTGCGATGTAGTATAAACAATTGGGTGAGTCTCTGTGAGGAAGATAGCGAGACCCTGGGTACATTATCCAGGATGCCGGTCCATTCCTCGGCGGATATGGAACCCACGTCCTCAGCCCAGGATTCCCTGCACTTAAATGTCATAGCCCTCGATATCTGTCCCATAAAGGCCGTATATAGTGAGGAAATCTGCCCTTTCTTGCTTGTGGAGTTAACCAGACTCAGGAGGACAGCGGGCCGGCACAAACCCCAGGGGGAGACCTTAGACTGAGCGTCAATGGCATGACGCAGCTGCAAATATTGAAAGAAGAGGGAGTTAGGTAATCCAAATTCGGTGCGGAGAGACTGGAAGTCCCTAAGCACATCCCCCCTGTACAATTGGTAAATGAAGCGGATGCCATAGTCTCCCCACCTCAGAGAGGTCCGCAATTTATTCAACTGGGGGTAGTTAGCGTTATTCAGGATACGGGAGTACTCGGAGAATCCAGCATAGGAAAAATGTGTTTTAGCCCTCTGCCATACCCTGTCAAGAAGCGCGAGAGTGGGACAGCCAGGCGAATCTCGCAGGGTGCCCGACTCCAGCGCCTCGACAAGCGTCCCACCAGCCAGACGAGTCGCAAGCATCCGTCTGACAGGATCACTCGCATCATCCAGCAGCCATCCCGTCACATGTTGAGATGTTGTAGTTGAGATGACAAAAAGTAATAGAAGGGATTCGGAACGGCCAAACCACCACTATCTTTGGCCTCCTGCAAAGTTTCCAGACGAATCCTGGCGGACTGTTTCCGCCAAATGAGTGCTCGGTAAACCGTGTTAAACATCTTGAAAATATGCAGGGGGACCCATATCGGTGCATTATGCAAAACATATAAAAGCTGTGGATTCCAAATCATCTTGACCAGATTACATCTGCCAACCACTGACAGAGGCAACCTGATCCAGCAAGTCAACTTATCACGAAACCTATGCAACAAGGGGAGAATATTGAGCTTAATATACTGCCCCAGGTCAGGGTGGATCACCACTCCCAAATAGCGGAACTGGGTCACCACCCCAATCTGCGACGCAACCGGAGGCAATGCCACCTCCAGGGGGTCAAGCGGCAGCAAGACAGATTTATCCCAATTTATCTGGAAACCCGAGAAGGATCCGAATCTATGAATCAGGCGCATTAAAGCGAGCAGCGAGCCCGAAGCGTCGCCCAAAAATAAAAGCGCGTCGTCAGCGTACAATGCAATTTTGTCTTCCTGGTCTCCCCGTCGGAAGCCCACAACATCCGGGGCAGCCCTCACCGCCGCTGCCAGGGGTTCCACCGCCAGGGCAAACAGCAAGGGGGACAATGGACACCCCTGCCTAGTGCCCCTGCGTAGCGGAAACGATTGAGAAAGCGAGTTATTGACGCGGAGACACGCCGTAGGTGCAGCATAGAGGATTTTTATCCATTTGATAAAGGAGGGTCCCAGGCCAAAGCCCTCCAGGGCCGCCCACAGGTACTGCCACTCCACGCTATCAAATGCTTTAGCAGCGTCGAGTGATAGTATAGCTCTCTGGCCACAGTTATCCGGGGGAATCTGCATATTCAGATATAATCTACGTATATTGGTAGCTGTGGACCGACCCGGTATAAAGCCGGATTGGTCACCATGCACCAATTTGGCAATAACTTTCGACAAGCGAGTGGCTAGCACTTTAGCCAGCAATTTCAAATCAGTGGGTAATAGAGAGATTGGTCTATACGATTCCGGTCGAGTCGGATCCTTCCCGGGCTTCAGGAGAACAACTACCACTGCCTCATACATGGAGCGCGGGAGCTCCCCCGTCTCATAAGAGGCCTGTAGGACAGTAAGCAGCTCGGGCAAGAGGACCCCTCCAAAAGTTTTATACATCTCCAAAGGTATCCCATCCGTCCCCGGGGCCTTAGAATTAGGGGAAGAAGCCAAAGCCTCCTGCAGTTCCTCCAACCGGATAGGAGAATCCAGCATTGCCCTATCTCGGGCAGACACCTTTGGTAGCTGAAGGTCCCCAAGGAAGGCCTGTAGGTCCTCCGGGTCATAGGACACCTTGGAGGAGTACAGATCCTCAAAGAATGACCTAAATCCCTGCAAGACTTCCGCAGTGTCTGTGACCTCCCGATTTGCAGAGAGAACCAACCTGTGTATTATGGATGGAGGGCGTTGTGCTCTAGAAATCAGGGCAAGCATGTGACCCGTCTTCTCCCCCTCCTCGAAGTAAGCCTGGGAGGTGAAGAAGCGCTTGTGGTCCGCCTGTTGCTGTTGCACAGAGCGATAGAATCGTTGAGCCTCCAACCAACGGCCCTCCGAGGCCGCCGTGGGGGAAGCCAAATAGTCACGCTCGGCTTGAAGCACCGCCTCACCCGCCTCTTTCTCCCAGCGCCTACTATTAGATTTAATAGACGATACCTCTTTGATGCACAGCCCACGTAAATATGCTTTCATAGTGTCCCATACAATCCCCGGAGCTGCAGAGTGCCTGTTCTCAGTAAAAAAGTGCGTCAGTTGGGTAGTAAAAGCTGCGTGGTCTGGGAACAATGAAAGCCAGAATGGATTCAACTTCCAGTGCGTGGGCAATCTACTCCCCGGAAACCTGAGTCGGAGCTGAAGCGGGGAGTGATCTGACAATCCCCTGGCTAAATAGGTAACTACCGGGGAAAGGGCATGGGTAAGATCCGAGCCAAAGGCAAGGTCAATACGGGATAGGGATGAGTGTGACAGTGAGTGACAGGAGAAACCAGCATCGAGCGGGTGCAAACTGCGCCAGAGATCCACCAGGCCCAGCTCCCCCATAAATCGGGCAAACGGAGTGGGCCTCCTGGAACCCCCGGGGCAGTACTTCTTATAAACATCCAAAGTCGGGTCCAGCACGTTATTAAAATCACCCAACACTAGCACCGGCACCTGGGAGTGTTTCCCAACAAACCGAGACAGGCACTCTAGCACCTCAAAGGAGAAGGGAGGCGGTATATATACATTAGCAACAATACACTCAAATGCATTCCATACCCCAACCAAAAAAATAAATCTGCCCTGAGAGTCCACCAATGAGTCCCGCAATTCAAATTTGATAGATGCGGAGAGTAAAATTGAGACACCCCTAGAGTATTGGCTGTGATATGAATGAAACTGGGTCGGAAACCGCCTAGAGCGGAGTCCGCTAGAGGATTCTGGAGTAAGGTGGGTTTCCTGCAGACACACCAGCGCAGGACCCTGGTGCTACAACAGGGTCATCACAGCAGTGCGTTTACTCGCATCCCCCAGTCCCCGTACATTCCAGGATAGCAGAGAGTCATCAATGGTCGCCATGGTAGTTAGGCAATGCAGTAAGATGGTAGGACAAGCCTACAAGCAAACAGTGAGGAGGAGTCCATAGGAGAAATCCGATACTCAGGAATCGCAGGGAAGGCCAAGGGGCATAAATGTCTGTATAGGTAGCACTGGAAACAGAGCGCGTAGGTAAAGTTCCATGGAGCACATCACCGGTAAAAAAAAACAGACAAAAAAACAAAAACCAAAAAACATAGAACGAAGAACAGGTACAAAAAAAACGCGGTGAACAGTAGCCGGGGAGGCCACAGTCACCCAAGCCCCGCAGGGAACAGTTATCCAGCCCAACATGGGCGAGGGGGTAGTAGAAGAGGGCCCGAACTTGCACAAACATAGAGACCCGGTTCTTCCCTTCCACGGGCTCAGGAAAGCGGGACAGCAGTTGAACCATAATCTCTGACCAGTGCACGGCTCCGTGGCTCTCAACAGGAGAATAAGTGGACCCGTACACCATAGAAAGACCCTTGCTCCTTCTGAGGATGATCACTCCGCCGCAGCTCTGAGCTGCCGCTCCTGGCGGTCCAGCCAATTTGTGGCAGATATGGGGCTCTCGAAGAAGTGCACAGTCTCGTTCGCCACCACACGCAGCTTGGCCGGATACATCATGGAATATACCAAGGGGATGGCGCGCAGACGTTTTTTAACTTCGGTAAAGCGTGCCCTCTGCTTCTGCAGAGCTGCAGAAAAATCAGGATAAATGGAGATTTTAGCACCTTGAATTTCCATGCGAGGCTGTTGCCGGGCAAGTCTCAGAATGATATCTCTATCTCTATAATGAAACAGCTTCAGTAGGAATGGTCTGTCAGGGCCACCTGGTGGAGGGGCCCTGAAAGGCACCCTATGTGCCCGCTCCACAGAGAAAAACGGGGAGAGATTATCTTTCCCAAAAGTAGATATTAACCAGTGCTCTATAAATTCCACCGGAGTGTTACCCTCCGCTTTCTCAGGGATGCCCACCAGGCGCAGATTACTGCGACGCAGCCGGTTTTCCATGTCCTCCAGCCTATTCATCGCTTCAGAGACCCCAGAAGAGTTCATGCGCACATCTTGGATCGGGGGGGTAAATCATCCTCAACAGCGCTCACTCGACCCTCCAAGGCTGTGGTCCGCTCTCTCATCTTTTGCATATCTTGCCTGATATGCAGCAGGCCCTCCTTCATACTCTTGACTTCCACAGACAACTCAGATAGTGAGGCCCCATAAGTGTGTATAGCCGTCAGGACATCCTGTATAGTGGGGATGGCCTGGGGGATATTGTCCAGCGGAGCTGCTCCCTCTGCACCCTCCAGCCGAGTACTCACTGTGTGCCCAGAAGGAGATCCGGCCTGGACAGCCTCGTGTGGGGACATCGCAGCCACAGGCGGAGATGGAGGATTCCTGGAGGACGGGGCGGGAGCCGGAGGAGGAGATGCTGGCTTGTGCTTAGCAGGGTCCCTGGCAAACTTTCCCAGCTTAGCGATGGCAGTCGGCGGAGGCTTCTCACGAGCTGCACGCTGCAGGAGCGGCCGGCGCCATCTTGGATTTGCCTGGCTGCGGCTGTGCTGTCGTCTT
Organism: Pelophylax lessonae; assembly: GCF_965119305.1. Classification (NCBI taxonomy): domain Eukaryota; kingdom Metazoa; phylum Chordata; class Amphibia; order Anura; family Ranidae; genus Pelophylax; species Pelophylax lessonae. The sequence continues at coordinate 182,925,000 of NC_138770.1, forward strand.
TCCTCCTCGTCATGGCGGAGTGCGGCAGTGAGGATCACCAAACAGCCACCGGGATGTAAGGAGCAGCAGTACGGGTCGACTAGGTACTGTCAGCGGGCTCTAGGGTCCGATCAACAGGATAATTTCAGGCAGGATAGCGGAGCCGACTCGAGACACGTCTGCTCACATCGGCAGTTCAGCCACGCCCCCAAGAACCTAGACTTTAATGAGGTTAGTTACTGTACTGAGATTGGGTCATTAATGTTCAGTTATTTAAATAAAAGAAAAAATATGTATTTTTGATAATAAAGTTGTATTTTATTGTTTAATACAATTGCTGCTATGGCCTTTACAATCCAAAAAACGGAAAACTGTTGTCTGTTGATTATGGGGATTACAAGTAGTAAAGCAGGTGTAATATCTGCAATACCTTACTTTTTGTGCAAGTTATTGGGTATTCTTTGCAGAATGAAACTTTACCACATTCACTGAGCTCTAGGGTAAAGTCCTGTGCTCTTTGTAAATCAACCCCTATGTGTCTTGTGGCTTTCTCATTAGTGTTCTCAGCTGCTGTACAGGCATAACAGCAGGACCTGAAATTCCCTATGACATCTTGCCTTCAGCTTTGCTACCTGTACAGCCCAGAGGCCATAGCCTTTCCATGCACCCCCTACATTTACAACCTGGACAGAGCATATCACAGCACAAAACAATGAGGCTTCTCCAAGTCCCATCCTGTATTCTCATCTCTTTTGATAGGCAGATCCGTTTAGTAACAAGTGGCTAATAAAAGAGAATGGAGGGAGAATTAGGGTGGAGATAGAACTGCCAAATAACACTTCCTGTTCTTGAAAGAATAAAAGCAGTTCAAGTGTTAGCAAGGTCTTAATCACCTACTAGTAATGCTAAGGAACTAAATGAAATAGACTTTGAAAAATGGTATATGGGTAGTATGAAGTATGGATGATACACAAGCTAACAAAAAATTTGCATTTGATGTGATGGATGGGGTAACTAAGTACCCCTGCACTTCCGCACAAGATTATTACCAAAAAACGAGTGATTAAATTATATACATAAAGCAGCACGTCATAAAGCAAAGAATGCTTGACAAATAAGCAAGTAATGCAAATTGACCGCACTTCAAGTGGATTTAACACAAAATATATATAGAAAGTGAAACACAGTGATCAAAAGTCCCAATATTTGTTATGAACAATGCAGTCCAAAATGTGTTTGTTCTCCTCCAAGACCATCCAATCTTAAGAAATCACCTGTGAATATGTGGGTCCCTTCTCCACCGACATTCATATGCACAGAACACTCACCGGATGGATTTGACTCCCATTACAGGTATTCAAAATCATCATAAATCATAATCCATAAACATCTAGAAGAGCCTGTCAATATGGGTACAGATTCTCGGGTTACAGTGTGGATGAAAAAAGAGAGATAGGCTTCTTATAGTGTAGTACGTCCAAACAATTTATTTAAATCAATTAAAAGTTACAAAAAGCAGAAGTGGCTTGTCACGTCTTTGTCCCGTCCTACGCGTTTCGTCAGCATGCGTCTGACATCATCAGCAGTCTCATGATCTTGCACGTCACTTCACTTATTTAAATACACAACCGCTTTATGATGATCCAATCTGATTCAGTTCGACTGGACCAATGAACATAATCGTGTATAAACTAGCAACATTCACTTCCTGTATATGGTTCTAATTAATGCACCTCATATTAATTAAGAATTTAAAAAATAAATAAAACATTGTATAAAATTGAGGTTGAGGCTAGTTTAAGGACCTCTAATGGTAAAAAGGTGGTAATCCACCTAAATCGTCTAGTAATATAAATACATGTGTCTTCAACAACGTGAAAGGGCCAAATTGATGCCCTCTAGTGGTTAAATTATATAATAACATGTTACCACAATTCACCCCATAGGAATAAATCTAATTGGACCATTTGACACTGAGAAAATTCTTTATCATGACAAATTAACAAATTAATTAATATTTTGAAATGAAACAATTTAAATCAATATCTATATTCATACCCATAGCATACATTGTATTCATCTCAAAAATCCATTACGTTTAGTTTTTGGAAACCCTCTGGGTCATATTGCGCCCCCCCTCCCGAGTGTTGCTCAATCCTATCAGTGCTGCAAAAAAAAAAACATAAGGCTGGGGTCCCTATTGTGATGAATCCTAAAGTGGTTGGATAGACTGTGTTTTGGAAAACATTTGATTATATTATTTACGTGTTCATTAATCCTAAGCCCTAGTTTCCTGGTGGTCCGACCAATATACTGTAATCTACATGGACAAGTGATCAGGTATGTCACGTGAGTGAACTGACATGTGATAAATTTCTTTATGTCATATGTTCTCAAATGATGCAAATGTGGACACATATGAGGTTATCTTCTTGGCTTTATTTTTCACAGTCCTACAAGCCTTAAATCTTTTGCAATAAAAGAATCTGGTTCAAGAACGTCACTTTTTTCTTTGGTGGGTCAAGAATATTAGGAGCTAAACTATTTCTCAAATTGTCAGTCCTACGATATATAAATTGTGTTTTCTTTTTCAGCAAAACACTATTAAGGGTTTTGTCTCTAATCAAGATAGGCCAATGTTTGCGAATAATACATTCAAATGACTTGTAATCACGATTAAAGTTGGTAAGAATAGCCATTTCTCCTACATTCTTTACTTTTTTGGACTTATTGACTAACAACTCCTTCCTAACCCTATTCTTAACTTTATTCTGAATAGACAACAAGGCTTTATGGTCATAACCTTTTTCTTTAAACCTGTTCACTAATTTATTAGATTGTTTAACGTAATCCTCTATGCGTTTACAGTTTCCCCCTAATACGCATTAACTGTCCTTTTGGTATACACCCAACAATATAACTATTCCTGTCGGTCTCCTTAAAGAATGTTTTGTATCAATAAAAGCCATCCTGCTTAGTCAAAACCAAATCCTAGAAGATAACTGTGTATTGATCCCAGTTGGCTTTAAACGTAAGGCCATAGATGTTATTATTGATCCTCTCTATGAACTCGATCAGACTGTCTTCTGACCCATTCCATAGGATTATAAAATCATCTATATATATTTTGTACAGAATCATCTCAGGTTGTGGTCTGCTAAAAATCTCTTGTTCCTCCCACTGGCTCAACAATATATTTGCGGCACTAGGCGCAAATTTCGCGCCCATGGCTACGCTCTTTATTTGTTTGAAATAAGAGCCAATATGCCAGAAATAATTGTTGGCCATGGTAAGCTCTAGGGCTCTAATCAAGAAATCTTTTTGTTTGGACCTGAGCCCCGATTTGGTGTCCAAGGCTCTTTTAGTGGTGGCTAATACATCCTGCTGTCCTAGACTGGTATACAATAACTGTAGGTTAATGGTGACCAATAGTGTGCTCTCATTCAAAGGTACATCCTCTAAAGTGTTAATAAGGTGCTTGATATCCCGAAGGAATGAGGGATATTCCTGTACCAATGGCTGCAGAAAGCTGTCCACATATGCTCCCACCCTTGAGAAAATAGAATTTATACCACTGATTTTTGGCCTCCCAGGTGGGTTTGTTTTGTTCTTATGAATTTTAGGCAATTGGTATATAACAGGTAATCTGGGGGCATCAGGAACAAGGTATCTAGCCTCCTTCTTTGATAATACTCCATCCTCCTGGGCTGCTTTTACCATATTTTTAAGTTTTGGTTTTAATATTTTTAAGATAAATTCATTGGGTTCCCCTTTAGATTTTTATATGTAATCTGGTCTCCTACTAGCTTATCCAATTCCTTGTTGTAATCAACCTTATTTAACCTCTTCTGGACCGGAAGGATTTATCCCCTAATGACCAAGCCATTTTTTGCGATACGGCACTGTGTTATTTTAACTGACAATCGCGATGTCTTACAAATCTCTACCCAAATAAAATTGATGTCTTTTTTTTCCCCACAATTAGAGCTTTCTTTTTGTGGTATTTGATCACCTCTGCGATTTTTTATTTTTTGTTTGTGCTGTGCTTTAAACAAAAAAAGAGTGACAATTCTTAATTCTGCTATATAACATTCTCAATAAAAAAAATTAAAAAATTGAATTTTTTCATCATTTTAAACCAATTTGTATTCTGCTACATATTTTAGGTAAAAAAAATCCCAATAAGTGTATATTGATTGGTTTGCGCAAAAGGTATTGCGTCTACAAACTAGGGGAAAGATGGATGGCGATCAGCGATTTTTACCAGGACTGTGATAGTCCAGCAGACAGATCGGACACCTTACTGATATTTTTGACACTTTTGGTGGGACCAGTGACATTACTACAGTAATCAGTGGTAAAAATATGCACTGTTACTGTAATAATGACAGGGAAGGGGTTAACACCAGGGGCAATCAAAGGGTTAAATGTGTCCCTAGGGGGTGCTTTCTAACTGTAGGGGATGGGCTTGCTGCAAGAACACAGAGACCTGTGTTCCTAAATAAGAGGAACACAGGATCCCTGTGTTCACAACTGACAGAACAGCGGCAGACCGGCGTTCTGTCTCCACAGGGAGTGATCGCGGCCGCCAGACCCACTGATTGGCTCAACCTGTGGCCCCTGCTAGCAGTCCCGCAAAGCAACATACAGATACATCGTTTCACGGGACAGAGCCGACCTGCCACAGTAAAACTACAGCGGCTGGTCGGCAAGTGATTAAAGCCACAATGCCCCCCCCCCCCTTATCAGCCCTCCGTAACTATGTCTATCCTGTTTTCCAATGTTTGCATTTGTATGCATACAAAAGAGCAGTATGGGGTTTGGCTTTTTTTTTTCTGAATCATTCTTACCTACGTGGATGCTGCATCTGTCCCCCTCTGGCTCTAACACTAAGAACTGAACAATCAAATGCTGATGATCACTCAGTTCTCAAGGCTCCCTGAGCAGAGAGCTAGTGACTGTCAGTGAGCTGAACATTTGACTGTGGAGGGGGCGGGAGCAGCTGGCTCAGGCTCTTCGCAGATGGCTGAGAGGATGAGCCGGGTGTCAGTCCAGGTATGTGAGCAGATTCAAACTTTATTGTCGCAATCTTGCCCAAGCCGGTACCGCCTCTGTGACATTAGCCGTCAGCGGGCTTCAGCCTGCTTTCTGCTGAAAATGGGTCACAGGAGTGCAGAACGAACTGTACTCCTGTAAAACACAGGAGACATACAGCCAATTGAGCTTTGGTTGTACTTCTGCTTTTATTTAAATATATGTTAGTTGTGTTTTAAATGCATGAAATAAGTTGCATAGCCTTTGTAAGGGTAATCCCAAAACTCACGGGTTTCAATAACATTTTGACTGTTGAAGCCAGATTGAAAATTATATTTATTTAGACAAACATGTAGATAGGAAGCCATGTTTGGAGAGCAAGTCAATCTTACATTACATTCTGTTGGATTAATGAACATTGCTCTAACTGGCTAGGGTTTGTAATACACTTTTATACACTACAATGGGTGGCACCTAGCTATCTAATTTCTTTTGAAGTCTCATCTGATGACATCTTGGAGTCTTTTGGTATGCGGACGGCCATTCACATAGATGTGTGACTTCCAGTTTAGTTCCTTGAACAAATCTTTAAAGACTTGAGATAGCAATCTTGCAAATGAAGGGCTGAACACAACAGCTGCTCTAAAATATGACTTCTCACACAAGATAAATCCAATATATCTGCTTAATCACAAATCCATGCCCGATAATCATAAGTAAATATTTGATAAACAAAATGGCTGCTTCCCTTTTCCTCATCAATAATCCTCCTGTTGGCAATATATATTGCCACAAACAAAACTGTCCCTTCCTACATTGGAGTTCTGGAAACATATCACTGCTATCTCAAGCAATCCACACCCTATTTGTAGTGAAGAGTTGGGCCTGTGACCATTAACAGTGTAGCGGTTTCCGCTCTGCTGTCCCTGTGTGGTGATCTCACATCACAGTCACTTTTGGTAACTGTTAAAGCCACATATGGCTTTATGGAGGTGCTGATATGAGGAAGAAGGAACAAACTAGGTCTCATAACACATACACAGCCTAACATAAAATGCATTTTTAAGAAAAGCAGATAAAATTACAATTGCTATCAATCCCTTCTGAATTCCCTGACATCTCCCTCCAACTGCCTAATCTTAGTTTAAATATATATATTTTTCTAGTTCATATTTCTCCTGAATTATGTATCCCATTTACTTCTGCAGAAAAATCTCACTTTGCTTTGTCAAGGCTAAAATATACAAAATATTCAAAAATAAAAATGTGACAAAACGAACCTAAAAATCAAAAAGTCTAAAAAAAATGATGTGTTGGTCTAACAGTGTATGAACGCCAAGTCCTTTGTTGACTCCTCCTTTGACAGCTAGTCCTCCATAAGACTCCACTGCAACACCTAAGAACTCATACAATGTTCATACATAATATTCTTCTCTTCAGGACCATCGCAGTCCACATGACAATAAACTTCCGGTAGGTGTGCAGCATGTGTCTGCAAAAATGTTACTGCATTCCCACTGTTATTTGAAGTTGTGTGTTGAGGTGTAAACACATCAAATGAGTAAGGCTTATAGACAGAATGCCTCAAAAAAAATGGCAATTCTCTTATTTGCTCAAAATGTAGATAGGCTTTAAAAATATATATATTTTTTTTTTTCATCCAAAATATTTTTATTGAATATCAAAGAAATCACATACAGCTTTGTAACTGCTGAAATCCAACATTTGGTAACTTTCAATAATGAAAATGTGAGGAACATAGAACAAGAATATTAGCTAGTACAGTAATCGACTGTCAAACATATTATAACATAAAAGAGCGTACGTGCAATCAACTTGCAGGTAATGCTGGTATATATTCTGCATCTTACTTCTGTCCATACATGTTAATCTTCTAATTACTTGAGTGGAAAAATGGGTGAAAATACAGATTTTTGACTGAAGTGTTGCATGGATAGAGCATATATGTAGTAGGAAAAGAGCTGTGCTTTGAGGAATAGAGACTGTTGCGGCTATGTTTATGGTTGTTTTATTTCTGTCTCATGTGTGAAAAGAGGCCTAGTCTACAACGGTTTTAACAAATGGTTCGGGAGTGGTTATAATATCCTTGTTTACTATATTGGAAGCATATGTTGCATTGTTTTGCTGTATGGTGGGATTACATAGGGGATGGCCCGTCTCTTCCGCTTTAGGGGCGAGAGGTTCAGGCCCTCCCCCAAGTGAGATATATTGAATCTAGTGAAGGGTAGGGAAAAAATGGTTCATGGAAAAGAAAGGAGTGGGAGAGGAGGGAGGGAGGGGAAGAGGGGAGGGATTGAGAGGAAGGAGGAGAAGTGTTTGGAGGGGATTAGGCATCTGTCCCAATCTCTGTCCCCATAAAGGATCGAAGGGGATCGAAGGCGTGTGTTTTGATGTGTCGATCATTGTTTTGTATGTATATATGTTATCTGTGTTAGAGAAGGGGGTGATAATCCTCCCACTATAATCCCATGTTTAAAAATATTTTGAAACACAGTGTCTCCAAGACTTTTTAGAATTGGAGCTTCTACATCTGGATACACAACTTCAAGGTACGAAGGTTCCAACAAGCTAGCACTGACTTGTCAAACTTGTACATTTAGGTCAAAGCTGGTCATACTGCAGCTTTCTTTATCTTATTGGACAGTTTATAACCAAATCTCATGTTCCGTTTTCATTATTGTCATCATGCATCAATATTATTTCTATGTGTATAGAGCACAAACAATTGTAACCTACAGACCTCAGGAAGACAGTGTCATTAGCCATTGGGGGCCATTTTATATAACCTTTTGCGGATGTAACTATTGGAGTCAATGGGACTTTAAAAAGTACACTTTCTAGCATTTGCAGTGAGTACCTTTTTTAGTTTATTGTAACATTTTATTTTGGTTTTATTTATCTATTTATTGTTTTGCTGCACCATACTGTAAAGATTGTATATAGTATTTAAAAATGTTTACATTTTTCTTGGTCATTTTTACAGCAGGAAGTACAACTAGCATTTTGCTGTTTAAAGGGAATGTGTAGCTGTTTTTGTATGTATTTTGAGTTTTTATTTTTTATCATTAGGACTAAATTACATTTTCATTTTTTCTTTTTTACTTTCCTTTCTCATGAATGTGTTCTCTTCTTGAGACAGAAGCTGGAGCTTTAGGTTCCTCTGTACATGTTTTCCTTTCTCATTAACAAAAAAGAAATATAAAAGCAAGCATCTACTGCTGTACTATCACTTTTAATAAACCATAGTGCTATAGGAATCCTTGTAATATGCTGAAAAACAAAAATTGCCACTATGCCAAAAGTTTCCCTCGCAAAGAACAATTTACTGAGAAGTATATATGGGCTGCCATTACTAACCACCTCCTGAATATGCCGGTTGCCTAGCAGTCTCTGGCTTCAGTAGTTTTTTAAATTACTGACCTGGGGCAAGCGTGCATCAGTTTCACTGGGAACTGATCTACATATTTGTTCCAAGTAGGCCCCTCAGTATTTATTGGATCAGCATAATAGTGCATTTCTCTCAGAATAACTTTCTTTTAACCACTTTACCACTGGAGGATTTTGCTGTCTTACGTCTGGGCCACTTTTTGCGATTCGGCACTGTGCAACTTTAACTGACAATTGCACGGTCATGCAACACCGTACCCAAACAAAATTTACGTTCTTTTTTTTCCCACAAATAGAGCTTTCTTTTGGTGGTATTTGATCACCTGTACGATTTTTACTTTTTGCGCTATAAACAAAAAAAGAGCGACAATTTTGAAAAAATAACAATATTTTTCACATTTTTTTATATGAAATTCCCCCCCAAAAAAATTTAAAAATCAAAATGTTTTATCATTTTAGGCCAATTTGTTTTCTGCTACATATTTTTGGTAAAAAAAATTGCAATAAGCGTATTTTGATTGGTTTGCGCAAATGTTATTGCGTTTACTAACTAACTGAAAGATTTCTGTCATTTTTGGTGTTTTTTTTTTTAACGAGTAATGGCGGCGATCTGCAATTTTTTTTGCGGGACTGCGACATTGCAGCGGACAGATTGGACCCTTGACTGACATTTTTGACACTTTTGGGGGTACCAGCGACATTACTGCAGTAATCAGTGCTATACATATTCCCTGTTACTGTAAAAATGACACTGGCAGGGAAGGGGTTAATTTTTATTGGTGATCAAGGGGTTAATGTATGCCTAGTGCTTACTAACGTTTGTGGGGGGAGGTGACTGAGTGACACAGGGACAGATCGCAGGTTCAGCTATGCTGAACCCTGCAATCTGACCCTGCCTGTCACTTAGGAGATCCGCCCGCTTGTGTTTAAACAAGCAGGCGGATCTCCACACTCGATTCCCCGACGATCGGGGAAGAGTGGCGGTGATCACCGCCGCTCCTCCCCTGGCCCAACTCCTGCTGTGACTGAATACAGCGGGAGCGAGAGAGAGGGGAATGTCTGGCGAAGTAGGTCTACGTCGTCAGACGTAATCGAGCCACTTTGCCGCAGTAGCAGCTCAGTGAGCAGCGGTAAAGTGGTTAAAGCAAACATGTGCTTTGCCCATTTATAGCATATCACCACATCACCAGCAGAATATACTGCTCCATTCAGAATATATAGGAGCATGTGACTCACTCCATGCAACAGTGCTGTCCAGTGTCCAATCAACAAGGGAGTCCATAGCCATTTGTAAGCTATGACCCTAGTGACTTTTGAATTATAACAGACTTTCCTTTTAGTCCTGGTGGCTGAACAGAATAGTCTAGTAGTAAAAGGTAGGGGTAAATTAAAGTCACCTGTTTCTTTGTCCTTTATAAGCAAAGCACAGTTTTATTTAAAGGACCATTGAGATAATATGGTAATAAGGAGAAGCAAAGTATGATCATAACGCAGAATTTCTGAGCAGGAACAGAGCCTGTTTAAGTAATACACAAATACCGTTGGATCCACATATATTTGGACACAAGCACAATTTTAGTTTATTCAGGTATTTACCAAAACATATTCGAGCTATAGTTATATAATGGATATGGGCTGGAACTGCACACTCTCAGGATTAATTTGAGGGTATTTACATCCAAATCGGAGGAAGGGTTTAAGAATTACAGCTATTAAGAATAGCCATTCTCCCTTTTTTCAAGGAACCAAAAGTAATTGAACAGTTGAATCAAAATCTGTTTCTTGGCCAGGTGTTGGCTACTCTTTCATTATTTCTTCATCAATTAAGCAGGTAAAAAAAAGGTCTGGAGTTGATTCTAAGTGTGGTATTTGCATTTGAATCTTTTGATGTGAATCTACATCCTGCTTTCAAAGGAGCTGTCAATGCTGGTGAAACAGGCCATTGTAAGGCTTCAAAAAACTAAACAAACCCATCAGAGAGATAGCAACAATATTAGGAGTGGCCAAATCAACAGTTTGGTACATTCTGAGGAAAGAAGAATGCAATGGTGAGCTCAGCAACATAAAAAGGCCTAGACGTCCACGGAAGACAACAGTGGTGGATGATCACAGGGTCCTCTCTAAGGTGAATGGATTTATGAAAAACCTATTCACAAGATCCAGACAAGCGAAGGACATTGTCCAGGAAGTGGCCGTATCATTATCAAAGAGAGAGCAAATACAGAGGATTTACCACAAGGTGCAAACCATTCATAAGCCTGAAGATAGAAAAGTCAGATTTGACTTCCGGAAAAGCATTCTTTGGACTTATGAATCTAAGAATTATCTGTACCAGAATGACGGGAAGCAAAAAGTGTGGAGAAGGCTTGGAACAGCTCATGATCCAAAGCACACAACATCATCTGTAAAACATGGTGGAGGCAGTGTGATGCCATTGGCATGCATGGCTTCCAGTGGCACTGGGTCATTGGTGTTTATTGATGATGTGACCGAAGACAGAAGCAGCCAGATGAATTCTGGAGTGTTTAGAGATATACAGTCAGCCCAGATTCAGCCAAATGCAGCAAAGTTGATTGGACGATGCTTCACAGTACGGATGGACAATGATCCAAAACACACTGCAAATGCATCCCAGGAGCATTTGAAGGAAAAGAAGTGTAATATTCTGCAATAGCTGAGTCAATCACCTGATCTCAACCCGATTGATCATGCATTTCACTTGCTGAAGGCAAAACTAAAGGCATAACTAAACCATAAACAAAGAACAACTGAAGACAGCTGCAGTTAGACCCTGGCAAAGCATCAGGAACGAGGAAACTCAGTCTTTGGTAATGTCCATGGGTTCCAGACTTCAGCCAATCATGGCCAGTAAAACATTCTCAAAAAAATATTAAAAATGAACATTTTAGTTATGATTAAATTCATTTTCCCAATTACATTTGAGCCCCTGAAAATGGGGGGGGGGGGGGAGCAGCGTATAAAAAAGGGTTTCAGTTCCTAAAATTTGTACTTGATATTTATGTTCAACCCCTTGAATTAAAGCTGCACTTCAAATTCATTTGGATTGTTTTGTTTTAATTTTATTCTGGTGGCATACAGAGCCAAAAGTATTAAAATCGTGCTTGTATCCAAATATGTATGGACCTAACTGGTCATGTGTACAAATTATACAAAGAAACAGGTTGAAAAAGAAAAATATCACTATGGGTGTATAGTAGCTTCTCTTTTATTTTGCCAGTCTGTTGACCCCTTTGATACCTGTGAAAAGGTGGAGACTAGATGCCATCAAACTTTTACAGGTTAGCTTTAATTTTTTATCTAATACAATAGAGCATTAACACAACTAGGTAGGAAATAAGCAAGAGTGCTTGCAGGAGAAAGTACATTAACAAAAAAACTTAAAAACGATCCAATAAAAGTATATAGCTGTTTAGGGTTTTACTGTTTATCGTTTCTATCTTCCTTGCAAGTTTTAAAATTAAATATTCATTGACCAAATAAATGATCGTTCATCCCCGGGGTAATCAAGCAATACGTATGTGGGGTCACGCAGGCACACACTGGAGTTCTTATACCAACATATGCCAAAGACGGATCCTGCCGAGATTGCAACATTTCACGGGTGCTCTAGGTAGAATAGCAGATGGGACTATCTCTTGCTGCAGACATTTTCTAAAGTAAAGAGGCATCTTAATTTACAAAATAAATTACTATCGCTGCTATTTGAAATGAATTGCCTTTTTTCTCTTTGGGAATACTTACATTTATGAGTTTACCAGATTGCCATTGTTTGACCTTTTTATGACTTTATAGACTCACACTCACCCAAAAAAGAGCAAGTAGAAAGTGAAAACTCTTCACTCAGGACAGAATGATGTTTGATTGATAGAAAAGCTCCTACTCATCTTTTTAGGTCTGTGGCCTGAAGGGTTATTTACATGGAGGAGGCACCCATGTGAAATAAGAAGCCCCAATAGCAGCCAGGGTATACAGCCTAGGAACACAGAGCTCAATATTTTGTGGAAGAAGCCACTCAGTCTTATTTGAAGAGTTATTGTCACTACAATACAAATGGTAATTAAATAATGATTTATAAAATCTAATTTTAAAATACTTCCCATTACCGCCCCTGTTGCATACAGTATTGGCTTTGGTATAGAGCTAGCGTCACCTTTAGAATCTTAAGCGTTAAACCACTTGACCTCCAGAAGGTTTTACCCCCTTCATCACCAGAGCATTTTTTTGCTATTCCGCATTGCACTACTTTACCTGGCAATTGTGCGGTCATGCAACACTTTATGAAAATGAAATTTGCATAATGTATTTTACACAAACAGAGCTTTCTTTTGATTGTATCTTATTTCCGCTGTTTTTTTTTTTGCAATATAAATGAAAAAAATCCAGAAAATGTAAAAATAAAAAACCTTTTTTACTTTCTGCTATAAAACATATCCAATAAAAAATGTAAAAAATCAAATTTCTTCCTGAATTTAGGCCAAAATGGATTCTGTTACTTGTCTTTGGTGAAAAAAAAAAAACCCAGTAAGTGAGTATTATTTGGTTTGCGTGAAAGTTATAGCGCCTAGTATAGATACTGGAATTTTTATTTATTTATTTTTTATACCAGTAATGGCGGTGATCAGTGACTTACAGTGGGACATTTATTCGTGTGGTGGGCAATATGACACTAGCTGACGCTGGCTGGGGGATGCACTAACTGACACAGACTTCAATAGTTACACTAATACAGTGATCAGTGTTAATACTATACACTGTCACTGTACTAATGACACTGGTTTGGAAGGGCTTAACATCTAGGGGGCGATCTAGGGGCTAAATGCGTGCCTAATAATGTTTACTGTGTGTTTTGTGCTGCTTTTACTAAGCAACTTTGCTGCTTTTTTTCCTATAACAAAAAAACAGCAAGATCGCCTGTCAGTGTTCAGAGCTCTGTTTTGTTTACAACACAGAGCTCCCTTCCCTGAATGACGGAGTCGATCAGTGGGTGGCGGCAATCAATCATTGGCCAGCACCTGATTGGCTTGTGCTGTAACAAATCACAGCACAGTCTAGGCAGTGGGTGCATGCGCCCCCTACACTGCAGAGCTGATCAGGTATCAGATACACGATCCAGAGCAGAGCGGCCACTATGCAGCAGTATATCTGCATTGGGGCAGTCAGAAATTGGTTAACACTTAAAAGTGTATCAGATGTCTGCATCTCTCTGCTTCCCACTGTGTCTACCCCCATGCCACTACATCGCTAGTGTGTCCCTTCACAGCTGCCGAGACATGCCAGTGACCTTGAAGTCAAGAAAAGCCTGAAGCATGGATCCGAAAGGCTAGGAATGAATCTAGTAGCACCAATAACCAGAGACATGCCCCATAGGCCAAGGGAAAGGATGAAAGACACTGTCATTTAGACAAGCCCCCGATTGTCTGTTCAAAATCGCACCCGGCACGGTAAGCCCCTGGACAGCCAGGGGTTAAGATGGAACCATGGGACATACCATCTGTCCCAACAAAGATCCCCCTCCCTGGGATCCTAGTTCCTCCCTCCCGTGTCGGCGGCCAATACGTGAAGACGGACCTCCGGATGCGCGCGCACCCTTGGGCGCATGTGCAGTAACCGGAGATCGCGCCTACTACGTCATAAGCCTAGTACGTGCAGGGCCTACGGCGCCTGCGCGACAGGCTTTAAAAGGCCAGGGAACCAGCGTCTCTCCACTTCTCCTTCATACACGAAGGGACTGGAGAGACAGAACGGAAGCACCACGAGGAACAACCAGCCAAACAGTAAGTTTTACAAGGGATGACTTTACCATCCACTGTAAACATCACTAAGTCAGCTAAAATAATAAAATCAGCACTTACCAGATCACTTGTCTCTTCTTTTAATATAGAATGTCTGCCAATAGGACCGAATACCTGTGATTCCTATTTACCACATGCAAACCAACCAATGATTGTGCCGGGGGAATAGGTCTCTTTTTTTCTGACCACAACCTATTAAACATAGTAAGTTTATATACTTCACATACTTAAAACCTATATATACAGTGGGTACGGAAAGTATTCAGACCCACTTAAATTTTTCACTCTGTTATATTGCAGCCATTTGCTAAAATCATTTAAGTTCATTCTTCTTCCTCATGAATGTACACATAGCACCCCATACTGACAGAAAAACACAGAATTGTTGACATTGTTGCAGATTTATTAAAAAATCCATTTCTTCTGATCATCCTTGAGATGGTTCTACACCTTCATTTGAGTCCAGCTGTGTTTTATTATACTGATTGGACTTGATTAGGAAAGCCACACACCTGTCTATATAAGACCTTTCAGATCACAATGCATGTCAGAGCAAATGAGAATCATGAGGTCAAAGGAACTGCCTGAAGAGCTCAGAGACAGAATTGTGGCAAGGCACAGATCTGGCCAAGGTTACAAAAAGATTTCTGCTGCACTTAAGGTTCCTAAGAGCACAGTGGCCTCCATAATCCTCAAATGGAAGACGTTTGGGACGACCAGAACCCTTCCTAGAGCTGGCCGTCCGGCCAAACTGAGCTATCGGGGGAGAAGAGCCTTGGTGAGAAAGGTAAAGAAGAACCCAAAGATCACTGTGGCTGAGCTCCAGAGATGCAGTCAGGAGATGGGAGAAAGTTGTAGAAAGTCAACCATCACTGCAGCCCTCCACCAGTCGGGGCTTTATAGCAGAGTGGCCCGATGGAAGCCTCTCCTCAGTGTAAGACACATGAAAGCCCGCATGGAGTTTGCTAAAAAACACCTGAAGGACTCCAAGATGGTGAGAAATAAGATTCTCTGGTCTGATGAGACCAAAATAGAACTTTTTGGCCTTAATTCTAAGCGGTATGTGTGGAGAAAACCAGGCACTGCTCATCACCTGTCCAATACAGTCCCAACAGTGAAGCATGGTGGTGGCAGCATCATGCTGTGGGGGTGTTTTTCAGCTGCAGGGACAGGACGACTGGTTGCAATCGAGGGAAAGATGAATGCGGCCAAGTACAGGGATATCCTGGACAAAAACCTTCTCCAGAGTGCTCTGGACCTCAGACTGGGCCGAAGGTTTACCTTCCAACAAGACAATGGCCCTAAGCACACAGCTAAAATAATGAAGGAGTGGCTTCACAACAACTCCGTGACTGTTCTTGAATGGCCCAGCCAGAGCCCTGACTTAAACCCGATTGAGCATCTCTGGAGAGACCTAAAAATGGCTGTCCACCAACGTTTACCATCCAACCTGACAGAACTGGAGAGGATCTGCAAGGAGGAATGGCAGAGGATCCCCAAATCCAGGTGTGAAAGACTTGTTGCATCTTTCCCAAAAAGACTCCTGGCTGTATTAGATCAAAAGGGGGCTTCTACTAAATACTGAGCAAAGGGTCTGAATACTTAGGACCATGTGATATTTCAGTTTTTCTTTTTTAATAAATCTGCAACAATGTCAACAATTCTGTGTTTTTCTGTCAGTATGGGGTGCTATGTGTACATTCATGAGGAAGAAGAATGAACTTAAATGTTTTTAGCAAATGGCTGCAATATAACAAAGAGTGAAAAATTTAAGGTCTGAATACTTTCCGTACCCACTGTATGTAAATAACTACCCCTAATACTAAAACCTGGGAATTTCTTACAGCCCAGCATAACCCAGAAAAAGGAAAAAACTCCCTAAAAACATTCTATACTGAAATGCAAAAAACCTACTCCCATACCCTGAACAATCATTGACACAAAAATATATGTAACAACAGATCCATTCAACACAAGAATAGGATCCTATCTAACAACCTCTAAGAACGTTAAGAATCTGAAAGACAACTTTACAGTAAGTTGTCACACCCTACTTCACCATGAACCCTTAAATTTACCAAATACACAATATATAATGCATATACCCTCCAGGTTGCACCACAGTGGTTCCTGCTGCGAATCCGTTCAGACATAAGGAGGCTTACATGAATAGACAGAAAAAGTATGTATATAAAAACACAATATTAAATATTATACCAGAAATGATGTACATAAAAAGACCAATAATACCTACTACTACTTTCACAGAATCGGTGATAACCAAAATCCTTGAGAAAGGCTACCCAGTAGCCGAAACGCGTCGGCTAACACGCTTTGGACCAACAGCTTGATCTCTGTGAACATTTTTTCCAAGCAACAAGCCTGGAAAAACAGAGAACAAACATCCAAAAATAAAAAGTCACCTTTTCACTTATGTCACGGATATTTTCCAAAACCTTTCCTTTCTTCTAAATACACCTTGGGTCTATAACCCAAACACCTATGCACTAGATATATGTACTAATTGTATCCAAACTTGGTTAAAACTTTTATTTCTTTAATTAAATTTGACTATTTTTACAAACTGTGTTTAAACCTACTTGCCCGTAAAAATACCACCCTCTTTTTTGGCTTGAGGCACCAAAATCTTTCCCCCCTCAGGATGAAAGACACATTGTTTTTGATAAGACTGGCCGCAGTACCTTTTTAATAGATATGCTTTAAGTGCAGAGGGGAGTAATGAGAATTTTCAGGGTAGAGTTGGTAAGGGAAGGGAGGCCATGTCCTGTTCCAAACCCACCCAACGTTTAAAGGCACCATGTTTGATCCAGTCAAGGACTCTAATTATGTTCACTGCCTGGTGGCACTTAAAGGGGTCAGGGAACCTGGCATGTTGAATCACATGTTTACTTATTAATATAAATAAGAAGCGGCGCTAAATCCTAATAGTTCAATCATGAATAATCATATGGTAAATAATGTGTTCTTGAAAACAGCTAAACATGCAGTGAATAAATTATAAGCAAAATATGTCATTTAAAAAATATTTAGAAAAAAAACAATCATATAAAAGTGATATAGTGAAATAGGGGCAAAATCCAGTGTTAGGTGAACATAAAAAAAGTCCTTTCAATTAAAAAGTCCTTTTCAGTATTAAACAGTAGTGTCTAAAAAGTGCAAAAAGTGTATAGGTAACGTTGATTGATGAAATCCACCACTAAGCACCAACACTTAGCATACACTTCTTGCCAGATGGACCATAAATTATAATGGTCATAAAAGCACAAAATAACCCAGCATCCGAGTTAGGCGGTGGCTGCTCAGCAGCAGCTCCAAATGGATCGGATATGAAAAAATGAACAAGCATAGTAAAGCCTGCTAAGTCCTTTTATTTAAAATATATAAGAAGTGCCTTCAATAAGATGTAAACACGCACAAACAAGTCAAAAGGTGCAGGCTGAACGTTAGATATCTGGCTTGCCCTTGGGAAGATGTCACCGATGAGGAAACATGCTGGGATTTGCTGTTAATGAAGACATCACGCTTGCTTCGCCGTTACTCACAGCGCTCCTTTCTCGTGCGCTGATAGTCTGCTGTTTTTTTACTCGTTTGTTCCTGTTTACAACTTATTGAAGGCACGTCTAATATATTTTAAATAAAAGGAATTAAATGTTAGCAGGCTTCACTATGCTTGTTAATTTTTTTTATTCCCAATCCATTTGGAGCTGCTTTCATATGATTCATTTTTTTCTGTTTTTTCAATGACATATTTTGCTTATAATTTATTCACTACATGTTTAGTTGTTTTCATGCCACATTATTTACCATATGATTATTCATGATTGCACTATTAGGATTTAACGCCGCTTCTTATTTATAATGATCATTTACAGCTGGTATCATAGTTGGTTAAGTGGCTGCTTACCTTTTCGTTCTTTTTACTTGACCTAGTGGAGATTTTTTCCAGTTTTATACATGTTTACTTATATCTTTCCAAGACCCCAGTGATACCATACCTTAAAATGCCACAGCCTCTGCAAATCCAAGATGATGGCTTCTCTATAATGTAGATTATACAAATAATTGGGGATCCAGCAGGGAGAGTGACACATTTGTTTGTCTTTGTGTAAGAAGACACACTGCTTCTCAGAAATCTCACCACTGGGAGCTCAGAGAAAGAAGATGTCCAAAAAATTGAACCAGAACTATAAATTTGGATTCTGGTTGGGTTTAGTGAACTTCAAGCTTTTTCATTTTTGGTCAGCATCTTTACCAGTAAAAGAATGCCATTTCTTATCATATTTTTAACAACTTAGTTTCTGCTGTGAGACTATGTCATGTGGCCATCATTTGTGTTAAAATATTGTAATTACTGGATATGAAGCTGTGAGCCTAAGTCGGTGTTCGGCAGCACTCTGCATGGGATTCAGTCTTGATCTTTAAACAAACAGCCAGTTTGTTGCACATTTAGAAGAAGGCGTTGAACACAAAGAAGTTAACATAATTATTCGGCAGTGAAGACTGTAAGACGTGCTAAGAAGGTGGAGACATGCAGGCAGGTTTTCAGAGTGCAACAATACCGAGTGCTTTGTATGACAAGAGAACTTTTCTTTACGATCAAAGATTTAATGTATGTGATTAAATAATTCCCCACCACTGAGGCATGCTAAACAGCAGAATTGTATTTTAACAATATACATGTAAAAGTTACTTTAAAAAGAAAGCATTTGGTTACATTCATTCAACTACTAAATGCGAGCAGGTCATATTTCCCTAGAAATCAGTCAAAGCCAAGAAATATTTTGGCAGCATTGGATTAAAGAGTAGGCGATGTAGTATTATTTTTTTTTTTTCTTGAATGTTCATTTTTTTCTGCTTTTTAATCCCCTCTTATCTCAATAGTTTTTATTAAATTTTACAGAACAGTTAACAGAGGTACAATTCTTTGGTACAATATCAGGATACATGTTAAATAACAGTTACAAACCAAGAAAAAGAAGAAAAACACATGAACTTCCTACACATCCCTAAATTCAAGTTGCAGTTAAAAGGAGTGGATCAAAAATGTCCATTAAACAAGGATATGACGAAATAGGAAAAACAAGAAATGAAAAATGATGTATCATATTCTAATTTCCAGCCTTAGTCTTTGCATATATTTATTTTTTTATTTTTTCGTTTCAATAAATTGAATAATTTCAAGCATATTGAATAATACAATGACATTAAGCTCACACGTGGGAGTGATACATTGTGGGGTACAAAGAGTAAGAGGCTTTACAAACAGGGATTGTGTAATGCCAAAAGCAGGTAAACATAGTGTACAACTTCATGCTAGTAAGTTAGCCCTTATAACACATATAACACAAATTGGAAAATGAAAGTAGGCAAATCCCATAAGTGGGGAGGGCGTAATCAAACTGCAAAAGGCATATAATCTGACAGGGTTTGATCCCCAGCAGAGAGGTAAGCATTGGATGCTACCACACGCTGTGGTGGGGCTTCACCCTTCACAAAAAAAGTGGAGGTACCAAGAAAAAGGAAATTAAATGAAAGCCCCCTTTGAATTGTAGAAACCAGACTATGGACTATATAAAAACAAAAGATAAAAAACACTAAAAAGTCAGTATGTTAAATAATACAATGGAATCAAGCTCACACACGGGAGTGATACATTGTGAGGTACAAAAAGTAAGAGGCTTTACAAACAGGCATTGTGTAATGCCAAAAGCAGGTAAACATAGTGTAAAACTTCATGGTAGTAAGTTAACCCTTATAAAACATATAACACAAATTGAAACTTGAAAGCAGGCAAATCCCATAAAGGTAAGTAAGGAGGGTGTAATCCAACTGCAAAAGAGATAGAACCTGACAGGGTTTGGTTCCCAGGAGAGAGGTAAGCATGGGATGCTACCACACACTGAGGTGGAGACTTCACCCTTCACAAAAAATGGGGTGATGCCAAGAAAAAGGAAATTAAATGAAAACCCCCTTCCCATATAATTGAATTGCAGACACTAGACTATGGGCTAGATATAAAAGAAATATAAAAACACAAAAAAGGCAGAGTAGGAGAAATTAAAGGACCAGAAAGGGTGAAAGATAAAGAAGAAAAAGAGAGAGGGTTGGTTGGAGTTTGGACTGAACTTAACACCGCCCAGGCAGGTAAGGCCATAACGGTAAAAAAAAGCAAGTTATAGTGACTGTGTCAGGTTGGTATGGTTCCCCCCTAAGTAATTGGAGATCCAAGGGTCTCAAATTTTTGGGTCAAGTAAGGTTGTAGCCAGTTTCTCATTCGTGAACTACCTTAAGTACTAGGGTTTATATTCTTCTCTTAAAGGTCCTGATAGCTAAATGATGTGGGTGTCAATTCCTGCAGAGTGCAAGTTTTCATGTTGTCACTCACCTGGAGCAAACCATCCCATGCCATTTTTAATAATAGGGTGGATTTACTAAAGGCACAAGGGACTTTGCAAGTGCAGTTACACCTGAGTTACAACATTTTACTTACTTAGGTTGTTCCCTCCTTGTCTGTGTTTGCCCAGCAGGGGGTGCTACTTCTCAAAAAAGTTAATCCTTACTAGGGACGATCGAACGGTTCGGGTCGACCATTGGCTGTTCGAAATTCGGCCGAATTCCGAACTTTTTGCGGTAAAAGTTCGGAATTCGGCCATCAGAACCACCCAAGATGCAATGGGACAGGAACTGGGCTTTAAAAGCCAGTGGTTGGCCCAGAAACATCAGTAAAAGCAGATTGGAGTGACTAGGCAGTCCAGAGGCCAATCAGGAGTGAATACGCCCCCCATACGCCCCCCAGTATATAACATAGCCCCGCCAAATCTCTAGCACTGTAATAGAGAGGCTGTGCAATAGAGTGGAAGCATTTCTTTTACTCCTGCTGCTCCAGTGTCATTTTGCAATTATTAGTGTGAGGAAAGGGATATGCAGTGTAATTAGGGTACTATATACCACTATAGTTAGATTCAATAATCTGGTTTCTGTAGGGAAAGTGTTAAGTGTCAGGCTGACCGTAGTGTAGTTTAGGGTGAACTGACTCTGACTGCTATGCCAGGGTGACAAACTCTTCCATGTCAGGGTGACCGCCAGAAAAAAAAGATCATTTGTCTGAGAATTTCAGTAGCGCAGGGATGGGGCTCCGCTCCTTTCACACCTGGGCGTTTTTGTTGCAGGCGTTATTGGGCATTTTTTGGGCGTCTTCGGAGGCAGGCATGACATCTGAACTTCTGTATAGGGGTGTATATACACATATACACATACACACATATAGGTGTGAAAGGAGCGGAGCCCCATCCCTGCGCTACTGAAATAATTTCAGTAGCGCAGGGATGGGGTTCCGCTCCTTTCACACCTATATGTGTGTATGTGTATATGTGTATATATATGTGTGTGTGTGTATATATACCCCTATACAGAAGTTCAGATGTCATGCCTGTCTCCAAAGACGCCCAAAAAATTCCCAATAAACGCATGCAACAAAAATGCCCAGGTGTGAAAGGAGCGGAACCCCATCCCTGTGCTACTAAAAATTCTAAGAAAATGTATCTTTTTTTTCTGGTTCTGGACATGCTACTGAGCTGAAACTTCACAGGTAAACTTTTTAGACCCACCAGACACTAAATCCAAAGAAATCTTATTTATTTATTTTTTTTTCAATAATTTTTTTAATAATTGGCTCTCTATCAAAAATGACAAATTTTAAGAACTTTTTTATGTGTGATTAATAGTCCCTGGGGCATGACCCAGAACCCTAGGCACTTTTTAGGGGCATTTATTGAGTTTTAGGGCTTCAAAATGGTGTTTTTTGATTCCAGAAGTTCGGGTCCCATTGATTTCAATGGGGTTCTGGAATCCGAACCGAACTTTCGGGAAGTTCGGGTGTTCTGGTCGAACCAAACTTTTCAAAAGTTCGATCATCCCTAATCCTTACCTCCCAGGAATTACCCCTTCAACAGGCCAAGCACAACTAAACAGAACAATTAACTCGCACTGGGATACAGTTTTACAATGAAATGCCACAAAGCAATCAAGACTACAATAGTCAAAAACATATACGTACAGTGCCTTGCGAAAGTATTTGGCCCCCTTGAACTTTGCGACCTTTTGCCACATTTCAGGCTTCAAACATAAAGATATAAAATTTTTATGTAATTTTTTTGAAGAATCAACAACAAGTGGGACACAATCATGAAGTGGAACAAAATTTATTGGATATTTCAAACTCTGTTAACAAATAAAAAACTGAAAAATTGGGCATGCAAAATTATTCAGCTCCTTTACTTTCAGTGCAGCAAACTCTCTCCAGAAGTTCAGTAAGGATCTCTGAATGATCCAACGTTGACCTAAATGACTAATGATGATAAATAGAATCCACCTGTGTGTAATCAAGTCTCCGTATAAATGCACCTGCACTGTGATAGTCTCAGAGGTCCGTTTAAAGCACAGAGAGCATCATGAAGATCAAGGAACACAGCAGGCAGGTCCGAGATACTGTTGTGGAGAAGTTTAAAGCCGGATTTGGATACAAAAAGATTTCCCAAGCTTTAAACATCCCAAGGAGCACTGTGCAAGCGATAATATTGAAATGAAAGGAGTATCAGACCACTGCAAATCTTCGAAGACCTGGCCGTCCCTCTAAACTTTCAGCTAATACAAGGAGAAGACTGATCAGAGATGCAGCCAAGAGGCCCATGATCACTCTGGATGAACTGCAGAGATCTACAGCTGAGGTGGGAGACTCTGTCCATAGGAGAACAATCAGTCGTATACTGCACAAATCTTGCCTTTATGGAAGAGTGGCAAGAAGAAAGCCATTTCTTAAAAATTTCCATAAAAAGTGTTGTTTAAAGTTTGCCACAAGCCTGTGTGTGGGAGACACACCAAACATGTGGAAGAAGGTGCTCTGGTCAGATGAAACCAAAATCAAACTTTTTCTCAACAATGCAAAACGTTATGTTTGGCGTAAAAGCAACACAGCTCATCACCCTGAACACACCATCCCCACTGTCAAACATGGTGGTGGCAGCATCATGGTTTGGGCCAGCTTTTCTTCAGCAGGGACAGAGAAGATGGTTAAAATTGATGGGAAGATGGATGGGAAGATGGATGGAGCCAAATACAGGACCATTCTGGAAGAAAACCTGATGGAGTCTGCAAAAGACCTGAGACTGGGACGTAGATTTGTCTTCCAACAAGACAATGATCCAAAACATAAAGCAAAATATACAATGGAATGGTTGACAAATAAACATATCCAGGTGTTAGAATGGCCAAGTCAAAGTCCAGACCTGAATCCAATCGAGAATCTGTGGAAAGAACTGAAAATTGCTGTTCACAAACGCTCTCCATCCAACCTCACTGAGCTCGAGCTGTTTTGCAAGGAGGAATGGGCAAAAATTTCAGTCTCTTGATGTGCAAAACTGATAGAGACATACCCCAAGCGACTTACAGCTGTAATCGCAGCAAAAGGTGGCGCTACAAAGTATTAACTTAAGGGAGCTGAATAATTTTGCACGCCCAATTTTTCAGTTTTTTATTTGTTAAAAAAGTTTGAAATATCCAATAAATTTCGTTCCACTTCATGATTGTGTCCCACTTGTTTTATTCTTCACAAAAAATTACAGTTTTATGTCTTTATGTTTGAAGCCTGAAATGTGGCAAAAGGTCGCAAAGTTCAAGGGGGCCGAATACTTTTGCAAGGCACTGTATTCACAAAGTGTTACACACTCAATATATCACTCCCACCACAGACTCTCACTCAATGCCAGGAAAATTTCCCTTTCCTCTGGAAATCAGAAGCTATAACCTACCTAGGTATCCAAATTTCCTTATGCTTATGAAATTTATACCTAAAGAACTATCTACCTAGTTTACAAGACATAACAAATTACCTCAAACTTTGGACAAAAACTGTTTTTTCTGGTTTGGCAGGGCTGTGATCCTAAAAATAAATGCTCTTCCATGCTTATAATACGTTCTACAAATGGTGCCAATTCAGCTCCCCTTAGCTTTTTTTTTTTTTTAACTTATAAAAGCATATGATCCAGGTTTTTTTTTTAGGGTAACTGTAGACCTAGAATAAATTATGCCCAACTCTCCCTGCCCAAACATAATGAGGGATTGGATTGCAGGAACTCCAAAATTGCTATCACGTCTGCCACCTCTCAAGAATAAATTATTTGAACGTGCATGATAAACTCAAGGGTTGGTTAAAGTTGGAGGCCTCTTTCACTTCTTTGAGTTCTTTGCCTTGGCTGTTCTCCCACCACATTCCAACTGAGATATGCCTACATCCCCTCATCGGACATACCCTTACACTGTTTTAGCATTTTCATCCATTCTGGACCCTCTCACTCCACTCTGGCTCAACCCCGACTTCCCTCCTGGCATGCATCCCCCCCCCCCCCCGGATCTAGCTACTTATTTTGCACTTTCTTTGCTCTCTGGATGGAGGGCCCTCCATCTCTAGACCCCTAACACAGTTTGAGGCTATATGCTTTATGAAAGCTCCCCAACATTAACTGATTTCCACAATACATTCATGGCTGTTTGCAGACCTTTCTCCTAATGTTGGTATCTCCTGCATGGTATGGGAGAAGGACCTCTCTCTTTCCATCCCACCGGAGGATTGGGAATGCATACACCAAAACATCCACAAATGCTCAATTAACATATCAACCCAAGAAAATGGATATAAACTCAAGGCACACTGATACCAAACCCCCACACTTCAACACGCATTCCGCCACAACACAAACTCCCTGCTTAAGATGTCAGTCTGATCATGGGACGCTACTGCGGTGGTCATGCACTGCATTATCTCGTTGGTGACCACTTACAACTTAGACTCCCTGCTTATCACAGTGCCGTCAAAAAGTGCATCCCGACCCACTGGTGTACCCCCCACCACCCTTTAATTAAGAAATAGTTCACCAAGATCCTCAAAATAGCTGAGATGGAGGAACTGATCTGTATAGCCCGAGACTCTCCTAAAAAATTCTCTACCAAATGGGCTTGCTTGACTCACCTTTTGAGACCACTGAATACTCTCATCTGACAAATCCCCCCACCCAGCCATTACACAATTCCACTCAGTTACTAGATTGCACCTCAACCTGTTTTGCTATTAATTATAGTATGGATTCTGACCTTCATACTTCACCTCCTTCCAAGAACATCCCTGATATCTATACCTCCTAAGCTGGGGCCGGTCCAACTCCCTGTAAATCTTCGGGGATGTAGTAAGGGATGGTCGCCTCCCTTTCTCCTCCCCCTTTTTCCCCCTCCCTCACCCCTCCCCACTTCCTCTTCTCCTTTGCTCCGGTCGCTCAACAGCCCAACAGCCTTTGTCCGTGTATTAATCAAAATCGGACTTTATACCGCCCGCCTCCATGCTCCTCTGTGCTATTTTTGTAAAATGCAGACATACCCTAATCACCTACTCAGACGGCACCATTCGCCTCCCCCCCCCCCCCCCCCATGATACATGCACTCTGAATAACACCTTTTTAAGTAGGAATTGGTAGCCAGGCATGTGGAAGAGGATCCCCCAATGCCATCCTCTGCCTAACCTCTCGACTCATTGGCCCTGAGATCAAATAAGAATTCGAACCCCCCATTTGTGACCTGGGTTGCTGCATTACCCGGAGTGTGTTTTCAGTAGAGTTTTATGTTATTCACTTGTATGTAACATGACTGGAACCTCTCTCCCCAATGTGTTTTGTACACTTATGTATGACTAACCATGTTCTATTTTATGTCTTAAAATATTTCCGTAAAAAAACTTTTTGGGTAAAAAAAAAAACATAAAAGAGCACACAATGCAGTAAACCCTTTTGAAGCATATGCCTACATGCTTCTTGCATTATCTCATGCCTAAATTCAAGTTAAATTGGAGTATCCTTTAAAAAAAATTATATATAAAGTACTGTGCAAAAATTCTAGGCAGGTATGAAGAAATGCTGTAAATTAAGAATGCTTTTAGTAATGTGTTAATAGTTTATCAATACTGAAATTGAAAGAAAATGAACAGAAGAAAATCCAAATCAAATCAATATTTGTTTTGACCGCCCTTTGCCTTCAAAACAGCATCAATTCTTCTATGTACACTTGCACACACACACAGTTTTTGAAGGAACTCGGCAAGTAGGTTGTTGCAAACATTTTGGAGAACTAACCACAGATCTTCTGTGGGTGAAGGTTTCTCAAATCCTTCTTTCTCTTCATGTAATCTCCGACAGACTCGATAATATGGAAAAAACATCACTTTTCCTAATGACATTGGCTGTATGTTTGGGGCCATTTTGCTGAATAAATTTGGGGCCAATCACATGCCTCCCTGATGGTATGGCTTGGTGGATAAGTATCTGCCCTTATTTCTCAGCATTGAGGACACTATTGATCTTGACCAAATCACCAACTCAATTTGCATAAAACAGCCCCATACTTGCAAGGAACCTCCACCATGCTTCATTGTTGCCTGCAGTCAATCAATATTGTACCACACGAACAAACTGCCTTCTGCTACAGCCAAATATTTCAAATTTTGCCTCATCATGCCAGAGCACCTGCTGCCATTTTTCTGCACCCCAGTTCCTATGTTTTCATTCATAGGACATGGAAACAAAGCTAAGCAACTCAACTATGCACAAAATCATTACTCTGTGGCATTAATTCTCCATTTGAAGTAGGGCTAGAGATCACATAGTTGGTATTAAAATTTCTCATCCACTACACTTACGGCTAATGGATTTTTACATTTAAGCAACACAGTGCTTCACATACACTGAAAAGAAACATCTTGAGCTAAGAGTACTCGTGTAATGGGATTCAAAAACAGCATTAACCTCTCAAATTCTTTATGTTTTGCAGATCTGCTTTGTAAATTTGAATGCTTTCAACGAGGAGTCAAGTCATGAAGCTTTACGAAAGGTAAGTTAAGCTCTTCTTTTGTATTCTTTGATCACACGTTACACGCTTGTAATGCTTATATGGAATGTAAGTGTATCTTAGTAAAATAAACTAGTTTGTTCAGCAATTTTAGAACTACTACCCTATTTTAGCACTTTATGTTTTGAGGCTTATTGCCCATGGGTTTATATACTACTTGGGGAGTGGAAGTTCACTATACTAGTGTGGAGTGTACCTGGATCTAGATACTGCATTTGGGGAACGCTGTGTGTGCCTGGCTCTAAAGTGGATTCTTCCAATCCAAGCTTCTCATATCAAGGTATTGACCTCTCTATAATCTGAAGGTCAACACCATTCGGTAAGCAGGATTGCCCCTCTTTTCCATGGTGGTGACATGTGCACTCTTTTCACTTCAGTTGCTGTGGGGATTTCCTTCAACATCTTTGCAAGTTGCAACGTATTGACTTTATATTATAGTGTTTTATAGGACTTTCTGTTGGCGGTGCACCCTTTGTTTTAAATTTGTATTGCGGGTGTAGGGTCAAACCTGTTGGTGCTGGCTGCCAATTCGAATTTATTAACCAAGCGCAGATATAATTTTGTTTGTATTTATCAGAATTGTTTATTGTGCCTAAACAGTACTCTGAAAAAAGCACCATTTATTTGAAGTTCCTTCTTAAAAATAGTGCATTTTCCTGGTATGTGAAGGTGTCTAGACACTCCTGTGTCTACAGCCTTATAGCTGTGTATCTGCAGTGTGAGACCCAAGGCACCAATGCCTCTGACTGCTAGTCTAAGGAAATTTAGAGTGAAATTTGGTGATGTTATAACTGTACTTTCAATGGCTCCTTGCTGGCGAGCCAAGATGGCTACATCCACATGGAGACAGTGCAGAACAATGCACTGTGTTTTTGTAAGGAGGGGGAGATTAGCTGCAGAGATACCAAATGGAATACTAGTGACCAGTCATTTGCCATTGTTTTATCATGGTTACGTGATAGTTTATGTGAGGTTTATTCTTTGAGATGTGCAAAAAGAGATCACACAAACACTTGCAGAAATATAACATTTAATTAGATAATGACAGATATAGTGACATAAGTACAAACTTGCATAAGGGGGTGTTTGTTGAAAAAGTTGAACGGTGTACCAACATCCCTGTCAAACTATTCAAGAAAGGACAGGTCTGTGCAGGATCCGGGTGAAGGGTCCAGCACCAAATAAAATCAAATAATAAAGAGGGGAGGAGAAAAATAGAGAGAGAAAAAGAAGGAAGGGAGGAGGAGAAGGGCAAGATGGGAGGGGAGAAAAAAAGGGGGAAGCAAAGGGGGGAGAAAGAAAAGAAAAAGAGGAAAAAAGGGAAAGGGGACAGGAAGAAAACACAATAGAGGAATAAAGGTGGAAAAAACAGGGTGGGTAAGAAAAGGGAGCTGAGGAAGAAGGGGAGAAAAGGGAGAGGGTGAAGAAAAAGAAATGAGGGCTGATGGGATTTTTACGGTACTGTAATTAAAGATGAATAAACATCATATATAAAAATGTATACATTTATTCTTTAGATTAAAAACATGACAAAAATAGAACAACACATGGACATAAAATGAAAAAACATGTATAAAGCAGTATATCAGGAGTATACAGATGTGTTCTAATAGGCAATGACAATATATATAAACCGGTGATTTACACCAAAAGCACCGGGTAATGACCCGACATGTTTCGCGGTATTCAAGTGTCCGCTTCTTCAGGGGTATATTGATTTTAAAGTAGATAAATTTGCCTTAGAAATCCTGTGTAAAAAGGAGATGATACATTAGAACAAGCAACATTATTGTATAGGGAAGTTTGAGAACATGCACCGAAAGTGTCTCAGATCTCCATCACCTTATGACATGCAAGAGTGGTCACCCAGTGAACGCCTCCCCCACAGATGTGGAGGGGGTGGATAAAAGGGCAGCATACCATATGTAAACGTCACACATTGGTGGATACCTGAATATAACGTACTGGCTGCTCAAAAGTTGCCTAGAGGCTGTTGACTGGTCTGTAAAGCATTTTTTTCTCTGAGAGATATAAAGGGGTGGCATTAAGGTGTTATATAAAGCACAAAGAGATCATCTGCAAAAAGCTATTGAATGCCGCACTAAAATAAATCTTACCAATACTGGACAACATACACTGGTAGTATATGTGCGCTGGGGAAAGCTACAAGTATGGCGTCCTCTCCAACCCAAAGAGGTGTCTCAACACCCTACAATTCGAGGGACATCAGCGTTGGTACATCTGTCAAGTAGACAGCAGGAAAAGGTAACTTACTAAGAGGTGATTCCCCCTATTTTTCCTTTCCCCCGATGGCTCACTAAGGAGCGTCTAGATGGGATGGAAAGAGGTACGTGTAAGCAAAGGGATAAATTTGAATAGTGCAGCATTTCAAAGATCTCTTCCCCGTGTGGGGTTCTGTGGTGCTTACCGTGTGTTGTATCAGACGGCGTCAACCCCGGCAACTGCGGGGGAAACGCTGTCACGCCGCTCTTAAAACACCCACTCAACCCAGCGTGCATACGCACTTCCGGGCGGAAGTGACGTAAGCTCGCAGGGTCAGGTCCCTAACGGAGCATCCCAGGTACTGGGCATGCGCCGTGTTGCACAATAGTCAGCCGCAATTGCGGCTGTATGCAACCACATGACCGGACACGGATGGGAACATTCCCAGCGTGTCAGTCAGTCCAGGGACCACACATCCGTGGGGAATGCCGGGCAAAGACACCCCCCCGCCGTCAGGATGGAGAAATATGAGACCGGTGACTGTACACAAAACCTCCCTAAATGCAAATACAAAAAGCTTGTGTATACCGTGTGGGTACTGCAACCCATGGACAAAAAACATATAAATAAACTGTTACATATTTATTTAAGCACCCATAACAATACTTAGTTTATATTGTAATCATGGTATGTTGTGTGGCCCCATGGATAGCATGCATCACTTGGAGCATAAACAACAACCAAATTTGAACAACACAGAATAGTCTGTGTGGTATATTACAAAAATAAATAACATCACAATATCTGCTTGCTGGTATAGGATAATAACCTGTTAGTGGCAATCCTGGGGAGAGAAACAAAAAAAGTTTTAATAACAGTATGTGGTTAAATCAAACAATAATGACACATTCACCCTCCAAAAACAATGGGGGTGTGGGAAACTCTCAAAGTCTCCGAAGATTCCAGACATCTGTGCGCTGAGTCAGCATGACAGCTGGCCTAATGGACCCACCCAGGGCCTCCCAGAGGGTGGATGACAGGATGGGAACAGAACCCATTGCATATGTTACCCTAGAAATGGTTTATAGGAGACCATTACATTTATGCCTGGGGGTTTGGTAGCGTCTAATGCTTCGATCCAATAAGATTCTTTTTGCAAGATGCGCTTGTCCCAGTTTCCACCCCGGGGGTCTTGAGGAATGACCTCCAGGACGAAAAAAGAGACAACCGAGTTGTCAAATTTGTGGTATAAATTTATATGTCGGGTAACACTGGTCTGGTATGTGCCTCCTTCTGAATAATATACGTGATCGCCAATCCTTTGGCCTAATTTGCGTATGGTTTTGCCGACGTAATAGGAGCCACATTGACAGGTCATTAAATAGACCAATCCCTGTGTATTACAGTCAGCATACTGTTTGGACTTCCACCACTGGCCATTGGGTAGGCGAATGCCATTACCCGTGTTGATCCAAGGGCATTTGTTGCAGGACCCACAGGGGTATGTGCCTTTTTTGGTTTTAGGATGAGGGGCTTGAGTGTTATAGTGACTTTTTACAAGACTGTCCCTGAGGGAAGTTGCTCTCCTAAAAACCAGATCTGGTTTAGATCTTAAATATTTGTTCAGCGTATAGTCCTGTGTGAGAATTGGCCAGTGTTTACGCAAGACATCTCGAAGTATGCCTTCATGTGCCGAAAATCTCGTGATGAATCTCACATTGTGCTGATCATCTTTGAGAGTGGTTTTGTATAGAAGTTCAGATCTGGAACAGGACTTGGCTCGATTAAAGGCTTTTCTCAAAAGGCTTTTGGAATAGCCTCTGGCAAGCAACCTTTGTTTCAATTTATTGGCTTGAATGTGAAAATTATTGTCAGTGGCACAATTCCTACGAAGTCTGAGGTATTGAGCAAAAGGGATGCTCTTAATAAGGGGGTTGGGATGGGCACTTGCTGCGCATAGTATGGTGTTTCCAGCGCTTGGTTTGCGGTATAGGTCTGTATCAATATGACCATCAGGCATCAGAGAGATGTTAATGTCCAAAAATGAAATTTGTTGGTGACTTATTGTGTGGGTGAATTTTAAATTTAGATCATTGTTATCCAAAGCTAGCAAAAATTGCTGTAGATCCTCTCTGGTGCCTGTCCAGATAATCAATAAGTCATCAATAAATCTATACCAGATCAAGATGTAAGACAGCCACCGCTCCATGCTGTCGTTGGAAAACACCATACGTTCCCAGCCTCCAAGATAAAGGTTGGCATAGGACGGCGCGCAGCAAGTGCCCATCGCAACCCCCTGTATTTGTAAATAGGTCTGGTCAAGGAATGTAAAGTAGTTTCTCGTTAAAATGAATCTTAATAATTCGAGAACAAAGTTCATTAGAGGCCAGGTGGTACGGTCTTGTTCTTTCAAGAAGGATTCAGCCATCCGGATGCCCTGCTCGTGCGGGATACTCGAGTAAAATGCTTCAATATCAATGGCTACGAGCAGGGCATCCAGAGGGACCTGAATCTGTTCTAGATGTTTGAGAAGGTCTGTTGTGTCACGTATGTAAGAAGGCAGGCCATGTACGTGGGGGATCAGAAAGGAGTCAACAAATTGACTCGCATGTTCTGTTAATGACTCATTGCCCGATATAATGGGTCTACCTGGAGGGGAGGAGATATCCTTATGCACCTTAGGCAACGTATAAAAAGTTGGTGTTTTGGGGTATTTAATATTCAAAAATGTATATACGTCCTTATCAATCAGACCCTTCAATAAGGCATTGGTGCAGAGGAGTTTGTATTCCTCCATGTAATCCTGAATGCATGTTAAAGAAATCGGGCGATACCAGTCGGTGTTATCCAAGACCTCGAGACACATCTGTTCATATTGGGGGGGCGACAAAATAACGATGTTGCCTCCCTTATCGGATGGTTTAATAAGGATGTTTTTGTTGGCTTGCAATTGCTTTAGGGCCATAGTTTGTTCATGTGTTAAATTACTGGGTACTGTTGGTCAAGATGTTGTTGTCAGGTCTTGAGAAACCCTTTGAACAAAGGTCCAGATGTTTGGGTTAGTGGTGAGGTCAGGAAACTTTTCCAATTTTGGTTTAAAAGTTTTTTTAGGGATCAAGGTCCTCTGTGCCTGGGAAGGTTCCACAGAGGGGTCCGGTGCATCAATGACCGAGACCACTTCCGTGTTTCCCTCCTCATACAGGAGGACCAAGTCTCTCAAAGCCCGACTTTCGGCCATGGAGAGGTGTTTGGTCTGTTCGGCTATCTGTCGCTCAAGTTGTTTTTGTTTTCTATCATTATCAAAAATGTATCTAAAAGTCAGGTTTCTTGCAAATAAATGCAAGTCCTTGATCGTTTCAGGAGTGTCAATAGATTTAGAGGGACAGAAGCCAAGACCCAGACCCAACACCTCTTCCTGTGCCTTAGTCAGTTGGACATTAGTCAAATTAATAATATTGAAATTTTTTGTAGTAGAGTCCGAGCAGGAAATTAATTGGTCAGTGGTTTCACATATGTATCTAATTTGCCTTGTTTGGAGTTCCTGGGAGTGGGGGTGTTGGGTAGGACTAAAAAACCATCGTCATTAGATACGGACGATGTGTTTTCAGCCTGGGTGTGAGGTATAAGACCTTTAGAGAGGATTTTCTGAACCGTGGGAGTAAGGTTTACCATTTGTGATTGTGCTTTCAGTTGTGCACGAGTGTCCGGTTTCTTTTTACTATTTTTATTGGGTTGGTTGGGTGAAGGTCCCGAACCTCCGCTGCCCCGTTTTTGTGGTTTAGTACGGTTATGTGTCGACATGGTACTATATCTAGAACCATGTGATTGTTGTGAAGTGGAACTCGAGATAGAGGAGTCTGACTCCATGTGATCTTCTGTATTTTCAAGAGTATTATATGTGAGGGGTCTACGTGAGCGTGAGGGGTGGTTCCTGGTGCTCCATTTATAGGCATAGCCTTCTACAAAGGCTTGTTTGTCTTTATTGTATTTTAATTGTTTTTTCGTTATAATTTCTTTATTTAAAGCTTCTAATTTGCTTTTGACCTCCTGCCAACAAGTGGTGAAGGTCGGTGTCTCAAAGATATGTTCAAATTTAGTGTTGACCACTGCAATCTCCTTATCTAGAGCAACCATGTCTGACTTGTACTGGGTCACCAAGGTCTTCATTAATTCTGTACTGCAGGTATTAAGGATACTTTCCCACTCTTTTTTAAAACTCTCCGAGGGGTCTCGCAGAGTAGGGAGATTATGTATCCTGAGTCCCTGAGGACTGATGTTATCATTGATGTATTTTAAGAAGAATTCGGTGTGCCAATACAGATGCGACTTGCGTTTGAGTAATCCTTGCATTTTGACCAAATATACCTGAAGATCTTCTTCATTTTTTGTTCTGACCCCACAATTTGACTGAATATCTGTCATAAACCCCGTCCAGGCATTCCCTAATAGGTCCATGGCCACGTGCCACACCGAGACAGTCAGCACTATGAGGACGCTGGATGTCGGGGAGAGAGAGAGAAAAAAATATTTTATTATAAATTAAGATTAAAAAAACCCCTAGGATGCCAAAAGGGTATGTTAACCAGCAAGCATTACAATTATAATCAATTCATTAGTACATAACAAATCAAACAAACACTCGGACAAGCCGAAAAGAAGGAGAGAGCGCCCTCGGGTATGTTATCCACCCAGTTTAATTGCATAAGGGGGTGTTTGTTGAAAAAATTGAACGGTGTACCAACATCCCTGTCAAACTATTCAAGAAAAGACAGGTCTGTGCAGGATCCGGGTGAAGGGTCCAGCACCAAAGCCGTACTTTCAAATAATAAACAGGGGAGGAGAAAAATAGAGAGAGAAAAAGAAGGAAGGGAGGAGGAGAAGGGCAAGATGGGAGGGGAGAAAAAAAGGGGGAAGCAAAGGGGGGAGAAAGAAAAGAAAAAGAGGAAAAAAGGGAAAGGGGACAGGAAGAAAACACAATAGAGGAATAAAGGTGGAAAAAACAGGGTGGGTAAGAAAAGGGAGCTGAGGAAGAAGGGGAGAAAAGGGAGAGGGTGAAGAAAAAGAAATGAGGGCTGATGGGATTTTTACGGTACTGTAATTAAAGATGAATAAACATCATATATAAAAATGTATACATTTATTCTTTAGATTAAAAACATGACAAAAATAGAACAACACATGGACATAAAATGAAAAAACATGTATAAAGCAGTATATCAGGAGTATACAGATGTGTTCTAATAGGCAATGACAATATATATAAACCGGTGATTTACACCAAAAGCACCGGGTAATGACCCGACATGTTTCGCGGTATTCAAGTGTCCGCTTCTTCAGGGGTATATTGATTTTAAAGTAGATAAATTTGCCTTAAAAATCCTGTGTAAAAAGGAGATGATACATTAGAACAAGCAACATTATTGTATAGGGAAGTTTGAGAACATGCACCGAAAGTGTCTCAGATCTCCATCACCTTATAACATGCAAGAGTGGTCACCCAGTGAACGCCTCCCCCACGGATGTGGAGGGGGTGGATAAAAGGGCAGCATACCATATGTAAACGTCACACATTGGTGGATACCTGAATATAACGTACTGGCTGCTCAAAAGTTGCCTAGAGGCTGTTGACTGGTCTGTAAAGCATTTTTTTCTCTGAGAGATATAAAGGGGTGGCAAGACATCTCGAAGTATGCCTTCATGTGCCGAAAATCTCGTGATGAATCTCACATTGTGCTGATCATCTTTGAGAGTGGTTTTGTATAGAAGTTCAGATCTGGAACAGGACTTGGCTCGATTAAAGGCTTTTCTCAAAAGGCTTTTGGAATAGCCTCTGGCAAGCAACCTTTGTTTCAATTTATTGGCTTGAATGTGAAAATTATTGTCAGTGGCACAATTCCTACGAAGTCTGAGGTATTGAGCAAAAGGGATGCTCTTAATAAGGGGGTTGGGATGGGCACTTGCTGCGCATAGTATGGTGTTTCCAGCGCTTGGTTTGCGGTATAGGTCTGTATCGATATGACCATCAGGCATCAGAGAGATGTTAATGTCCAAAAATGAAATTTGTTGGTGACTTATTGTGTGGGTGAATTTTAAATTTAGATCATTGTTATCCAAAGCTAGCAAAAATTGCTGTAGATCCTCTCTGGTGCCTGTCCAGATAATCAATAAGTCATCAATAAATCTATACCAGATCAAGATGTAAGACAGCCACCGCTCCATGCTGTCGTTGGAAAACACCATACGTTCCCAGCCTCCAAGATAAAGGTTGGCATAGGACGGCGCGCAGCAAGTGCCCATCGCAACCCCCTGTATTTGTAAATAGGTCTGGTCAAGGAATGTAAAGTAGTTTCTCGTTAAAATGAATCTTAATAATTCGAGAACAAAGTTCATTAGAGGCCAGGTGGTACGGTCTTGTTCTTTCAAGAAGGATTCAGCCATCCGGATGCCCTGCTCGTGCGGGATACTCGAGTAAAATGCCTCAATATCAATGGCTACGAGCAGGGCATCCAGAGGGACCTGAATCTGTTCTAGATGTTTGAGAAGGTCTGTTGTGTCACGTATGTAAGAAGGCAGGCCATGTACGTGGGGGATCAGAAAGGAGTCAACAAATTGACTCGCATGTTCTGTTAATGACTCATTGCCCGATATAATGGGTCTACCTGGAGGGGAGGAGATATCCTTATGCACCTTAGGCAACGTATAAAAAGTTGGTGTTTTGGGGTATTTAATATTCAAAAATGTATATACGTCCTTATCAATCAGACCCTTCAATAAGGCATTGGTGCAGAGGAGTTTGTATTCCTCCATGTAATCCTGAATGCATGTTAAAGAAATCGGGCGATACCAGTCGGTGTTATCCAAGACCTCGAGACACATCTGTTCATATTGGGGGGGCGACAAAATAACGATGTTGCCTCCCTTATCGGATGGTTTAATAAGGATGTTTTTGTTGGCTTGCAATTGCTTTAGGGCCATAGTTTGTTCATGTGTTAAATTACTGGGTACTGTTGGTCAAGATGTTGTTGTCAGGTCTTGAGAAACCCTTTGAACAAAGGTCCAGATGTTTGGGTTAGTGGTGAGGTCAGGAAACTTTTCCGATTTTGGTTTAAAAGTTTTTTTAGGGATCAAGGTCCTCTGTGCCTGGGAAGGTTCCACAGAGGGGTCCGGTGCATCAATGACCGAGACCACTTCCGTGTTTCCCTCCTCATACAGGAGGACCAAGTCTCTCAAAGCCCGACTTTCGGCCATGGAGAGGTGTTTGGTCTGTTCGGCTATCTGTCGCTCAAGTTGTTTTTGTTTTCTATCATTATCAAAAATGTATCTAAAAGTCAGGTTTCTTGCAAATAAATGCAAGTCCTTGATCGTTTCAGGAGTGTCAATAGATTTAGAGGGACAGAAGCCAAGACCCAGACCCAACACCTCTTCCTGTGCCTTAGTCAGTTGGACATTAGTCAAATTAATAATATTGAAATTTTTTGTAGTAGAGTCCGAGCAGGAAATTAATTGGTCAGTGGTTTCACATATGTATCTAATTTGCCTTGTTTGGAGTTCCTGGGAGTGGGGGTGTTGGGTAGGACTAAAAAACCATCGTCATTAGATACGGACGATGTGTTTTCAGCCTGGGTGTGAGGTATAAGACCTTTAGAGAGGATTTTCTGAACCGTGGGAGTAAGGTTTACCATTTGTGATTGTGCTTTCAGTTGTGCACGAGTGTCCGGTTTCTTTTTACTATTTTTATTGGGTTGGTTGGGTGAAGGTCCCGAACCTCCCCTGCCCCGTTTTTGTGGTTTAGTACGGTTATGTGTCGACATGGTACTATATCTAGAACCATGTGATTGTTGTGAAGTGGAACTCGAGATAGAGGAGTCTGACTCCATGTGATCTTCTGTATTTTCAAGAGTATTATATGTGAGGGGTCTACGTGAGCGTGAGGGGTGGTTCCTGGTGCTCCATTTATAGGCATAGCCTTCTACAAAGGCTTGTTTGTCTTTATTGTATTTTAATTGTTTTTTCGTTATAATTTCTTTATTTAAAGCTTCTAATTTGCTTTTGACCTCCTGCCAACAAGTGGCGAAGGTCGGTGTCTCAAAGATATGTTCAAATTTAGTGTTGACCACTGCAATCTCCTTATCTAGAGCAACCATGTCTGACTTGTACTGGGTCACCAAGGTCTTCATTAATTCTGTACTGCAGGTATTAAGGATACTTTCCCACTCTTTTTTAAAACTCTCCGAGGGGTCTCGCAGAGTAGGGAGATTATGTATCCTGAGTCCCTGAGGACTGATGTTATCATTGATGTATTTTAAGAAGAATTCGGTGTGCCAATACAGATGCGACTTGCGTTTGAGTAATCCTTGCATTTTGACCAAATATACCTGAAGATCTTCTTCATTTTTTGTTCTGACCCCACAATTTGACTGAATATCTGTCATAAACCCCGTCCAGGCATTCCCTAATAGGTCCATGGCCACGTGCCACACCGAGACAGTCAGCACTATGAGGACGCTGTATGTCGGGGAGAGAGAGAGAGAAAAAAATATTTTATTATAAATTAAGATTAAAAAAACCCCTAGGATGCCAAAAGGGTATGTTAACCAGCAAGCATTACAATTATAATCAATTCATTAGTACATAACAAATCAAACAAACACTCGGACAAGCCGAAAAGAAGGAGAGAGCGCCCTCGGGTATGTTATCCACCCAGTTTAATTGCATAAGGGGGTGTTTGTTGAAAAAATTGAACGGTGTACCAACATCCCTGTCAAACTATTCAAGAAAAGACAGGTCTGTGCAGGATCCGGGTGAAGGGTCCAGCACCAAAGCCGTACTTTCAAATAATAAACAGGGGAGGAGAAAAATAGAGAGAGAAAAAGAAGGAAGGGAGGAGGAGAAGGGCAAGATGGGAGGGGAGAAAAAAAGGGGGAAGCAAAGGGGGGAGAAAGAAAAGAAAAAGAGGAAAAAAGGGAAAGGGGACAGGAAGAAAACACAATAGAGGAATAAAGGTGGAAAAAACAGGGTGGGTAAGAAAAGGGAGCTGAGGAAGAAGGGGAGAAAAGGGAGAGGGTGAAGAAAAAGAAATGAGGGCTGATGGGATTTTTACGGTACTGTAATTAAAGATGAATAAACATCATATATAAAAATGTATACATTTATTCTTTAGATTAAAAACATGACAAAAATAGAACAACACATGGACATAAAATGAAAAAACATGTATAAAGCAGTATATCAGGAGTATACAGATGTGTTCTAATAGGCACTGACAATATATATAAACCGGTGATTTACACCAAAAGCACCGGGTAATGACCCGACATGTTTCGCGGTATTCAAGTGTCCGCTTCTTCAGGGGTATATTGATTTTAAAGTAGATAAATTTGCCTTAGAAATCCTGTGTAAAAAGGAGATGATACATTAGAACAAGCAACATTATTGTATAGGGAAGTTTGAGAACATGCACCGAAAGTGTCTCAGATCTCCATCACCTTATGACATGCAAGAGTGGTCACCCAGTGAACGCCTCCCCCACGGATGTGGAGGGGGTGGATAAAAGGGCAGCATACCATATGTAAACGTCACACATTGGTGGATACCTGAATATAACGTACTGGCTGCTCAAAAGTTGCCTAGAGGCTGTTGACTGGTCTGTAAAGCATTTTTTTCTCTGAGAGATATAAAGGGGTGGCATTAAGGTGTTATATAAAGCACAAAGAGATCATCTGCAAAAAGCTATTGAATGCCGCACTAAAATAAATCTTACCAATACTGGACAACATACACTGGTAGTATATGTGCGCTGGGGTAAGCTACAAGTATGGCGTCCTCTCCAACCCAAAGAGGTGTCTCAACACCCTACAATTCGAGGGACATCAGCGTTGGTACATCTGTCAAGTAGACAGCAGGAAAAGGTAACTTACTAAGAGGTGATTCCCCCTATTTTTCCTTTCCCCCGATGGCTCACTAAGGAGCGTCTAGATGGGATGGAAAGAGGTACGTGTAAGCAAAGGGATAAATTTGAATAGTGCAGCATTTCAAAGATCTCTTCCCCGTGTGGGGTTCTGTGGTGCTTACCGTGTGTTGTATCAGACGGCGTCAACCCCGGCAACTGCGGGGGTAACGCTGTCACGCCGCTCTTAAAACACCCACTCAACCCAGCGTGCATACGCACTTCCGGGCGGAAGTGACGTAAGCTCGCAGGGTCAGGTCCCTAACGGAGCATCCCAGGTACTGGGCATGCGCCGTGTTGCACAATAGTCAGCCGCAATTGCGGCTGTATGCAACCACATGACCGGACACGGATGGGAACATTCCCAGCGTGTCAGTCAGTCCAGGGACCACACATCCGTGGGGAATGCCGGGCAAAGACACCCCCCCGCCGTCAGGATGGAGAAATATGAGACCGGTGACTGTACACAAAACCTCCATAAATGCAAATACAAAAAGCTTGTGTATACCGTGTGGGTACTGCAACCCATGGACAAAAAACATATAAATAAACTGTTACATATTTATTTAAGCACCCATAACAATACTTAGTTTATATTGTAATCATGGTATGTTGTGTGGCCCCATGGATAGCATGCATCACTTGGAGCATAAACAACAACCAAATTTGAACAACACAGAATAGTCTGTGTGGTATATTACAAAAATAAATAACATCACAATATCTGCTTGCTGGTATAGGATAATAACCTGTTAGTGGCAATCCTGGGGAGAGAAACAAAAAAAGTTTTAATAACAGTATGTGGTTAAATCAAACAATAATGACACATTCACCCTCCAAAAACAATGGGGGTGTGGGAAACTCTCAAAGTCTCCGAAGATTCCAGACATCTGTGCGCTGAGTCAGCATGACAGCTGGCCTAATGGACCCACCCAGGGCCTCCCAGAGGGTGGATGACAGGATGGGAACAGAACCCATTGCATATGTTACCCTAGAAATGGTTTATAGGAGACCATTTCATTTATGCCTGGGGGTTTGGTAGCGTCTAATGCTTCGATCCAATAAGATTCTCTTTGCAAGATGCGCTTGTCCCAGTTTCCACCCCGGGGGTCTTGAGGAATGACCTCCAGGACGAAAAAAGAGACAACCGAGTTGTCAAATTTGTGGTATAAATTTATATGTCGGGTAACACTGGTCTGGTATGTGCCTCCTTCTGAATAATATACGTGATCGCCAATCCTTTGGCCTAATTTGCGTATGGTTTTGCAGACGTAATAGGAGCCACATTGACAGGTCATTAAATAGACCAATCCCTGTGTATTACAGTCAGCATACTGTTTGGACTTCCACCACTGGCCATTGGGTAGGCGAATGCCATTACCCGTGTTGATCCAAGGGCATTTGTTGCAGGACCCACAAGGGTATGTGCCTTTTTGCCATGGCCGAAAGTCGGGCTTTGAGAGACTTGGTCCTCCTGTATGAGGAGGGAAATACGGAAGTGGTCTCGGTCATTGATGCACCGGACCCCTCTGTGGAACCTTCCAAGGCACAGAGGACCTTGATCCCTAAAAAAACTTTTAAACCAAAATCGGAAAAGTTTAATGACCTCACCACTAACCGAAACATCTGGACCTTTGTTCAAAGGGTTTCTCAAGACCTGAAAACAACATCTTGGCCAACAGTACCCAGTAATTTAACGCATGAACAAACTATGGCCCTAAAGCAATTGCAAGCCAACAAAAACATCCTTATTAAACTATCCGATAAGGGAGGCAACATCGTTATTTTGTCGCCCCCCCAATATGAACAGATGTGTCTCAAGGTCTTGGATAACACCGACTGGTATCGCCCGATTTCTTTAACATGCATTCAGGATTACATGGAGGAATACAAACTCCTCTGCACCAAGGCCTTATTGAAGGGTCTGATTGATAAGGACGTATATAAATTTTTGAATATTAAATACCCCAAAACACCAACTTTTTATACGTCGCCTAAGGTGCATAAGAATATCTCCTCCCCTCCAGGTAGACCCATTATATCGGGCAATGAGTCATTAACAGAACATGCGAGTCAATTTGTTGACTCCTTTCTGATCCCCCACGTACATGGCCTGCCTTCTTACATACGTGACACAACAGACCTTCTCAAACATCTAGAAGAGATTCAGGTCCCTCCGGATGCCCTGCTCGTAGCCATTGATATTGAGGCATTGTACTCGAGTATCCCGCACGAGCAGGGCATCCGGATGGCTGAATCCTTCTTGAAAGAACAAGACCGTACCACCTGGCCTCTAATGAACTTTGTTCTCGAATTATTAAGATTCATTTTAACGAGAAACTACTTTACGTTCCTTGACCAGACCTATTTACAAATACAGGGGGTTGCGATGGGCACTTGCTGCGCGCCGTCCTATGCCAACCTTTATCTTGGAGGCTGGGAACGTATGGTGTTT
The DNA here is from genome assembly GCF_965119305.1 of Pelophylax lessonae. NCBI lineage: Eukaryota > Metazoa > Chordata > Amphibia > Anura > Ranidae > Pelophylax > Pelophylax lessonae. The sequence continues at coordinate 182,966,824 of NC_138770.1, forward strand.
TCCAACGACAGCATGGAGCGGTGGCTGTCTTACATCTTGATCTGGTATAGATTTATTGATGACTTATTGATTATCTGGACAGGCACCAGAGAGGATCTACAGCAATTTTTGCTAGCTTTGGATAACAATGATCTAAATTTAAAATTCACCCACACAATAAGTCACCAACAAATTTCATTTTTGGACATTAACATCTCTCTGATGCCTGATGGTCATATCGATACAGACCTATACCGCAAACCAAGCGCTGGAAACACCATACTATGCGCAGCAAGTGCCCATCCCACCCCCCTTATTAAGAGCATCCCTTTTGCTCAATACCTCAGACTTCGTAGGAATTGTGCCACTGACAATAATTTTCACATTCAAGCCAATAAATTGAAACAAAGGTTGCTTGCCAGAGGCTATTCCAAAAGCCTTTTGAGAAAAGCCTTTAATCGAGCCAAGTCCTGTTCCAGATCTGAACTTCTATACAAAACCACTCTCAAAGATGATCAGCACAATGTGAGATTCATCACGAGATTTTCGGCACATGAAGGCATACTTCGAGATGTCTTGCGTAAACACTGGCCAATTCTCACACAGGACTATACGCTGAACAAATATTTAAGATCTAAACCAGATCTGGTTTTTAGGAGAGCAACTTCCCTCAGGGACAGTCTTGTAAAAAGTCACTATAACACTCAAGCCCCTCATCCTAAAACCAAAAAAGGCACATACCCCTGTGGGTCCTGCAACAAATGCCCTTGGATCAACACGGGTAATGGCATTCGCCTACCCAATGGCCAGTGGTGGAAATCCAAACAGTATGCTGACTGTAATACACAGGGATTGGTCTATTTAATGACTTGTCAATGTGGCTCCTATTACGTCGGCAAAACCATACGCAAATTAGGCCAAAGGATTGGCGATCACGTATATTATTCAGAAGGAGGCACATACCAGACCAGTGTTACCCGACATATAAATTTATACCACAAATTTGACAACTCGGTTGTCTCTTTTTTCGTCCTGGAGGTCATTCCTCAAGACCCCCGGGGTGGAAACTGGGACAAGCGCATCTTGCAAAAAGAATCTTATTGGATCGAAGCATTAGACGCTACCAAACCCCCAGGCATAAATGTAATGGTCTCCTATAAACCATTTCTAGGGTAACATATGCAATGGGTTCTGTTCCCATCCTGTCATCCACCCTCTGGGAGGCCCTGGGTGGGTCCATTAGGCCAGCTGTCATGCTGACTCAGCCCTCAGATGTCTGGAATCTTCGGAGACTTTGAGAGTTTCCCACACCCCCATTGTTTTTGGAGGGTGAATGTGTCATTATTGTTTGATTTAACCACATACTGTTATTAAAACTTTTTTTGTTTCTCTCCCCAGGATTGCCACTAACAGGTTATTATCCTATACCAGCAAGCAGATATTGTGATGTTATTTATTTTTGTAATATACCACACAGACTATTCTGTGTTGTTCAAATTTGGTTGTTGTTTATGCTCCAAGTGATGCATGCTATCCATGGGGCCACACAACATACCATGATTACAATATAAACTAAGTATTGTTATGGGTGCTTAAATAAATATGTAACAGTTTATTTATATGTTTTTTGTCCATGGGTTGCAGTACCCACACGGTATACACAAGCTTTTTGTATTTGCATTTATGGAGGTTTTGTGTACAGTCACCGGTCTCATATTTCTCCATCCTGACGGCGGGGGGGGGGTGTCTTTGCCCGGCATTCCCCACGGATGTGTGGTCCCTGGACTGACTGACACGCTGGGAATGTTCCCATCCGTGTCCGGTCATGTGGTTGCATACAGCCGCGATTGCGGCTGACTATTGTGCAACACGGCGCATGCCCAGTACCTGGGATGCTCCGTTAGGGACCTGACCCTGCGAGCTTACGTCACTTCCGCCCGGAAGTGCGTATGCACGCTGGGTTGAGTGGGTGTTTTAAGAGCGGCGTGACAGCGTTACCCCCGCAGTTGCCGGCGTTGACGCCGCCTGATACAACACACGGTAAGCACCACAGAGCCCCACACGGGGAAGAGATCTTTGAAATGCTGCACTATTCAAATTTATCCCTTTGCTTATACGTACCTCTTTCCATCCCATCTAGACGCTCCTTAGTGAGCCATCGGGGGAAAGGAAAAATAGGGGGAATCACCTCTTAGTAAGTTACCTTTTCCTGCTGTCTACTTGACAGATGTACCAACGCTGATGTCCCTCGAATTGTAGGGTGTTGAGACACCTCTTTGGGTTGGAGAGGACGCCATACTTGTAGCTTACCCCAGCGCACATATACTACCAGTGTATGTTGTCCAGTATTGGTAAGATTTATTTTAGTGCGGCATTCAATATCTTTTTGCAGATGATCTCTTTGTGCTTTATATAACACTTTAATGCCACCCCTTTATATCTCTCAGAGAAAAAAATGCTTTACAGACCAGTCAACAGCCTCTAGGCAACTTTTGAGCAGCCAGTACGTTATATTCAGGTATCCACCAATGTGTGACGTTTACATATGGTCTGCTGCCCTTTTTACCACCCCCTCCACATCCGTGGGGGAGGCGTTCACTGGGTGACCACTCTTGCATGTCATAAGGTGATGGAGATCTGAGACACTTTCGGTGCATGTTCTCAAACTTCCCTATACAATAATGTTGCTTGTTCTAATGTATCATCTTCTTTTTACACAGGATTTCTAAGGCAAATTTATCTACTTTAAAATCAATATACCCCTGAAGAAGCGGACACTTGAATACCGCGAAACATGTCGGGTCATTACCCGGTGCTTTTGGTGTAAATCACCGGTTTATATATATATATCAATTATATATATATTGTCATTGCCTATTAGAACACATTTGTATACTCCTGATATACTGCTTTATACATGTTTTTTCATTTTATGTCCATGTGTTGTTCTATTTTTGTCATATTTTTAATCTAAAGAATAAATTTATACATTTTTATATATGATGTTTATTCATCTTTAATTACAGTACCGTAAAAATCCCATCAGCCCTCATTTCTTTTTCTTCACCCTCTCCCTTTTCTCCCCTTCTTCCTCAGCTCCCTTTTCTTACCCACCCTGTTTTTTCCACCTTTATTCCTCTATTGTGTTTTCTTCCTGTCCCCTTTCCCTTTTTTCCTCTTTTTCTTTTCTTTCTCCCCCCTTTGCTTCCCCCTTTTTTTCTCCCCTCCCATCTTGCCCTTCTCCTCCTCCCTTCCTTCTTTTTCTCTCTCTATTTTTCTCCTCCCCTCTTTATTATTTGAAAGTACGGCTTTGGTGCTGGACCCTTCACCCGGATCCTGCACAGACCTGTCCTTTCTTGAATAAGTACAAACTTAATAAAATTAAAAGAATATATAAAGAAAACTTACCTGCAGGTAGAATATAGATGCTCTTCCCTACAGCGTTATTACCACGGTTTGGCAGATGATCAGGACAGATACGTGCATGTCACAGTTCTGTCGGGGCTAGCTAGTCCATGTTTTGGCTGTAGTATTTACAGGGGTAGTTAGTAGCATTTGACCAATTATAAACCCTGAATAGCAGTATTGCCTTTAAAGGAAGATAGCACACATTCTTGAAATTGCTTGGGCATTTGGTGAGTTAATAATGGCATTTCAATAGTATAAAGTCAGCTAAGGTAACCAGGCTTAGAATTCATTCTTAGATATTGGTGAGCCAATAATAATAAGGAAATATGACATTTTTCCATCAGCCATCAATATGTTTTTTGTTTTTTGTTTTTTTGGGCAAAACTTGAGAGTTCAGAGTTCCGTTCCTCTTTTAGACTTGCAATTTGAAACATAGTTGTACCCTGGTCCTGCCCTAATGCTGGCTAGTTTCCATCAGCCTTGACAAGCAATGACTTCAAGTTCAGCTTCAAGTGACCCAAGCTTTAGGGTCCTCAGAAATATCGAGCAGCAAATGTTACTACAGACTGGGATCTAACAAAAATTCAGGGCAGGTAATGTCTCTTAGAAGTCCTTTTCAATAATGGTTATTAAATGTGGCTCTTTATTTTTTAGAAGCTGGATGAAGTTTCTCCGGATCTGCAAAGGCTAATAAATTCAGTAAGGTCACAAGAGCTGAAAGAAGATGAGATTGTGCTGTTCAGTGGATTAACGCATAGAAAATGTGTGCCAGCAACAGATTGTTCACAGGTAAGAGAAATATTCGCAAGATGGTTTACATACAGCAGGAACCCTTAGCTCCTTAATCTGGGAAGTCTTCACTTTTTAAAACCAGCATACCTGAAGTAACTACTACAATAGCTACTAAGTGTTCACCATGCAATTCTGAGCACAAGAGGCCTGATCTCCTGCCCTAACCACCAGTAAATTTTAACTAACTAGAGTGTGTCTTAGCTCATCTTTGAACAGCAACCAATCTGAGATCATCTTGTAGATACTTCAGTAAATGCTGATGCAAGCCAAAGTAGACTAGGTCCTTATCTTCTATCCATGTAAATCAGAAAGATAAGCAGAATTCCCTACTTGTCCTTGAGTTTGGAAATCTATGGTTATATATGTAATAATCTCCGATAAGGATGTCAGTAAGATCAAACAATTTCTCCAGTTATGTTCAATTGACATCTATTTTTTAAGTCCATAATTTACTATTATTACCCAATATGATTTATATTTTTTTTAATGCCAAATACAGACCATTCTAGCCCACTTATACATCCCACTATGCTCCTGAGCCATCACATCAAACAAAAGCGAATTCCCTAAATAGATTCCGCTAAAAACTGACACATTGCATTCCGTAGCTATTTATCTAGCTGTAAAGTCAGGCATTGTATTCATGTCTCAAGAGGGTTTACAATGAAACTGTTGCAGCATAAGGGAAAACGTCAGGAAAAATATAGCAATTTTCTACATTTATCATAAAAATGAGCACTTCTTTTCAAATCCAACGAGGTAATAGAGAAAAATAGTCACATTTACCTCTTCTAGATATACAGTATTATTTATAATAAACACTGATTCTTATATACAACAATACTCAGATAACATGTGTACAGGACTGAAATCCTCGGAGTTGGAATGCCAACAAATCCAAAAATTGTAGGTAGTATCTTTTGTGAGCCTTCCCTGTTATTGTCAATGGTAAGCAGGGGTGTTCCTAGGATTGTAAATGGCCCCGTGAAACACATAACAAAAGGTTCTGAGGCACACAATGCATGGCACAGCAAATATATCTTAGTTACAGTACTACAAGTGACTCACATAAAACCCTCAAAAAAGGTTGAAAACAGACTCCTCTATTATATATGCTTTTCTGCACAATAATATATTTGATCCTGTCTTAAAGAATACCTTCTTTGATACAATTGTGGACTCTCTGACAGGGCCACCACTGCCATAAGGCAGATCAGGCAGCCGCCTGAGGGCACTAGAGTGGCAGGGGTGGTAAATTCACATACCTCATGGATTTGCAGCAAATGCTTGTGGAAGGTGTTTGGGTCCCACACACTGCGATCTGCACTCTCCCCAACCACCAGCCGCCTTTTCCAGAGCAGACTAAAGCCACAGTCGCCTCCTCGGCTGTGATATGTTCCTGTGCACAGACAGAAGGAGCTGGGGAGGAGGAGAGACTTCACTAAGCATTCACAACGCTGATCTGAGGTCTGTGATTTAATATACACAATACAATATACGTAGATGACACTTGGGGGAGGGGGGCAAAGCAGGAGGTGAGGGAGACAACCTGGAAAAAAATACTTGCAGTGATTTGAGGGGGGGGGGGGCTAGGAGGATACTGTATGTCCTAAAGGGGGGCGTTTTGAGAGGAGAGAGGACTTGTGCTCAGAGGGAGGATGGATAATAAATCTTTTTGTGGAGGAGAGGGAGTGGGGATTTTTGCTAAAAGGGTGAAGTGGGGGGGGGGGGATTTTGTACTCTCCTTACCACTACACTCCTGTCCCCTGCATTCTGTGCATTACACTTCTGTCCCCTGCATTCTGTACATTACACCCCTGTCCCGGGTATTCTGTGAATTTCATTCCTGTCCCCTGCATTCTGTACATTACACCCCTGTCCCAGGTATTCTGTGCTTTTCATTCCTGTCCCCTGCATTCTGTACATTACATACTACCAGCCCCTGCATTCTGTACATTGCACACTCCTGTCCCCTGCATTCTGTACATTACATACTTCTGTCCCCAGCATTATGTGCATTACACACTCATGTCCCCTGCATTTTGTGCAATACATACTCCTGTTCTCTGCATTTTACATTACACACTCCTGTCTCCTGTATTCTTTACATTACACACTCCTGCACCCTGCATTCTGTACATTACATACTCCTGCCCCCTACATTCTGTACATTACATACTCCTGTCCCCTGCATTCTGTACATCACATACTTCTGCACCCTGCATTTTGTACATTACATACTTCTGACCCCTGCATTCTGTACAATACATACTCCTGCCCCCTGCATGCTGTACATTACATACTCCTGTCCCCTGAATTCTGTACATTACATACTCCTGTTCTCTGCATTCTGTGGTTTACAGTCTCCTGCCCCCTGCATTCTGTGCATTACACACGCATGTCCTCTGCATTCTGAATATTACACACTCCTGTCCCCTGCATTATGTACAATACATACTCCTGTTCTCTTCATTCTACATTACACACTCCTGTCCCCTGTATTCTGTACATTACACACTCCTGCACCCTGTATTATGTACATTACATACTCCTGCCCCCTACATTCTGTACATTACATACTCCTGTCCCCTGCATTCTGTACATTACATACTTCTGCACCCTGCATCTTGTACATTACATACTTCTGACCCCTGCATTCTGTACAATACATACTCCTGCCCCCTGCATTCTGTACATTACATACTCCTGTTCCCTGCATTCTGTGGTTTACATCCTCCTGCCCCCAGCATTCTGTACATTACACACTCCTGTCCCCTGCATTCTGTACATTGCATACTCTTGTCCCCTGCATTCTGTGCATTATGTTCTTCTGGGCCATGCTCTGTGTGTCATGTATTACATACTCCTGATCCTTGAACACATTGCATGAAACACCCTGGACCCCTGCATTCAGTGTTACGCATCTTAAACCCGACACTAACTGCAGCACCCTGTGCATTGCACATCGCCAACCCCTCGCCTTACACACGCCTGAACTATATACACAATACTGTACATTATATATTTCTCAGCAAAGTCTTCATTGTCTTAACAGTTGCTGGTTGCTACGCAGTCCCTGACTATTTAATGAAGTTCTTTTTTAAGGTAGTCTCAGATAAAGTGTAAGCTCTCTGTATATTTTCATTGTCTGCGAAACCATGTGCAATGGAAGCTTTTCATTCTTTTTTTTTTTTGTGATGATTGTGCTGGGGTTTATATTTATTTGTGATACTCTTGCTTGTGGCATAGCAGTGGAAGCATATTTTATAGGTACAAGGAAGCCCGGCTTTTGTTTAACCATGCTCTTAAGCTATGTGTGCCGTCTGGGTAGACAAAAATCCTTGCACAGGTCCTGCTCCTTGACAGTAGCTGTTAAAACAGTGAACACTTGATTTAGGAATATAAAACATACAACATGAAATAAAGTATAGTGGTTAGGTAATATACAACTGCACACTAAGTGCAGCACTCAGGAATATGCGTAAAGCATATAGATTTCAGGGATCAGAACTATGTAATGTACAAAATTACATATGGAATTCAGCAGTCATGACCCTGTAATGTACAACATACCATATAAAGTACAAATGTGACAGAATCTGCACTCTGCACTGTGCTTAATATTTATTGATAAAGGCAATTTACACAAATGTAGTATAGAGAACATTAAAAGCACATACATACAAAGCATAGCGCCTTAACAACTGTATTGTGAACTGATTGTGACAATACTAAATGTTAGAAATCCATAAGATTAGTATAAGCTAATAGGCTTAATCCAAAAAAGTCCAATGAATAATAATGAATAATTAAGTGCAGACATACTGTATGTAGAAGTGAAGAGAGATGAATATGATGCAACCACTCCAGTAAACATGAAAATATTGTGTCCAAATGACTGAACCACCACCATCAAGTGAACTGCAAATATATGGCTGCCGTCACAGCAGCATGTGCGCCTTACAGCATATATGGAAATCCTTCTGTCTGCGTCACAGCACTGTACTCCCGCAGGCAGCTTTTATAGTCCAACTATGAACAAAAGAAGCTCACCAAAATCCCAGATGGATTTTCCATAGTGTAGTAAGTTTAATGTTCCAATAGTATAAACACAGCCTAAAACAAAAGTAAAAAACACTCACATGAAAAGCCGCTGGTGACCTGGAATCGCACAGCGTCTTCTCATGTGAGTGGTTTTTACTTTTGTTTTATGCTGTTTTTATACTATTGAAACACTAAACTTACTACACTATGGAAAATTCATCTGGACTATTGGTGAGCTTCTTTCATAGTTGGACTCCGCATAAAAGCTGCCTGATAGAGTACAGTGCTGTGATTCAGCCAGAGACATTTCTATACATGCTGTAAGATGTACATGCTGCTGTGACGGCAGCCATATGTTCCGGTGAGTTTGCAATTCACTTGATGGTGGGGGCTCATTCAATATGGACACAATATTTTCATGTTCACTGGAGTGGTTGCATTGGATTCATCTCTCTTCACTTCTACATGCGTTTGCGTTTTTATTTATCTTTATTATTCTTTAGACTTTTTTGGAATTATGCCTGTTAGTTTATACCAGGGGTCTTCAAATTATGGCCATCCAATTGTTCAGGAACTACAATTCCCATCATGCCTAGTCCTGTCTGTGAATGTCAGAGTTTTACAATGCCTAATGGGACATGTAGTTCTGCAACAGCTGGAGGGCTGTAGTTTGAGGATCCTTGGCTTATACTAATCTTATGGATTCACATTTATTATTGTCACAATAAGTTCATGATATAGTTGTTATCACAGTTACTTTGGCGCTACATGTATCCCATATAAAGTTCAGTTTTTAAGACTATGTAGCATTAAAAAAGAGAATACATGTCTACGTAATCCACAGCATAGAGTGCAGCAGGAGTAAGTGTCCACTTACATTTGTGGTGAATGATGAGTGCCTTTTTTAAGTTGGGATCAGCGGTGATTGCCTCTTTAAATGTTTTGTGATCAATAGTGAGAACTATAACCCTTAAATGGTGCTAAGTAGTAAATGCTCCTTTAATGTTGTGGTCAGTGCAGTCATAACGTGTTCACTGGCTGATAAAAAAAAAGCTGCAGAGATTCTCCATTGCTGCCTCCTGGGTCTCTGCTGAGTGACATTGCGCTGGAACTATTCGGGCCAAATATCACTCCGCTCTGCATGGTCAACTACAGCAGAGCAAGTTGCTCTGACAATCATGTAACATGCTCTGTTAAAGGTCAATGTAGACTTGTAGACTTGCAGTGGGCAGGAAACCCAGAGCACATGCCCCAAATACACAGGTCTAGCGATGCCTGCGGGACAAATGGATTGTTCAGTAATGTTTTCCTAAAATGTATATTGGAAATATATATAAGAATTCTCACAGATTGCTTTGATCTCTTACAGATGTTTTACCCAGATGAGATTTGCTTGCTACAAAGAGAGGGAGCTCCTGAGATGATCTCCTCAAATTATATCATCTTGGAACTGAATAAGTTTCTGCTGGGTCTGGAGTTGGCCCAAGAGAACCATTTGCAGGGTGAAACCTCCCCACTGCATGCAGAAGATGATACGAACTGCTCAGTGTCGTCAATAGAGGAGGATTTCCTGACAGCCTCTGAACAGCTGGAGGAAGACAGTGAGGAGGAGAACTGCAAGGAAGGTAAATAGGAAAGTGTATTAAAATAGAAAAAACTTTAGGCGGTCCCTGGGTTACAAACATCCGACTTAAAAATTAATCCTACTTACAAACGGAGGGAGACAACAGGAAGTGAGAGGAAATCTACCCACTAAGAAGGGAAATTGACTCCTGTAAGAGTTCTCATGGGAAAAAGGTGTCTCCGCTGAAGCTTTATCACCAATCCTTGTTTCCGCAAAAAACTAAAATTTTCAAAATCCAATTGTCATAGGGACAGAAAATGAGGTAAAATCTTTTGAACAAGAGGACAAACAGCTAAACAAATGTTACAAGGGTGTTAACCCTTCCCTATGCTATCCAAAAAATGTAAAAATTATTTTTTTGGCTGAAGCTACACTTAAAAATGTACCCCTTCCAATTTACAAATCAGTTCAACCTAAAGCGGAGTTCCAGCCTCGGGGGTCAATTTTAGCTAAAAATACCCCTGGGACAGTCAGGGCTAGTACATTCCATAATGGATAGCCTCTGAACCAGGGGCGTAACTACAGGGGTTGCAGGGGTTGCAATCGCTACCGGGCCCCATGCTCCAGGGGGCCCGGTAGCAAACCAGTGGTTGAACTTCCAGGATCGCAAAGGTCACACTTGCGACCGGACCCTGGCATTGCACCACTGTGGGGAGGCCCCAAGATTGCAGAAAGGGGGCCCACTGCAGAACTTGTGAAAGAATCCTGCTGCGGGACCGTAATAAAAGGCCATGCAACGAGTGTAAAGAGCACCAGGATTAGTGGGAAAAGCCCTGGGCTTGAAGGTAAGGGCCCCGGCCAGGGGTCTGGGGGGCCCTTCATGGTTTCTTGCATCAGGGCCCTGAAGGTTCTAGTTACGCCTCTGCTCTGAACTGTCCCGGGTTGCAATTACCTGTAAGAAGAAATACTTACCTTGAAAAGTTCTTCTCCAGCGCTGCCATCTCAGGTGTGGGCAGCTGAAGCCGCAGCGTCCCTCTTCGTGTCCTCTTCCGTGACGTCGGAGTCCCACAATGCACTGCACCGGCCCCGCTCGTCACTTCCGGGGCAGGCGCAGCATCCCTGCACAGCTTCTGGGCATGCCCAGAAGCTGTATAGCAGGGAATGCCGTGCTTGCACCGGAAGTGACGAGCGGGCCGGTGCAGGCGCTTTGATTCCTGTGAGCAATGACGTTCAGCTCCCAGGAGTCATTGCAAACTGGAAGAGACGGCGCGGGCTGCAGAGGGAGAAAGTGGAAGGAAGGCAAGTATACTTTCTTGTAAGCAAACAAAAAAAAAGTATCCATTTCTTTTTCAGGTTGCAATCAGCAAGCGGATGGCCCAAAATAGATTTTTTCGATTTTGAGGCCGGAACTCCACTTTAAGAACAAAACTACAGACCCTATCTGAGGAACCACCTGTACTTTTAAAACTATGTAAAGTGTTATATTCCCTCCTACTGAGCTTAATTTAGTGGATTGAACACACAGTGACATGAACATTAAAATAGAATGGTGTTTTTTATCAGGCTCTGGTACTGCCACAGATCTCCATTGACAGTTTTGTTTTAACAGGATTGATTCCAGTTTTCAAGTGTCCTCGATTGTACCCCTGAATCTGTCCCATTCGACGAACATACCAGATCAGTTATTACTTTGCTTTTATTAATACACATGTAGTGCCCCCCCAAACCCCAGAGGCCTGGTGGTGACCCCAAGAAATAGGGAGGGCTGACATTCCTCCTTAAGGTGCAGGTTACTAGGCATGGTGGGTGGTGTACAAGGTAGAAAGATGGGCACCAGTCACTTTTATGCTTAAACAAAGCTTATTTCTCACAACAGGAAAAAATATGGGAGAGAGGGGTAGGGCACATGACACCCTTAGTAAAAAAAAAAAAAACAGCAGATTGGCAAACTCATTTGACAAAAATGTAGAATAGGTAGACAGCGGTACAGAAAAGAGCCTTTAAGCTAGAACCAGCAATCTGTACTTTGTAGCATAAGCTTTGTAGCATATTTCAAGCGTTTACCAGGGAAGTTTATGGTGGGTTTAAGATGGACTGGCGGTATTGCAACTTTAAAATGGCTTGTACCTTATTCAGAAAAGCCTTGTGACAGTTTTATAAGGCGATCCAACATTTGTGACAGATTCAGGTAGTACTTTTTTTTTTCCATATTAAGAATCGGTCACTGCATTTGCAGCAGATTCAACAAAGATTACTGTCAGTTCACAGATAAGCAAACTGGAGGTAATTAAGACCAACTTTGAGTTGGCAAACAGAGAGACACCACTGCTTAATGTGGGATACTTTGTGCTGTGAAATTGTCATTATTATAACAGCTTCTTGAACAGGGCTCCCTGGTTGCTTTGAAGCTGATGACCGCTGGTGTCATAACAACCAATGAGTCATCCCGGTCCCATTCAGCCGCTGGCTGGGAGAATCCCCAGCCGATGGGTGAAAGTAAAGATAGAGGTGGGGATGCTGGTTCATTATCCAAATATGGCAGCGGCTGAGGAATCTTCGAGCTGCTGAATGAGGCCAGGGATGAGTCATTGGTTCCTAGGACACTGTTGGCTGCACCACTGACAATATCCTTGCTAGTGAGGGGCTGAACATGTACTGAAGATGAAGTGTCCGCAGTTTGTTTCATTTTATTGGTTTCACAGCTGAAGTTTATTCTGCTTATATTTTGCCTTTCCTGGTCAGATCATGGAAGGTGTGAAGGGCTGGAAGAATAGCTGTTTATAGCCTCCTGAAGACATCCCAGCACTCTGCCTCATTAGTCTTCTTAGGAGTCCTCAGCCTGGATGCAAGAAGAGGGCTGGGTCATGGGAGTTATGCAAATATTAAAATGACTTTAAAGGCACGTATTAGTCTCGAGGAGTGGACGTTCCTAGCCAGACTGTATTTGCATGTAGACTGCCTTGGGTAATGCCCACATATGATGCTGAGCCTCTATGATTAAAATAACTAAAAATGAATAAAAGAGACTGACCAGGGACAATAATGCTGAGGAAGAATTGGCTAGATCATACTGGACGCCCTCCAGCAAGGAAATGAGGCTGATTTTATTTGACTTGTTAGAAATTCTAGTGCACACTGTGAGAAGCTCACAATGTTCAGTGAAATCAGATTAGGCCATTTCAGTACAGGACAGGATCCTGTACAACTGCTTAAGACCAAGTAAAGCTGGAGTTTAGGTTTAACTATACTCTTTCAGTCTTGCTGCTAATCTGTCACCAAACAAAGCACCTGCCTGTCCCAGGAACCAGTAATGGACATTACCCTCATCTGACTTCTGGTTTGCATACCAGTTTTGGGGCTGTTACTTCGCTCAGAAAATGGGTTCAAATTCTCTTCATAGAACCAGTTTGCATTATATTAGTCTAAACATGGCACAGAGATGCCCTTTAGGAATAATCTTAAAAATGATAAATCATATATTGCCTTTTATAACACACTGCACTGTACCTTCTGCTTAAGAATACCGCTAAACCCACTGGGCCTGTGTTCACTTCAAACATCCATTTGTGTGCAGGAGAGTTAGAAAAAACAGAGCTTCTTCATATGATTGGATGTCTGATGTGACAACATTCATTTCACCTCACTTAACACATTTGTAAATCAAGTTTGTTTCCTTGACCACCATCACTCTTCATGTCTTTCCCAGTGACCTATTCTTAGTACAATCCTGCTTATGTCAAATACACCATAACTGCAGTGATAGCAGCACACAATAAAAGTCATCATTGATGAGACGAAATATGAGAGCTGATATGACATTGTCACTAAGGTCTACATTATTGGCATGAGATGTGAAGGAAATATCATTCTTCTACAACTATAGAGGATATGTCATTCATCTATTTATCAATTTTCTATAATATCGTTTTAACCACTTAAGCCCCGGAAGATTTTACCCCCTTCCTGACCAGGGGGTATTTTGCGATTCGGCACTGCGTGACTTTAACGGACAATTGGGCGGTCGTGCGACACTGTATCTAAACGAATTTGGCGTCCTTTTTTTCCCACAAACAGAGCTTTCTTTTGGTGGTATTTGATCACCTGTGCGATTTTTTGATCATGCGCTATAAACAAAAAAAGAGCGTAAATTGTGCAAAAATAGCAATATTTTTCACATTTTTTTATATGAAATTCCCCCCCCCCCCCCAAAAAAATGTAAAAATCAAAATTTTTTAACATTTTCGGCCAATTTGTTTTATGCTACCTATGTTTGGTAAAAAAAATCGCAAAAAGCGTATTTTGATTAGTTTGCGCAAAAGTTATCGCGTTTACTAACAAAGGGAAAGATTTTTGTCATTTTTGTTGCTTTTTTAACGCGTAATGGCGGCGATCTGCGATTTTTTTTGCGGTACTGCGACATTGCGGCGGACAGATCGGACCCTTGGCTGACATTTTTGCCACTTTTGGGGTTACCAGTGACATTTCTACAGTAATCAGTGCTATACATATGCACTGTTACTGTAAAAATACACTGGCAGTGAAGGGGTTAACTTTTTTGAAAGGGAGGGGCTATGTGTGTCCCTAGGGGCGTGCTTTCTACTGTGATTGGCTGTGGCTTCAGATGTATGAAGAGTGATCAACGGTTCTACATAGTAGAACCGTATGATCATCCTTCATACACAGGGGAGAATGACAGGCAGCTTGTTTACACAAGCCGCCTGACTTTCTCCCTCTCCCCCGACGATCACAGAGTGACCGGCGGACATCGGGTCCGCCGGTCACACGCGCGGGGGGGTCCGTGACCACGTGGGAGCGCGCCTCCGGCGGCGCGCGCTCGCTCCCTAGACCCTCACAAGCTAGTGACGTAGCCCTACGTCACTATGCCTGTGAGGGGCTGACCGCCGACGTAGATAGTCGTGCGGCGGTCGGCAAGTGGTTAAATAGAAAACATAACAATTCTCAACATTTTTGGGTGAAGGGTGATGGCTTTGCCTAATTTGAAAATTGGCCTGCTGATCTTGAAATCTGTATCTTTAAGCTTCTTCTGAAAATGGTTCTCGTAGTCTCTGTCCTGGAACTAGTATACGAATCAGGAAAGTTGGAAAAAAGTCAAAAGCCTTTAATTACACACTTGTTTCAGGTCAGAAACTCGAAATATTAAAGCCAAAAGGTCAGCATGACAGTCAGTCAACTAGTATTTTAAAAAAAAACAGGCATGCAGTGGGAATTTCTATCTTTCCTTTAACAAACCAAGGATTTATTCTGCTTTTACATCATGCCTACGTGAAGAGGATGTTGGAAAAATTCAGCACTGCTTTTCTTTTTAATACAAATGTAATATATCATGAATAAGGCCAATTATATATGAGTCTGGCATTAGGCTGTTTGGAATGACAAAATAGTGTGGGTACATTCTACTGCATTTGCTGATGCCACTGTTTTTAGAAGCTGTCAGTAGCAACTGAGGAAGTGCTATAGATCATTTTGGGATATTTTTCATTTAGATCTTGGCACAGTACTCACATTAGTAGAAAACAGTTAAATAATGGTGTTATTATTAGAATGTGTTAGACCTTTTAGAACCTTAGCATACATTTCTATGGATAAGCCAGCATGCTACCAATTGAATAGTTTACTTGCTTTGGAAAGTCATTGTGTCATCTTACATAGTTACATAGTTACATAGTTACATAGTAGGTGAGGTTGAATAAAGACAATAGTCCATCCAGTTCAACCTGTGTAGGTGTGTGTGACTGTAATCATCTAACATAGCCCTTTATCTCCTGATCCTTGAGATGTAAGTCTAAGAGTCTTTTGAAAGTCACCATACTACCCGCAGAAACCACCTCTTGTGGTAGACAATTCCACAATCTTGTAGCCCTAACAGTAAAGAACCCCCCACGTTGCCTGAGGTTAAAACGCTTCTCCTCTAATCGCATTGTATGTCCTCGAGTCCTCATGCAATTCCTTCGAATGAACAGCTTTTTTTCTAAGCTGAGATCCCCATTAAGATATTTATAAATTGCTATCATGTCCCCTCTCAGACGTCTCTTCTCCAGGGAAAATAAATCGAGCGATTGCAGCCGCTCTTCATAGGTAAGGTCCTCCAATCCCCTAATTAGTTTAGTTGCCCTTCTCTGGACTCTCTCCAGCTCCAACACATCCCTCCTGAGGACTGGCGACCAGAACTGGACAGAATACTCCAGATGCGGTCGGATCAGAGTTTTATAAAGTGGAAGGATTATAGTCTTATCTCTGGAATACATCCCTTTCTTTATGCATGCTAATATTCTGTTGGCTTTGGAAGCTGCCGCTTGGCATTGCATGCTGTTGCCTAATCTATCATCAACCAAGACTCCCAGATCTTTCTCCATTTTTGAGTCCCCCAAGGGTTCCCCTCCTAACATGTATTGTGTTTTTATGTTTTTGGTCCCCAAGTGCAAAACCTTACACTTCTCCACATTAAACCTCATTTGCCATGTCGTTGCCCACTCCGTAATTTTGTCCAGGTCATTCTGTAGGATATCTGCTTCATGCTGTGCAGTTATTGCCCTGGCCAATTTTGTGTCATCTGCAAAAATTGATAACGAACTACTGATCCCGTCCTCAATGCTGTTTATGAATAAATTGAACAAGGTTGGTCCCAGGACTGAGCCCTGGGGCACCCCGCTTACTACCTCAGCCCAGTCTGAGTATGCGCTGTTTATTACCACCCTTTGGACACGGCCTTTTAGCCAGTTCCGTATCCAAGAGCAAACCCTGCTGTCGATACCTGCAGACCTTATTTTATAAATTAAGCGCTTGTGGGAAACTGTATCAAACGCCTTAGCGAAATCCAAGTACACCACATCCACTGGTCTGCCCCTATCTAGCTCACAGCTCACTTCCTCGTAGAATGCTAAGAGATTGGTTTGACAAGAACGCCCATTTGTAAACCCGTGTTGGTTACTACTGATGATGTTGTTGTCTTTAGCATACTCTACGATATAGTCCCTTATCATCCCCTCCAGAAGTTTACATACTATTGATGTCAAACTGACAGGCCTATAATTTCCCGGGATATGTCTCTGGCCCTTTTTGAATATCGGAATCACGTTAGCCTTCCTCCAATCCCCTGGTACATCTCCTGTCCTAATACTGTCAGCAAAGATTAGGAACAGTGGTCTAGATATAACCATACTGAGTTCCTTGAGCACTCTCGGATGTACGCCATCCGGGCCTGGTGATTTGTTTGTGTTAAGTTTATCCAGTCTTTCCCTGATTTCCCCCTCTGTTAGCCATAGTGGCAAGTCCTGTGTATTACTACTAACCATACAGTCATGGTCAGTGTACCCCTCCTTTTCCTGCGTAAAGACTGACGAGAAAAAAGCATTCAGCACGGTTGCTTTTTCAGTGTCCTCTGTAACCATCCTCCCATCATCGTTAATTATGTGTGCAATATGCTCTGCCCTAGTTTTTTTGCTGTTGATATATTTAAAGAATTTCTTTGGGTTTTTTTTACTATCCTCCGCTATTTGTCTCTCAAAGTTGATTTTAGCCATCTTGATTTCGTGTTTACACTTCTTATTTTCCTCCTTGTATTGCTGGAAGGCCGATACTGTGCCCTCTGATTTATATTTCTTGAAGGCCAATTTTTTCCCCTAATAAGTTTTTTAACGCTACGGTTTAGCCAGCCAGGTTTGGCTTTGTCTCTTCTAAATTTATTCCCCATAGGAATGCACTGCAAGATGCCTTTGCTTAATATGTTCCTAAAGCATTCCCATTTTTCCTCAGTGGTCAGGGATCCCAGGGTTTGGTCCCAGTTCACCCTTTCCATCATTGAGTACAATTTTGGAAAGTCTGCCCTTCTGAAGTTTAGGGTTCTTATGTTCCCCACTTGCCTTTTTATATTGTTATTTATACTAAATGTGATCATCCTGTGATCGCTAGAGCCCAGATTGTCCTGGACTCCTACCTCCGAGATCATCTGTGTCACTGTATTACATCAATGGATATAAAAAAATGTAAAAAATTGGCTATTTGAGTGAAAGATACAAAAAATCATATCTGTCAACAATATGCCTAAAGTGTTACCCATAACAGTAAAATCAGTCTGTATATGCAGTAAAGCATGCTTGTTATACTTACTTTGGAACCTAAGAGGTTAATCCTCTGCATTGTGTAAAAAGCTGTTTGATCCTGTTTTCTCTGATCCTCCCCTTATTCCCCAGTCCCAACCCATTCTCTCATAGAACAGAGGCTAGGGAACAAGCTGCACATGCTCAGTTTTGGTGTGTATTGCTAAAGAGTTTTTCTTTTCTTGGGAGAGTGCATGTGATCAGCACAGGGCCAATCAGCACTGTCCAGACAGAGGGTCAGGGGTTCTGCAGTTTGATAGGACAGTGAGAGCAAAATGAAAGCTACTCCTACAAGCTTTCACTAGACACTAATAGAAATCACAAGACTGCTCTAACTGCTGATGAGAAAAGGTATTTAGCCGTTTATATATTTACTAAAATAATTGCATTTCCATGTTCTGTGTACTGTAGGAGACCAAATATAGTGAATGCAGGCTCCTGGATTTAGTAACACTTTAAAGGGATTGTAAAGGCATAAGATAAAAAAAACCTTCTGTGTGCGGCAGCCCCCCCTCCGTCCCCCTAATACTTACCTGAGCCCATCTTTATCCAGCCATGATGCAGGAGTGTCTCAGCTGCCAGGGACTCCCCTCCTCATTGGCTGAGGGAGCAGCACGGCATGATTGGCTCTCACTGCTGCCAATCAAAGTCAGTCAGCCAATCAGGAGAGAGAGGGAACAGGGCGGGTAGAGGCTCTGTGTCTGAATGGGCACAGAGAGCTGTTACTCGGCTCGGGTGCCTTCACAGCAAGCAGCAGAGGGAGGGGCTAGGAGCACTGAAGAGAGACCCAAGAAGAGGAGGATCCGGGCCACCCTGTGCAAAACCACTGCAACAGAGCAGTATAACATGTTTGTTATTTAACCACTTCCGGACCGCCCACCGCAGTTTTACTGTGGCAGGCAGCCCCTCCTGCGCGAACCACCGTAGGTCTACGTCAGTCGCGCAGCTACAGCTGGGGGGGATGTGCCGCTGGCGGTGTGCTCCCGCCCCCACTCATCAGTGGGGACTCCGATGCACAGGGCAGGCAGCTCCAATTGCCGCCTGCCACCCGCGATGGCTCCCCACTGAGAGAGAAGAACGGTCAGCTGTTGTAAACACAGCTGACCGTTCTTCTCTCTGGAATGATCACAGAGTGCCTGTGATCCTCCTATATAGGATCACAGGTCTCTGTGATCATTTCAAAAGCCCCGCCCCCATACAGTTAGAATCACTCCCCTAGGCTCACATTTAACCCCTTGATTACCCACAGTGTTAACCCCTTCCCTGCCAGTGTCATTATTACAGTAAAAGTGCATATTTTTAGCACTGATTACTGTAGTAATGTCACTGGTCCCCCCAAAAGTGTCAAAAATGTCAGTTAGGGGTCCGATCTGTCCACAGCAATGTCACAGTCCCGCAAAAAATCGCAGATCGCGGCCATTACTAGTAAAAAAAAAAAACAATAAAAATTACATAAATCTTTCCCATAGTTAGTAGATGCAATAACTATTGCGCAAACTAATCAAAATACGCTTATTGCGATTTTTTTTACCAAAAATATGTAGCAGAAAACAAATTGGCCTAAAATGTTAAAATATTTAGATTTTTTAATTTTTTTTTTTGGAATGTTATATAGCAGAATGTGAAAATTATTGTTTTTTTTTTTTTTCAGGATTGTTGCAATTTTTTGTTTATAGCGCAAAAAAAATAAAAAAATCGCGCAGGTGATCAAATACCACCAAAAAAAAGCTCTATTTGTGGGGAAAAAAGTACAATCAATTTTATTTGGGTACAGCGTTGCACGTCCGCGCAATTGCCCGTTAAATTAGTGCAGTGCTGAATCGCAAAAAATGGCCTGTCATTAAGGGGGCAAATCCTTTCGGTCCAGAACTGGTTAAAAAAAAAAAGCTTTTAATGGTGCGTTTTAGGAGTCTATAGCATTTTCAGACCGAGAATGTGTTAAACACATTCTGGAATCACTGTATCAGCTCATGTTCAGTACAGAGGAAGGTGTACAGTTCAACATCCACTGCTTGTAAAGTAAGGATACATATAAACAACTGTTAGGGTCTTCATCCATAATAAATTCATGAAAGTGTAAGTTGATCTGTAAACATGTTTGTAAGTGCCGGTTCACACTAACGCGGCATGACTTCGGGGGCGACCTGTGAAGTCGCGTGCACCGCAACTTCGGCGAGACTTGCACGGACTTCATATAATGAATGTCTATGCAAGTCGCTCCGATGTCACCCCAAAGTAGTACAGGAACCTTTTTCTAAGTGTGTCGCTCCTATTAGAACGCTTCCTGTAGCACACAATGGACCGCGACGGACCAGTCGCCTGACAAGTCGCGGTAGTGTGAATGGACACTTAATGCTTTATTAAAAAAAGAAGAAAACAATAATACACATATTAATTATTTATATATAGGGTACATACATTAGGTTGAAAATGTACACAAAATGTATACAAGTCTGTCAAGTTCAACCATCAGCAAAAAGGGAAAACTTGCATTCTCAGAGTCCTCAAAGTCATAGCTGATCCATAGGAATATGGAAGGTCCTTAAAAAAGTGTAGTACAATGTTTTAATGATTTTTTTCTTACCTCTGAGGGCAATCAGACTAGTCCCCTAGATCTACTATGTACTTCTTAAAAAGAAGCAGTTTGTATGTTAAAGAAAATCACCCAACTATATAGGTACATAGATGTGTTTGGACCCTTCTAGTTTAAGCTCAGTTATCATGCTTATATATATACATCACTGAGGTTATGAACCTGTACGGTTGTTAGGCAGTAAATATTTAATTACTTCTGAATAATAAGTATGCTCTAGATTCCACTATAAAAATGTACAAGATACTCTGGTACCTTTTGTGAAGCTGAAGTTTAATCCACTTATATTTTGCCTCCCTTGGTTTCTGCTTCACCCTCAACAACATGCTAATGACATTTACAAAAAATACCTTTTCTTTTTTTATTACATACCTTATTTTTTGACCCAGTAGCTTTATCGCTGGTTCTCTGTAAGCAATTCAGGCAGATTATGACTGGTGGAAGGGGCCAGCAGGGTGCTTTACATAGCTTCCTGAAAATATCACAGTACCCTCCCTCAGTACGTCTCTCAAGAACCCTAAACACTGATGCAAGCACTTGGCTGGCTCTAAGGCTCTATGGCAGTGCCATCTTAAGAGCCTTATAGGCCCCTGGGCATTGCAGTGCACTGGGGCCCCCTGCCTACACAATCACCCATGAGAATATACTACAAGAGAGTACAACTACCTGGAGTATATACCTTACTATATACATATTACAGGGAACACTATATACTACAAGAGTCTCTTGTAGTATATAGTGTTCCCTGTAATATGTATATAGTAAGGTATATACTCCAGCCTAGTTGTACTCTCTTGTAGTATATATTGGTCCCTGTAATATGTATATAGTAAGGTATATATCCTCCAGGTAGACTATATACACATTACAGGGCACACTATATACTACAAGAGAGTACAACTACTACCTGGAGGATATATACCTTACTATATGCATATTACAGGGACCAATATATAGTAAGGTATATTCTCCAGGTAGTTGTCTCTTGTGTCGATCGATGGAGAGAGAGAGAGAGAGTGTGAAAAAAAAAAAGAAAATTAAGCAGCCTGGCAGCTGGCTGCCTTACCTTTCACAACGGCTGCACAAGTGCACATGAAGGGAGAAGTTGGGTGGAGGCGGAGCCAGTCTTCTAGGCGCGTAGAGGAAGACGAGCCGACGAGGAGGATCCTCCTCCGCTGTGCATCATGGGTCTGCTCTGCTAACGTCACTGGTTGCTAGATGCCAATCGGCCTGGCCTTAGCAACCAGTGTGCAGTGCAGACAGCAGACTGAGACTTGAGCCACCGGCGGACAACAACGGGGGGGAGGGCGGGGCCCGGCGGACAACGGGGGGGCCCTAGACCACCAGGTAATCTGGATTCTGGCCTCAGGCCTGTTGACAGTAATTGCCACCATGTCCATGTTTGTGGGGCCCCTTGGCAAGTGGGGCCCCCGGGCAACCGCCGGGCGTGCCCAATGGAAAAGACGGCCCTGCTTGAAGGGGAAAAGTCAGATAGGAGAACAAGGCTTTTCGAGGCAGCCATATTTGTGCACAAACCACCCTAGCTAACTTCTACATGATGCTGAGCCTCCACGATTGAAAGTACTGAAATCCAATGAATGGCTCAGACACGGTCTGATTGGGAAGGAAGGGGTTAGGTGATGCTGGACATCCTCTAGCCAGGAAATTAGATGGGCTCTGTCTCTATATCACCCCACCCGCAGCCTCCTATGACACAGAAGGTTTCAGGAGGATGATCTCCTCATAGTCTGCTGGCCTGCACGTGCACACTGACTAATGCAATCTTTGGTTTGGTGACCAACTATCACTCTCTAATTACACAGCCAGCTCCCAAATACAAGATGGTGGTGGGAGAGAAAAAAATCTGGGAAACCTTTGGGTTGTGGGAAGACAGCACTGGACATCATGGGCTAGTAAGTATGTGCTTTTACATGTCAGCAGTACTTGGAGCACCTGGCTTTTAGTTTTTCAAGATCTGGGTGAACTTCCTTTTAAAGCCTAACTTCCAATTCAGTTCATTGCCGGATATGTTTATTTCAAACTCTTTCTATGAAGTCTCAAAATTTATGGTTGCATTTGCATTTCCATATGTAAATCCCAGCCTTCCTTTAATAAAAGTTTTATATTATTGATGACTCTTGAGTCACATTTCTCATGAATGCAGGATCAAATGCTGACATCAAACACAATATAACTTTGAAGCATTACTGAGCTAGTCTGTAGCTACACCTTAACCAAAAAATTTCTGTTTGACACTTGTCATACTTGTTAATGCTTACTGCATGAGTCATGTCTTGAGATATTCAAGCCTGTACTGTGTACCTCATAAAAATCCTTAAAAGTAGAACTAGTTCTGACCCACTTTTCTCATCTTTCAATTTCAGAGCCCCCTGATGAGATCAAGAAAGTGAAAAGGAAAGTGTATGAAAATCCACAGAACAAAAAGAATGGAAGAGCAAATCTCAGGAAAGAAGAGCATCTTGTCAATGTTGGTCAAAGGGTGGAATCAAGGAGAAACTCTGAAGGGAGACGACCTTCTCTAGTCAGTGGTTGTCTTGAAAAGGCAGCTGAGTGTAAAACTGAAAGATGTATTAATGAACTTTGCCATACTGCAATGCAAGCCAAGCATCCAGCAGAAAAAAACATCCAGCATGCCACAGCCGGTGAGACTGACCATCGCACAGAATCTTTTGAAGATCCAGCAACCACAGGCCAGTATGCAACAAACCTGGCTGAATGTGTACTGCAGGATGCATTTATCAGACTATCACAGTCTGACAGCTCTTTTACCAAGGAAGCTGCTGTCAGCATATCTGCTGGGGACTCTTTACTGTCTGGAGTCACCTGCAAAGAAGGATCTCCTGCAGCAGCCCGTTCTTGGAATGACCTTCCAAAAATTGTTATAGTTCAGAGTCCAGACAGTTGTGATGGCCCAACTGATTGGGTGGATGAGTCTCATTGGTCTGAGCAGGAGACCACAAATGTTTGTGATCACTGGACAGATGAGGATGGATCTTCAGGCTCCACGCAAAGTACTTTAGAAGTAGCTTTAGCATGTGCAGCATCAGTTATAGGTACAATATCTAGCCCTAAGTCTTCAGAGCAAAGTAAAGTGAATCAGTTAAAAAATGTAGATTCACAGGATAGAGACATTTCTGAGGACAGTATTTCAGACCTTGTAGGGTTTCCAAATGTTACTGTGGGGGCAGATTATTCATTGCCCTCTGCTTTGTGTGGACTAACTAGGGTGGCAAGTGCAGTAGCTGTTTGCGGACTTGGGGATCAAAAGAAAGTCAGCTACCCTAGTACTTCCAGTGGGCTTTTAGTTGCAGCTGATGCCTCAACAGCTGTGGCTTTACACTGCAGCATTGCATTGGGAACAAGCATCGATAAATTCAAGGACAACATTGCAAAGGTTCTTCTAAAAGAAGCAGCTGTAGTTTTGACAAGTCCAAGCACCTACAAAAATGTGGGAGAGTTTATTGAGTCTATGAATAACAAAATCTTGACCAGTGTAAGTTCTTCCAAAATCATTCATGTGGGGGATGTTGTTAACGATGATCTTGCTCATAACTTATCTGATATGATACTTAGACATTCTGCTGAAAAGGAAATCCAGACGCTGCAGGTTACTGAGAGTCGACAGCTTTCCACTGCTCCAAGTGATTTTGTGACAACTACTACTGATCTTCTATATAATGTGATGCATTTCACTTGTAAGAAAATGAGTGATCTAGTACAAACTGGAGACTTATCTTTGAATGTTGAGACTGTTTGTCCAAGATCTGCAGGCCCAGACCAAACAGACAGTCAGAATGACTTATATGACTTACCAAAAGCTCACAAGCCGATAGTTCCAAGGAGTGATAGCAAAATAATGCAGTTACACAGCTATAGCACAGAACAAAAAGTTGAACCAGTTACCCTCAAACAAAATGAAGTTAAGGAGAACGGTGAGGGGTGTTATAGTAATGGGGTTCAAGGGAAACCATCTTTCTCTAAACAGTGCCTGAAAAGAGAACGCTACAAACGTTACCATGATGAGCATAAAGCTTTCTTCGTCAGTGATGGCACTTTCTCAGATGATGAATGCAGACATTGGGCAGATAAAGGTTCCATAGATGCATTACCAAAATCAGGGAGTCAAGAAAATGTCAACTACGAGAGTTACGTATCCAAGGAAATCATTGTAAGTTCACCTTTGGGTAGTAGTTACACACTGCACCCTGCTCAGGCTGTACTTTCTGTAAAACATACAGTCAGCAATTACTGCTTAACAGAATTTGCTGATGACTTAGCAGAAACTGTTGTGTCTATGGCCACAGAAATAGCTGCCATATGCCTGGAAAATTCCAATGGGAAGCAGCCATGGTTTTGTGCATGGGCAAAAGGAAGTGAATGCCTGCTCCCTCCTTGTAGGACAGTAAAAAGGAAGAAGGAGGCATCAACTGGTGGGGCAGTGGTAAGAAGGCATAGACCACCACGCCTCAGTGAAATAAAAAAGAAGACAGATGAACACCCAGAGCTTAAAGAGCGACTTATGAACCGAGTAGTAGATGAGTCTATCAACTTCGAAGATGTCCAAGACCCTGTTAATGCTTTTGCAAATGAAGTAGCTTCAAAAATAATGAGTCTAACAGAACCATCAGTTGCAGATTCATTATGGCAGGGCCAAAATGTGTCACGAAACAGGTTACACTGTGAGAGGTGGAATCGAGGAAAAGCTTCCAGTTATGAGAGTATCCCAGAGGAGGATTTAGATACTAAAAGTCTTCTCAACACACTTGGCCCTGGAAATACATTAGGACAGCCTTTCAGCAGGACAAGCTCAGTATCCAAACAGTCAAGCTGTGAAAGTATCACAGATGAATTTTCAAGATTTATGGTGAATCAAATGGAAAATGAAGGAAGAGAATTTGAGCTACTTTTGGACTACTATGCTGGCAAGAATGCAAGTAACATTCTGAATTCTGCTTTGCAGCAGCTTTGCAGGAGGAACAGCCACTTGAACGTGAGACCTACTTGTCTTTCTAAACAGTCTAGTACAGAGAGCATAACTGAAGAGTTCTATCGCTACATGCTGAAGGAAATAGACAAGGAAAACAGGGACAATTATTCCAGCAGAAATACTGCAGAATGGACAAACAATTTAATGCCTCCTTCATCTCGTACACCCTTTTGTTTCCGTCAGTCATCCATGCCTTGTAACAGGTCATCTAGTGCACGCTTAACTGTAAATACTCCAGTTAAAGCAAACTCATTGGATGGGTTTGCAAGGAGCTCTTCTAGGGATTTTCTCAACATCCAGCCTGTAAATGCCATTTCTTCCACAAATCTCTGCAAGTCGGACTCTTGTTTATACCAAAGGTGCCACACCGACCAGGCAACAGATATGTTAATCCATGAGACCTGGTCCAGCTCCATTGAGGCATTAATGCGCAAAAATAAAATCATAGCAGACAGAACTGAAAGTATAGATGAACCACTACCAGCACACATGGACAATTTTGCCAACAAGCTGGCAGTGGACATTGTTCAAAGTGGAAAATCTCTCAATGTTTCACATCAGGATTCACTTGAAAGCACAAATAAAGGAAGCTTTAATAGTAAGTCTGTGTCACAAACCCAGTGCAAATTTACAGACAACCAAGAGGCCTCAGTCAGCAAAGCTTCATTTAGTACCATGGAGGTGCCCCTTATACAGATTGAAGCAGAGCAGAGGGAAGAGACCGATGGAGAGGAACAAGAAAATGTGCCTGGGAACTCCAATTTTAAACATAAGTCCGAGCAAGATAGAGCAAGAAGCATTTCTCATGGAGTAAGGTACCGTACATCCGACAAATACTAATTATAGATAACCTAGTATATTCAATGTATACTTTTAGTGTGGATACTGTATTAACCTACCTGTGAATTTATAATTTAGGTTGCATTGGTATTACTGGTCATGAACAATATTTGACTTTAAGTAAGCAATCGAGATTTGATTTGAGATACAACTTTTCGGTTCTGCCCCCTGAAGGGTACAGTGTTGACATCGTGACATATTTAACCACAAATGTTGCCAATAAGCAAATGGAAGGACTGAATGTTAGCATCAATAAACTATTTTATTGGACAATCTTTCATAATCTAAAGGTTCTTCAGGATCCCTACTATTATGGTAAAATGAATTGGCCAAAACCTTATTTTATATGTAGCAAATGAAAGCTAACATTTTGTTAGTCACTGTGGTTTTTTTTTTTTTTTTTACTAAAGCTAGAGAGTGCAAATTAGTCATAATTCTGCTGGGAAACCAATCAGCTTCTAACCTCAGCTGGTTCAATTAAGCTTTGGTAAAAGAACCTGGAAGCTGATTGGTTTCTCTGCAGAATTGTGACTAATTTTGCACTGCTTTATTAAATAAACCCCTGAGAGAACAACTACACTTTCTTTTTTTTGTTTTTTTTCCTATTTTTATTTTTTGTTTTTTTTTTAGTTTTAAGCTCCATGATTTATCTATGATCTTCACTTTACCTCCACTTTTGTGACCTTATTCTCATCCTTACGTTCTAAATTTAAAACATTAGGTGGTTATACTCTAGATTATTTATGAAAAATATATGGTACTATTTAGATAAACTTTATTCTGTACAATTAGGGCTTGATAATTATATAGAAACTGTAGTTACTAATCAGTTTCCCTTTCAGTAGAAATTACGTCAGATGTATATGAGAAATGTGAATGTTTAAACTCTATGTTCTCTAGGATTAACCACTTCAGCTCCAGAAGGTGTTACCCCCTTCCTAACCAGGCCATTGGGGATTTGACAAGGTCTACTTGGGTGAGAGTGAGAGTGTAGATAAAATTATACACCCTAATCCAGTAACGCCTTATCTTAGGGCATTGCCACCATATGTGGTATTACGTTCCTTCTTGTCCACAGCCACGGAAACATAAGGGGGGCGCTCACGTTATATACAGTGGGTACGGAAAGTATTCAGACCCCCTTAAATTTTTCACTCTTTGTTATATTGCAGCCATTTGCTAAAATCATTTAAGTTCATTCTTCTTCCTCATGAATGTACACATAGCACCCCATACTGACAGAAAAACACAGAATTGTTGACATTGTTGCAGATTTATTAAAAAAGAAAAACTGAAATATCCCATGGTTCTAAGTATTCAGACCCTTTGCTGTGACACTCATATATTTAACTCAGGTGCTTTCCATTTCTTCTGATCATCCTTGAGATGGTTCTACACCTTCATTTTAGTCCAGCTGTGTTTGATTATACTGATTGGACTTGATTAGGAAAGCCACACACCTGTCTATATAAGACCTTCCAGATCACAATGCATGTCAGAGCAAATGAGAATCATGAGGTCAAAGGAACTGCCTGAAGAGCTCAGAGACAGAATTGTGGCAAGGCACGGATCTGGCCAAGGTTACAAAAAGATTTCTGCTGCACTTAAGGTTCCTAAGAGCACAGTGGCCTCCATAATCCTCAAATGGAAGACGTTTGGGACGACCAGAACCCTTCCTAGAGCTGGCCTTCCGGCCAAACTGAGCTATCAGGGGAGAAGAGCCTTGGTGAGAGAGGTAAAGAAGAACCCAAAGATCACTGTGGCTGAGCTCCAGAGATGCAGTCAGGAGATGGGAGAAAGTTGTAGAAAGTCAACCATCACTGCAGCCCTCCACCAGTCGGGGCTTTATGGCAGAGTGGCCCGACGGAAGCCTCTCCTCAGTGTAAGACACACGAAAGCCCGCATGGAGTTTGCTAAAAAACACCTGAAGGACTCCAAGATGGTGAGAAATAAGATTCTCTGGTCTGATGAGACCAAAATAGAACTTTTTGGCCTTAATTCTAAGCGGTATGTGTGGAGAAAACCAGGCACTGCTCATCACCTGTCCAATACAGTCCCAACAGTGAAGCATGGTGGTGGCAGCATCATGCTGTGGGGGTGTTTTTCAGCTGCAGGGACAGGACGACTGGTTGCAATCGAGGGAAAGATGAATGCGGCCAAGTACAGGGATATCCTGGACAAAAACCTTCTCCAGAGTGCTCTGGACCTCAGACTGGGCCGAAGGTTTACCTTCCAACAAGACAATGACCCTAAGCACACAGCTAAAATAACGAAGGAGTGGCTTCACAATAACTCCGTGACTGTTCTTGAATGGCCTAGCCAGAGCCCTGACTTAAACCCAATTGAGCATCTCTGGAGAGACCTAAAAATGGCTGTCCACCAACGTTTACTATCCAACCTGACAGAACTGGAGAGGATCTGAAAGGAGGAATGGCAGAGGATCCCCAAATCCAGGTGTGAAAGACTTGTTGCATCTTTCCCAAAAAGACTCCTGGCTGTATTAGATCAAAAGGGGGCTTCTACTAAATACTGAGCAAAGGGTCTGAATACTTAGGACCATGTGATATTTCAGTTTTTATTTTTAAAAAAATCTGCAACAATGTCAACAATTCTGTGTTTTTCTGTCAGTATGGGGTGCTATGTGTACATTCATGAGGAAGAAGAATGAACTTAAATGATTTTAGCAAATTGCTGCAATATAACAAAGAGTGAAAAATTTAAGGGGGTCTGAATACTTTCCGTACCCACTGTAGGTTGCCAGCCTAGCTGGTACCATGTACCATCTCAGAAGCACTTTGTAGTTCGCTTCGATAATTGAGGTATGACAAAAGACCTTAACCACTTCAGGCCCGGAGGATTTGGCTGCTCAAAGACCAGGGCCTATTTTGCGATTCGGCACTGCGTGACTTTAACAGACAATTGCACGGTCACGCGGCGCTGTACCCAAATGAAATTGACGTCCTTTTTTTCCCACAAGCAGAGCTTTCTTTTGGTAGTATTTGATCACCTGTGCAATTTTTTCTTTTTGCGCTATAAACAAAAAAAGAGCGACAATTTTGAAATAATAACAATATTTTTCACATTTTCTTATATGAAATTCCCCAAAAAAATGTAAAATCAAAATTTTTTAACATTTTAGGACAATTTGTTTTCTGCTACATATGTTTGGTTAAAAAAAATCGCAATAAGCGTATTTTGATTGGTTTGTGCAAAAGTTATTGCGTCTACTAACTACGGGAAAGATTTATGTCATTTTTATTGTTTTTTTTTTTTTTACTAGTAATGGCGGCGATCTGCGATTTTTTTTGCGGGACTGCGACATTGCGGCGGACAGATTGGACCCTTGACTGACATTTTTGACACTTTTGGGGGTACCAGTGACATTACTACAGTAATCAGTGCTATAAATATGCACTGTTACTGTAGAAAATGACACTGGCAGGGAAGGGGTTAACTTTATTGGTGATCAGTGGGTTAAATGTATCCCTAGGGACGTGATTCTAACTGTGGAGGGGCGTGGCTTGTGATGTAACCACAGAGACATACGATCCTACATAGCAGGATCGTATGATCTCTGCAGTTACACCAGGGAGAATGACAGGTGGCTTTGTTTACATTAGCCACCTGCCTTTCTCCCTCTCCAGCGGGAGATCGGGAGTGACCGGCGGACATCGGAGCCGCCGGTCACTCGCGCGGGGATGTTAGTGAATGAGCGGGGGCAGGAGCGTGCCTCCTGCGGCGCGCGCTCGCCCCCTAGAGGCTCGTGGGAGAGCAACGTAGCCCTACGTCGTTTTGCCTGTAGGGGGCTGACTTCCGCAGTAAAAAGTCGTGCGGCGGTCGGCAAGTGGTTAAAGCCTCCTGGGCTATGGAATGCCATTCATACAGCGCAATAGTTTCCTGAAAATCTACCTCCCATTTTGCCATATAGCCCTGTTTGACAAGAGAATTAGTTAAAATAGTATACATTTCAGAAATATGTCCTCGTATCTTATCAAACTTCTGACACAGATATTTCATGGGGGACATGGTTACTATATCATAATTCTGCAATAAGGTATGTAAGAAATGTGTTATCTGGGTATAACGAAAGAATTCTGAAGCTGGCATTTGATATTTCTCTATTAAAACCTGTCTTGACAATATTTTCCTATGATCACATAAATCCGCTATGCACAGAAAACCTTTATCGGTCCACCAATCGAACGTTCTGGGGGTGAGGCCCGGGGTGAATTCCCTATTGCTAAGAATAGGGAACAGAGAAGTATGCTGAGATTTAAATTTGTGAGACTTATATAGTCTATCCTAAATTTACAAGGAGAAGGAAAGTTGCTCTACATAGAATTGAAGGCCGTTCCTTAGGTGGCTAACTGGGCCAACTTTGCCACATAAAAATACTTTAGCAAAAAAAAGAAATAAGGGGATAGCGAATTGACATTTTCAGTATCACATGCGACATTTGGGAAAAGTGTGGCATGTGACCCGAAAACCACATGCAATATACTTTCGTGAATTGAGCCCCAGCCTTTAAAAATGTGTGAAAACTGCAATGATAGGAGTAACCCAGAGCAACCAGTGATACTTTAACTTTTATCAGTGTGAAAAAATTAGGACAACAAAAGCAGATTTCATTTTGGTTGCTATTGTTTATTTCCCTTTGAGCTTTGTTCTATAAGCCCAGCTGTGTTCCCACTGTAGCTTCCAGAACATTGTGTTGTGGTATGTAGGGCATTTGTTCAGCATAAATCTCTAACAACTGTCAGTTTCTGTCAGATCACTTGTCTCTGTGTGTCTTCTCTCTAAAATAAACCTTTCTTTAGCTATTATTCTTAATAGTTCCAGACAACCAGGTAAACCATGTTTTTCTGGATTCATGCAGAGCTTTTTCCAAAGGATAGATGATTGGGTTCTCCAAGAATCAACTGATTTGCTGCCTGTCCCTGCTGGGCTTTGTATTACTGATACTAAGCAGTAACATGTCTTCACGCTGCAGAGCTTTTCTGGTTTTATTCTATATTTATTTAGGATTCTCCTCTAAATTAAAGCACGCAAACTGCATGTATACAAATACAGTATCTCACAAAAGTGAGTACACCCCTCACATTTTTGTAGATATTTTATTATATCTTCTCATGTGACAACACTGAAGAAATGACACTTTGCTACAATGTAAAGTAGTGAGTGTACAGCTTGTATAACAGTGTAAATTTGCTGTCCCCTTAAAATAACTCAACTCACAGCCATTATTGTCTAAACTGCTGGCAACAAAAGTGACTACACCCCTAATTTAAAAAGTGTCAATATTTGGTGTGGCCACCATTATTTTCCAGCACTGCCTTAACCCTCTTGGGCATAGAGTCCACCAAAGCTTCACAGGTTGCCACTGAAGTCCTATTCCACTCCTCCATGACGACATCACGGAGCTGGTGGATGTTAGAAACCTTGCTCTCCTCCACCTTCCGTTTGAGAATGACCAACAGATGCTCAGTGGGGTTTAGGCCAGTCCATCACCTTTAATCTCAGCTTCTTTAGCAAGGCAGTGGTCATCATGGAGGTGTGTTTAGGGTTGTTATCATGTTGGAATACTGCCCTGCCGCCCATTCTCTGAAGGGAGGGGATCATGCTCTGCTTCAGTATGTCACAGACAGTACATGTTGGTATTCATGGTCCCTCAATGAAATGTAGCTCCCAAGTGCCAGCAGCACTCATGCAGCCCCAGACCATGACACTCCCACCACCATGCTTAACTGTAGGCAAAACACACTTGTCTTTGTACTCCTCACCTGGTTGCCGCCATACACGCTTGACACCATCTGAACCAAATACGTTTATCTTGGTCTCATTAGATCACAGGACATGGTTCCAGTAATCCATGTCCCTAGTCTGCTTGTCTTCAGCAAACTGTTTGTGGGCTTTCTTGTTCATCATCTTTAGAAGAGGCTTCCTTCTGGGGCGACAGCCGTTGCAGACCAATTTGATGCAGTGTGCGGCGTATGGTCTAAACACTGACAGGCTGACCCCTCACCCCTTCAACCTCTGCAGCAATGTTGGCAGCACTCATACGTTATTCCTCAAACAAAACCTCTGGATATGACGCTGAGCATGTGCACTCAACGTCTTTGATCGACCATGGCGAGGCCCATTCTGAGTGGAACCTGTTCTGTTTAACCGCTGTATGGTCTTGGCCACCATGCTGCAGCTCAGTTTCAAGTTTGCACTCTTCTTATAGCCTAGGCCATCTTTATGTAGACCAACAATTCATTTTTTCATATCCTCAGAGAGCTCTTTGCCATAAGGTGCCATGTTGAACTTCCAGTGATCAGTATTAGAGAGTGAGAGCGATAACACCAAATTTAACACACCTGCTCCCCATTCACACCTGAGACCTTTTAACACTAACGAGTCACATGACACCGGGGAGGGCAAATGGCTAATTGGGCCCAATTTGGACATTTCCACTTAGGGGTGTACAGTGTACTCCCTTTTGCTGCCAGCGGTTTAGACATTAATGGCTGTGTGTTGAGTTATTTTGAGGGACCAAAGATAACTTATAAGTTCCAAATGCTACCAATCCCAATACCTCAGACATATTTTAAGATCCTAAAATCTCTAGTAACAAGGTTTATATGGGGAAAAAAGCTAGAATACAATATGCGGTATTAAATAAAGATAAAATACAAGGGGGTCTAGCAGTACCAGACTTTAAAAAATATTACTATGCGACAGTACTTTCACAGGTTTTGGAATGGGTTAAGATGAAATGTGACAAAAGTTGGGTGAAATTAGAAGGCACTCTTAGTAATGCACAGTTAGGAAAAATGATTTGGCTACCGGCACAATATAGAAGAATATATACAAAGGCACACATATTAACACTCCAGGCACTCAAAATATGGGATTTAATTCACAAAAAAAGAAAATTGGAAATACAATACAATTCACCGTTGATCCCACTAAGGGAAACAAATTTTTTTCCACCAGGGGAGGGAAAGTTATATGGGAAATGGATAGGGGATAATGATGCACGGTTAAAGGATACAATGGAAAAAGGAAAAGTGTGTACAAAAAAAAAGAATCGGAAGTTTGATGAATGGTGATACGGCCAGTTGACACATTTCGCTGCATTGTTTCCACAACCATTAAGATCAGAGAAAGAATTGCTTCCTTTTGAACATATTTGTGTGTCAGAGGGCACAAAGAATAGTATTTCTAACATATATAACATTTTGGTGGCAATGATGGAACCGGCAGTACCGCCATACATAGAAAAGTGGGAAAAGGAATTGGGAACACGGTGTGAAGATTACCAATTAGAGAAAAGCATGATGATGATACATGGCTCAGCAGTAGATATTAATACACCTGAAATTAATTAAAAATGTATATCTAGGTGGTATAATACACCAGATAAAGTACATAATTACTAGGCCGGGAAGTCGCCACATTGTTGGCGGGTGGTGTAAGGTTTTGGGAACAATGTCACATATAAGGTGGGAATGCCCGAAAATAAAAAAAGTATTGGAAGGGAGTGTTAGCACAAATTAGGAGGTGATGGACTGGTCAAGCATGTCTCCAGACCTAAACCCTATTGAGCATCTGTGGAGCATCCTCAAATGGAAGGTGGAGGAGGGCAAGGTCTCTAACATCCACCAGCTCCATTATGTCATCATGGGGGAGTGGAAGAGGACTCCAGTGGCAACCTGTGAAGTTCTGGTGAACTTCATGCTCAAGAGTGTTAAGACAGTGGTGGAAAATAATGGTGGCCACACAAAATATTGACACTTTACATTTTAACTGTGCTCACTTTTGTTGCCAGCGGTTTAGACATTAATGGCTGTGTGTTGAGTTATTTTGAGGGGACAGCAAATTTACACTGCTATACAAGCTGTACATTCACTACTTTACATTGTAGCAAAGGGTCATTTCTTCAGTGTTGTCACATGAAAAGATATATTAAAATATTTACAAAATGTGAGGGGTGTACTCACTTTTGTATACTATACTTTTGTATATTTTGAATACCTTTCATCCGGGTCTAAAATTAGGTCTAAGAGCTTCAAGGGAAGAGATTTGTGAATCAATACACTCACACCCTTCACAAAATTTGAGTATGTGGAATGGTAATGGTGACCAATCCATGGTTTCTTCAGGGCAATTGTCTTACTACCTACTAAGTAGGTTTCTTGGAGCACGCATATATGAGGGGCATGAGCTTTGAGAAATTGAAACACCAGGGATCTTTTAACAGGGGAGTTTAATCCCCTGGTGTTCCAAGATAGAATGTTAGAATGTTAAGAATAAGCATCAATAGGGACATTCAAGTAGTACACAGGAGCGGAGATCACATATGAAGGGAGGCAGTGTGTATAGACCCGGATGGAGAACACAGTAAAGCAGGACCCCGCCTCAAGATGGATCGTACAGGTATAAGGGCAAAATGCTGCACATAAAACAAAAATAAAAGATAAACAATCAAACATAAACCAACAAAAACTATTTTTGAGGTGAGAGCTGCTTGGTAAGCCAAGATAGCTTGCATTAGGGTGTCAAAGCTAGAAGCCATCTCCGGAGCAGTGGCAGGGCCCTCCATTTGAGTAGCCATGCCTCTGGTTGTTAGGCTGGAAGCCTGTGGCGTGGTAGCGTTACTCACAGACTCGTTATGGCATGCCGGTCTGACACTTCTACCTCTAGTCATCACCCGGGGCGTCTGCAGGGGGTCAGGATAGTAAGAAACCCAGATAAACATCTGTCTTACACCAAGATATAATACAGGATCAGGGCCTAGAATCGGGAGCTCTCTCAAAACACGTCCACTCCCGGCGCCATCTTGGACACGCCCCCCAAAATCTTTTTAAAGTGAGTCTTTTGCCACAGGATCACTTCCAAAAGAAGGTAACCACGGTAAAGGAAGAGTCACCATACTTGCCTATATCTTGAAATGGCACCGCTTTAGTGCCCCCTGGCTGTTGCAGGTATTCTACAATTCCGGGTTTTTTAAAATACCATTGCACACAGTGGTTTCTCCCACCACTTCATTCATTACTACAGCACTACAGAACGAGCAAGGGGGGAGGAATCTTTGCATGCAGTTGGGGGGGCAAGTATTCGCCTGTGATTGGATACCTTCAGCAGCCAGGAATTTATGATGCAGCAGGGTTTTAAGACATGGGCTACTGAAAAGTTGAGTATAATGCCTCTTTTTTCACACTGTTTTGCAAGTGACCCTGTTGTGATAGGGTCACTTTAACCTACTTAAAGAAAAGGATGCCTTTAGTGTAGGATTAAAGTATTCATTTATTCTGTCATCCCTTTTGTGTGTTTGATTTTCAGCATGGTTATCACTAATGAGTGCCATAGCTTTATATGCCATTATGGCACTAATCAACCAGTGCCTAGGGCAGCAAGTTTAGAGGGCAATTTTTCACAGTTTATACATTGTGGTAACTTTTTTTTATGTTGTTTCTTTGGTCTGTTTATATTTCTGGACATTTTGTAGTTAAACTCACCAATAGGATTAAACACAAACACTTCCTACCAGTGGTGGGACAAGGTCCTGTGGCATCCAGGGAAAAGATGCCAACATTCCCCCCTGAGGTAGCTGAGATGGATGAAGTTTGTACATCTATGTACAGTATATATAGTTTATATATTTTGGCTGGACCAGTGCCGAAATGAGAGCTCTAAGATTACGTTTTGGTCCATGGGAACTAAATTGGATGGGAGAGGGGTTGCAATATGAATAAATTATCACAATTTAGGGCCTTCTCACACTATGTGTGGTAACTAGCATTTTTCGGAAAGATTGCCATCGGGTGGGTTGTGATATGTTGCAGAAAAATACAGATATGCTTTATGTAGCGCACCCCCTAAGGAGCTAAAAGTAGAATGGGATCCCCCACCCTGCACAGCCAGGCCCACCAAATGTTCACAGTCACTCCAAAGTCAGGGAACATGCCAGTACTTTTTTGTTTTATTGAGAGATTAGAATATAGGGTTAGGGATTGGAAAATTATTGGATGCCCAACTGACTTCAGAACAACTTCACGGACAACTTTTCTATATACAATCTATATACACTCCTCTGCTTCCTCTAGCTCCCACTTGCTTGCAGAACTCCCAGCTATGTCACTCTAAAAGAATTTGCAGCAATGGCCCATTACAGGCAGGGACCTGCAGCCCCTATACTTGTAGAACGTTGGAGTGACACAGCTAACACATTTCCAGCACTTCCTCCTGCGGTCACTGAGCCCAGCACCACCTGTTCATGCACTGCCAACCCACCTTGCTGCAGCTGCCCCTTTCACTAGCCCTCCTTGCTAACTTCTCCACAGTCCTTAAGACTGACACTCTCTTCACAGTATTCCAGACTGACACTCACCAGCCCATCCGGCTGATTTCTCAGGAGTTCTCCCGGACTTGCTGACCTGCTCCTGCTGTCCTCTCACTTGCTCCAATGCCTCCAGCATAGGATTCCTCTATGCGTTGTAGAGGGTCCCTCCAGCATACCGAGCCCTAGGACCAAAGTCAACCCCCCCAGACTAGGGGGCTCCCTCAAGGGCAATGACAGCCTCTTCAGCACTCCATCTTCCACCCGACTGCCCTTGCTGCCAGGACTCATGGCTATTTATGAAGTGGCCTGCCCCTTTCTAGCCCCTTTCTGCTGAGAGTTGGCTGGGGCCCTCATAAATATTCCAAACGGCCCCTCCTAGCCTCCACCCACTGCATCTGGAAGCTTCTCCAAGGTTCCAGAAAACATGGGGAGGTACAAGAGATGCTCCTTGCTGATCCATCCAGCCTTCCTGAGTCACTCAACCCTGACTCACATTCAATCCAGGCCTGGATCTCAGCCAAACCAATTTGCCTACATTAACTAAACCTATTTACACCTACCACACTAGCTATGCATTTTTCTGCAACACAACTGAGTTTATTGGCTACAACTGTAGCCTTTGGTCATTAATTCATTTAGAACAGGACTGAATTGTAACATTTACAATTAAACACTGCAGATAAAACTGGAATATTGGCTCTCACAGTGTAATTAAGAGGGTTCTGCTGTCTGTTTGACGGCTGTCCTCTGCACTCTGTTTGTCAGGAGCTTCTGAAAAGTTGTAGGAACACCCATAAGATAGACAGTGTGGACTGCTGATTACGCTGGGAGAACTGGTCTCGCAGAATGCATGAGACATGGAGCAGAGGCAGGAGAAGTTCCCATCACAGCTGCCCAAAGCAATTACTTTCTCTGCTTCTGGATAGCCCCAGCTCTGCTTCCTAAAGATGAACTATAGTGAGGTTTTCGATCATCAAGAAACATAAAACAACCTCACCTCTCCTTGTTGTTCATCTGTATTGATCTTTCTCTCACAGGTCAACAATAAATTACTGAAAGTGAATTTTATATCTTTGACACATCTGATGTGGGCATGAGCAAAAATTACAAATGAAAAATAGTAAACTTGGTTTGAATGTTGTAGATAATAATACATGTGTACCTGGTCTGAAATTAAAATTTGCACTGCTGTCTTATTTAGTTAAAAGCATATACAGTATATTACAAGGTGACATGTCGTATGCAATTCCATTCTAAGCAATGGTTAAAACGCAAATTCCATTCTAAACTATGGTTAAAACTGAAATTTCATTATAAGCAATGGTTAATAATTGGAATTCCATTCTAAGCAATGGCATACATGGCTGGTTTTGATATGTTTTTTTTTTTTTTGTTGTTTTTTTTCACAGCAGTATATCCCAGTCAAGAAGCTTACAGAGATGTGAGGCCTTTTCAGAGGTGAAAGCAAAGCCCGAGCTCCCCACTCCTCTGAGTAGCAGTGAGGACAGTACAGGCAGCTGGTCACACCTTGTTAATGAAGAGGAAAATCTAGAGGACACCAGCAGTTTTCTGCAGCTCAGTGAACGATCCACAAGGTATTAACACTGTGTGTTGTGTCAATCGGCACAGAGAACAGGTCAGGAAAGATTGCTAAGCGAGCTTATGTTTTTGGGCCCATATCTACCATTGCAAAATGCGGTTTCAGCAAGAAACCAAATTGTACAGAAACAACAAAGAAAAGCCTTTACCAGAGAATTTAATGGCAAAGTTTTCATCAATATGCATTTATGTGGGCTGCAGGTTTAGTAAAATTTAGCCTGCAGCTTTTTTCATACGTTTTCTAAATTTACAAACTCATTATTTTAAATGGTCCACCTTGTTTAAACACATTTTTATAACACTGCTTCAGTGGATATGGGCCCATCTTCTACAAAGTAGGCTGGCAATTTTAAGACTCTTAACACAATTGAAACTTCCTTTTGATAAAATAAAAAGAGGCAATAAGATAGTTTTTGGGGGAACAGGCTAAAAGTAGGGTTTCATATGGGGCATGTACTTGCTAATGGCTATTACTGATACCCATATACAATAACCCAGACTCCTCTCTATTCCAACAGCAATGGTAACTGCAGTACAACAAGTAGTGTAGGTGCTGTGGACCTGGATGCCTTTCTGGATGTTATTTCACCTGAAATTACTCCTGAAATGTGAGTACATCTTAAATGCCTTTAGCCCATAACAGTAACGTCTTACTATGTCAAATTCTGGCACCCTTATGAAGGCAAAGTGAGCACTGAATGCCCAACACCAAAACATTCAACTGCACACTTTTCATATATCAGCAGAAAGCTGCATTATTGCTGTCATGACTCCCTATCATTGTAAGAAATGTAAACCCAACCTCCAACTTTCCAAATCTACACAGTCAGACCCATATGGACAAAACCACCTCTTTTGGTTTGATAATCCCTTTATTTAATGGGACCAGGATTTCAAACATATCATTATTATTTGCACCTGTGATTAAAAAAAAAAAAAAAAAAAGGATAGAGTTATATGAGTTTACCTCTAACAAGAGGGACATAATAGTGTGTTTTTTATTTTATGATATTAAATGTATATATACAGTGTATATATATATATATATATATATATATATATATATATACACACACAGTACACCCCTCACGTTTTTATAAATATTTTATTATATCTTTTCATGTGGTAACACTGATTGAAATTACTCTTATCACACCGGTCCTATGTGAAAACACCGACGGCCTCTCCTCAAGGAGCTTGCGCTGTCTCTGGCAGCTGTGGAGGGTTGGCCCCTCCTTTTAAATCAATGACGAGTGGCCGAATGAGTTCAGACTCCGCCCCAACCACGCCATGTATAGCTACATGGCGTGGGCGGATACGACCCCGGAAACTAATGGCCGCTAGACAGGCCGCCAAAAGTATCGGGGGTGACGGGACGGGAGATGGAGGACGGCTGTGACGTCACTTCCGGGCAGACCGGCAAACCATCAGAAGCGCGCGGCGCATGTTGGTGTGTCAGCGCTGCAAGTCGTCGGATTGGTCTTCCCTATAGAGGTTGCAAGTCTAAAATATTTACAAAAATGTGAGGGGTGTACTCACTTTTGTGAGATACTGTATGTATATATCGTAGAGAGTCAGCCTTGGACAGGCTGAAGAGAGGGTTAACTGTTGCTGGACTGTGAACTTCTAGGTGAGCCAAGCCTTATGAGAGACTGTAGCGCTGGCTAGAGCTGTGTAATTGGTTGCCTATAAGCCTGTTTGCTCCAAAGACTGTGACAAAATATACCACAGTCTTTGGAGCAAACAGGGTTATATGCAACTTATTACACAGCTCTAGCCAGAGCTCTCATAAGGCTTGGCTCACCCAACAGGTCACAGTCCAGCAATGGAACTTCCCTCTCAGCATGCTGATGTCTTTTCCACTCCAAGCAAAGAGCTCCACTGATACTTTCAGACCAGCTGCCCTCTATAATTAACCCTCTCTTCAGCCTGTCCCAGGCTGACTCTCTACAATATTTATATATATATATATATATATATATATATATATATATACTGTATATGCACTGACCTAGGATATTGACCTGGTCAGTTTAGTAGCAGAAGGGGTTGTTAATCCATTTCAGCTGCTTTGGTATTAATGGAATTACCAACAGGTGCACTAGATGGGCAACAATGAGACCACCTCCAAAACAGGAATGGTTTTACAGGTGGAGGCCACTAACATTTTTTTTCTACTCATCTTTTCTGATGTTTTTCACAAGTTTTGCATTTGGCTAGAGTCAGTGTCACTATTGGTAGCATGAGGCGATACCTGGACCCTATAGAGGTTGCACAGGCAGTCCAACTCCTCCAGGATGGCACACGAATATTTGCCATTGCCAGAAATTTGCTGTGTCTCCCAGCACAAGTCTAAAGAGCAGAGGAGATTCCAGGAGACAGGCAGTTACTCAAGGAGAGCTGGATAGAGCCATAGAAGGTCCTTAACCCATCAGCAGGACTGGTATCTGCTCCTTTGTGCAAAGAGAAACAGGATGAGCACTGCCAGAGCCCTACAAAATGACCTCCAGCAGGCCACTGGTGTAAATGTCTCTGACCAAACAATCAAAAACAGCTTCATGAGGGTGGCCCGAGGGTCCGACATCCTCTAGTGGGCCCTGTGCTCACTGCTCAGCCCCATTGAACTTGATTGTCATTTGACATTGAACACCAAAATTGGCAGGCCTGCTACAGGCGCCCTTTGCTTTTCACAGATGAGAGCAGGTTCACCCTGAGCACATGTGACAGAAGTGAAAGGGTCTGTTGAAGCTGTGAAGAACATTATGCTGCCTGTAACATAGTTCAGCATGACCGGTTTGGTAGTTGGTCAGTGATGGTCTGGGGAGGCATATTCAAG
Organism: Pelophylax lessonae; assembly: GCF_965119305.1. NCBI lineage: Eukaryota > Metazoa > Chordata > Amphibia > Anura > Ranidae > Pelophylax > Pelophylax lessonae. The sequence goes on from NC_138770.1 coordinate 183,007,931, forward strand.
GAGGGATTCACAGACCGCTACAGGCTAGACAATGGCACCCTGACTGCCATTAGGTATCGGGATGAAATCCTTTGACCCATTGTCAGACCCTACACTGGTGCAGTGGGTCCTGGGTTCCTCCTGGTGCACGACAATGCCCGGCCTTATGTGGCGAGAGTATGCAGCCAGTTCCTGGAGGATGAAGGAATTGATACCATCGAATGGCCCCCACGCTCGCCTGACCTAAATCCAATAGAACACCTCTGGGACATTATGTTTTGGTCCATCCGACGCCACCAGGTTGCACCTCAGTCTGTTCAGAAGCTCAGTGATGCCCTGGTCCAGATCTGGGAGGAAATACCCTAGGACACCATCCGTTGTCTCATTAGGAGCATGCCCCGACATTTTCAGGCATGCATACAGAGTACCATTTTGAGTTGCTGCAATGAAATTTCAGAAAAATAGATCCGCCTGCTGCATTATTTTTTCCCTTTGATTTTCGTGGCATCTTTAAAATTAAGCCCTCTGTAGGCTGATAATTTTCCTTTCCATATATATATATATATATATATATATATATATATATACAGTATCTCACAAAATTGAGTACACCCCTCACATTTTTGTAAATATTTTATTATATCTTCTCATGTGACAACACTGAAGAAATGACACTTTGCTACAATGTAAAGTAGTGAGTGTACAGCTTGTATAAAAGTGTAAATTTGCTGTCCCCTCAAAATAACTCAACACACAGCCATTAATGTCTAAACCGCTGGCAACAAAAGTGAGTACACCCGAAAGTGAAAATGTCCAAATTGGGCCCAATTAGTCATTTTGGCTCCCCGGTGTCATGTGACTCGTTAGTGTTACAAGGTCTCAGGTGTGAATGGGGAGTAGGTGTGTTAAATTTGGTGCTATCGCTCTCACTCTTCCCTACTGGTCACTGGAAGTTCAACATGACACCTCATAGCAAAGGACTCTCTGAGGATCTGAAAAAAATAATTGTTGCTCTACATAAAGATGGCCTAGGCTATAAAAAGATTGCCAACACCCTAAAACTGAGCTGCAGCATGGTGGCCAAGATTATACAGCGATTTAACAGGACAGGATCCACTCAGAACAGGCCTCACCATGGTCGACCAAAGAAGTTGAGTGCATGTGCTCAGCTGTCATATCCAGAGGTTGTCTTTGGGAAATAGACGTATGAGTGCTGCCAGCATTGCTGCAGAGGTTGAATGGGTGGAGGGGTCAGCCTGTCAGTGCATAGACCATATGCCGCACACTGCATCAAATTGGTCTGCATGGCTGTCATTCTAAAGATGATGCACAAGAAAGCCCGCAAACAGTTTGCTGGCTGAAGACAAGCAGACTAGGGACATGGATTACTGGAATCATGTCCTGTGGTCTGATGACACCAAGATAAACTTATTTGGTTCAGATGGTGTCAAGCGTGTGTGGCGGCAACCAGGTGAGGAGTATAAAGACAGGTCAAGCATGGTGGTGGGAGGGTTATGGTCTTGGGCTGCATAAGTCCTGCCGACACTGGGGAGCTACAGTTCATAGAGGGAACCATGAATGCCAACATGAACAGTGACATACTGAAGCAGAGCATGATCCCCTCCCTTCGGAGACTGGGCCACAGAGCAGTATTCCAACATGATAACGACCCCAAGACGACCACTGCCTTGCTAAAGAAGCTGAGGGTAAAGGTTATGGACTGGCCAAGTATGTCTCCAGACTTAAACCCTATTGAGCATCTGTGGGGCATTCTCAAATGGAAGATGGAGGAGAGCAAGGTCTCTAACATCCAAGAGGACTCCAGTGGCAATCTGTGAAGCGCTTTTAAATTCCATGCCCAAGAGGGTTAAGGTAGTGTTGGAAAATAATGGCCACACAAAATATTGACACTTTGGGCCCAATTTGGACATTTCCACTTAGGGGTGTACTCACTTTTGTTGCCAGCGGTTTAGACATTAATGGCTTTGTGTTGAGTACACTCACTACTTTACATTGTAGCAAAGTGTAATTTCTTCAGTGTTGTCACATGAAAAGATAGAATAAAATATTTATTAAAGTGTGAGGGGTGTACTCAGGTTTGTGAGATACTGTGTGTGTATATATATATATATATATATATATATATATATATATATATATATATATTATTCATATATATGATTTTTATTTTTGATGGTTTAGCTAAACTTTTTTTTTTTGGCTTTAGCTAGGTTGCCTGCATAGTCATTAGGTAGAATAAATATTATCTCCAATATGATTATAACATTTTAAAGCTCTTTGACAAAGCCATAGGTTCTATGTACTGTGTACATCTTTCTATATGTATTTTTGTGTAAATGTAGAAGGATGGACTTTATGCTATACTTAGAGTATCTGTTGTATACAAGCAGAGCAATAGTTATTTGAGGGTAGAACATGAATATCTGATGACATTTGCTTCAGTATATTTATTTTTTGTTAAAAAGACAGATTTGTTCTTGGCATCCACTGAAAAGTCTCAGTTTCTGATATCAGTTCTACTTAAAACCTACTGGCAGAGTAGAATCACTGGCACTTTCTGAGAACTGCGCTCCAGCAATGTAGACTACAATGTGCAGGAATAGATGCATGACGGTGCTATCATGGTAACAGTTGTCTGCAATGGTGATTGGGGTCACTAATGCACAGCGATAACCTTTTCTGCTCTTTTGGAAAAGTTGACATCCTGTTATCTTACTTAAAAAAACGGGTTGCAAGAAGTTCCTGAACTCAAAAATGGCATTACGTAACCCACATTCTTCACTTGGCTTGTGAGCATAGTGGAAAACTGAGCACCATCCAGTTTTATGTGGCTTGAGATAGCTTTATCTTCTTTGTGGTATATATTCTCTTGCTTCAGCTTGTTAAAGAGGTTCATGCAGTGGAGTGACAGGGGTCTGAGGGAGGACTGACATTGCTATGTAGTATTTGTGATAGAACAGTTAATAGTAGGAAACATTTTCCTAAAATTCAGCTAAAAGGCCTAGTGTGTTGGAGTTGATATGAACTCATAGGAGTTGATTTGCTAGAGGCAAATAGACTGTCCCCATTGCAAGGGAAGTTCATTTTTTTAAGAAAATTTTCCACAGAGCTTAATGAATGAAGTGAAGCTCTGCTGATTACCATCAACCAATCATGTGCAAGCAAAAATGTGTTTTTTTTTTTTTATTTTACATGTGATTGGTTATTCTTTGCAAAGGGAAATTTTACCACATTCACTAAGCCCTTGCAAAGTACAACTTTTCTTGCATGAACAGCCTACTTTCCTTTTGTAAATCTACCCCATAGTGAGTTGGATAGTAGTCCTAAAGAGACTTCATTTTTACATTGATTTACTAAAAGATTTGAGAATGTTCACACCATAAATGTTCAGCCTCATTGGGTTTTCTTGGCAAGATGCAGACTGAAGAAGAATGCCAGTGATTTCTAGTAGACTTTGGTATCAAAAGATCAATTATGCTTACTTTATTTTTCAGAGTGTACTACTGAGCACTGCAGCCCACCACAACATTGCACCTTTTGCAACATATACACACTTAATCAAAAGAACATTGGTTGGTATTCTAAAATCTCTACAAGCTCTTCCACGACTGAGGTCTGTTGTTCGGCATCCCAATGACTAACCAATTGTCCCAAGTGACGAATCGGTCCAAGAGATTGCACACATCCTAAAGTGTATGGGCAACCATGCAGCCAGTACAGTAAAATTACAGTTTTGGTTGCCAAAATATGTTGAATGTTGTTTCCACTGAGTTTTTAATCTGGGTTAATGAGGAGTCCGAGTACTTTGAACATAAGCATTCTAAATAATAAAAATGGATATTAGTTAGTAGTTAGTTAGGGGTACACAAAGCCCTTTAAATCTTGCCTTCAGATTATTTTCTACCCTAGATATCTATACATTTGTACAAAATTGCCTCTTGAAGTTTGCATCTGAGTTCAACATAACCCATAGCTAATGTGTTAAATTAAACCATGCTGAAATCTTTCTGATTTCTTTTTGTTTTTCTTCCCAAGAAAACCAGTAGAGAAGACTGTGACCAAAGATTTGCATGAAAATCCAGATGGTAAGACATTTTACATAGATTTTTAGGGCTTTGTGCTAGGTATATGTGCTGCTTATGACACATCCCAAATGGTAGAATGATTGACTGAGATAGAGAATCCAAGGTGATTTCTTGCTGTTCCTGAATGCTGCAGAATCGTCAATGCTAAAGAGAGAACAGCAAGAGAATCGGAAAAGATATATGGTCTCTTAACTATTGTGTCTCTGGCATGTTGTTGCCAGTAACAGGAACAGTCACCTGACATTCATCGTATAGTACAATGAGTCCTGCGCTGTCTAAACTAGGGTGATAAGGGATAAAATGGAGACCCCAGATGCTGCTAGTACCAGAACTGGTGACCATACAGTGTGAGATATATAAACGGTGGGGGGTACTGCGCTTCTGGGTAAGTGAATAATATTGAATAATAAATAAATAAATAAACTAAAACTGGTGTATGTGACTAACACAGTGTATACACATGGGAACTAAACCATATACATAAAATTCATAATCATAGTGAACAAGGGTAAACAGATAATAACCTAAAAATCACTTAATGTGTTCATCATTTTTTAGTGATAAATAAAGTGCTCAGGTGCATATATAAGTGTCCTCTGTGCTTCACAGAAAAATAAATCGCGGTCTGGGTGTAAATAAAGTCCAAAGACTAGAAAAATTGTGCAAGTGAATAAATGTAAGTCCACAGGTGCTACTCCTTCACCAACCACCGTGCTATAAAAAATGGGGTGCTTCTCCTTCCCCTCAGGGTGTCCAAGCCTCTCACCTTAAAGACTAAGGGTAAAAGCCTTAATAGTCATCCAGGGGGCTCCTCTCCAGTTTTATGCCGTACTCCACTAGTGTCAGATATCTGGGCTACTGCAGATGATAAGACTCCCTCTCCCTCTCCAGATTCTCCACAGTTCCAATGGCTCTCAAAACAGAATGCTCAAAATAGTGCAGTATGTCTGGATAATGGGTTACTTCCGGTCCGAACGTGACGCACATCGCGGAAGTGAGGACTGCGATCCCACTCCGACGCTATCCCTTGTATTTGCGCTGTATATACTCAACAAATGTGAGTATTTTTAAAGCTATTTTTAATAAAGAACCCATTATCCAGACATACTGCACTATTTTGAGCATTCTGTTTTGAGAGCCATTGGAACTGTGGAGAATCTGGAGAGGGAGAGGGAGTCTTATCATCTGCAGTAGCCCAGATATCTGACACTAGTGGAGTACGGCATAAAACTGGAGAGGAGCCCCCTGGATGACTATTAAGGCTTTTACCCTTAGTCTTTAAGGTGAGAGGCTTGGACACCCTGAGGGGAAGGAGAAGCACCCCATTTTTTATAGCACGGTGGTTGGTGAAGGAGTAGCACCTGTGGACTTACATTTATTCACTTGCACAATTTTTCTAGTCTTTGGACTTTATTTACACCCAGACCGCGATTTATTTTTCTGTGAAGCACAGAGGACACTTATATATGCACCTGAGCACTTTATTTATCACTAAAGAATGATGAACACATTAAGTGATTTTTAGGTTATTATCTGTTTACCCTTGTTCACTATGATTATGAATTTTATGTATATGGTTTAGTTCCCATGTGTATACACTGTGTTAGTCACATACACCAGTTTTAGTTTATTTATTTATTTATTATTCAATATTATTCACTTACCCAGAAGCGCAGTACCCCCCACCGTTTATATAGTCACCTGACATTGCCCATAAGATGGCCACACACTGGATAATTTATTGCATAAACATTTCAAGGATCAATAAACATAATGTATTAGATAAATGCAATAGACCTTAAGTCTGGAGCTTATCACAGCAGAAGATATTTGTATTATTAAAGTAGGACAAAAGAAAAAAAAAAAAAGGAGATATTGTTTTTTACATGCAGCTGACGTCTTGTCCAGCAGTTCCATACTCCATAATTCAGTAGTGTTTAACAATTTCAGAAAAAAGTCCATAATGGCTGTCCCCATATTTACCTTACATCTATTTTTCTCTTTTTTTTTTTTTTTTGTGTGGCATTATAACAATCTTAAAATTGAAAAAAAAACTTTATTTCATTTGTATTTATCTTTGCAATGCTTTCATTTTAAATGTTAATTTAATTTCATTATAAATGGGACAAATTCTAAAATAAAATGATAATATTTTTTATACTGAGTAACATTGTTATGGTTATCAGGAACCATAAACCAGGCAGAGACAGAAAATGCAGTAAAAATCACACCTTTAAAGTCATAGCAAAAATAACAACCGTTCAGGAACCTAGTCAAAAACAGAAGCCAGGGTTTGGAAGCCTGAGCAGGTAATCAGATGAGCCAAGATCAGGGAACCAGAAGTCTGCGTTGTCAGGAGCCTAAAATCAGGAGCAGGAATCAGAAGAAAAGTCAGCCAGGCCAAGTCAAAAACAGGAGCACACTGGAGATGTTTACCATGCAAGGGCAGGGAGGGAATGAGCAAAGCTGTTTAAATAGCCAAAAGGGGCTGCCTGCCTGTAGGTTGCACTAATGAGGCAGGTAATGGTAACTAGGTGAGTCACTGTGGAAACAACAAATGGCTGGTAATTAGCCAACAACTGAGCAGCTTCTGTGCACTGAAAGAAAGAGCTGCTAGTAAATAACAGGAGCCCAGCCCTGATATGCCCTACCTCTCCACCTATGTCCAATCATAGAACCCATTGCATTCAATAAGAAAATGCAAAGTATTCTCTTAAAGGTGCCCATGCTGAGCTACTGAGCTCCTGTGTTCACAATGCATTAGACCAATTGCATAGCATGGGATCGGAAGCAAGTGGAGATAACTGGTGTGTACTTTAGTGATTTCCAGCTTCCAGGGGTATTTCATACCTGGAACTCTTCTTTAAGTTATCACCAAAAAACAGACCCATAGCAAAAATGTATGTAGCACTGCTCCCTTAAGGACTGCTGGATTTTAACACTTTCGGGTCCCCCTAAATTACCGTTAGCAACTTTGGCATTCAAATCTATCACTTTACTTCTTAGCTCAGTCAATAATTAGTCCAGGGGTATGCAGTTGTTTTGTGTTTTATTTATAAGTTAGGGATGGGAGAAGGGAATAGTGGGATACTCCAGATTAACTATGCACAAGACGTTGGAGGACATCTATCTCTTGATACAGCCAGGCTGTTGATCCACCTTGCCACTTAGGTTGATTTAAGGTTAAGTCTCTTTCCAGATGACTTGATGAACTAAAGTTATCTTCAGGTCACTCTCCCAGTATCCTCTTTCTTGACCACTGACATCCGTCCACTGACTATCCTACTCTGGGGTGGCCCCCTCAGGTCAGGCCCCTTGACGCAATCCCCTGTACTCATGATACTGTTTTTTCTAGGGTCTCCAGCGTCTCCCCCTCAGTCAGCTTTCCTGGACCTCTGGGTTCAGCTCTGTTCCTCTGGCCCTCAGGACGACCTCCTGATGCCATGTGCCACTGCGACAGAGGAGGAGGCAGCCACCACCCTCCCCCTGGGACTATGCTCAGCAGCCAAAGACCCTGCAGCACATGTGCTCCTGGCTTTTATACAGTATCCCAGAATGCACCGAGACAGCCTGTCTCTGCCAATCACCAGGACTATATCAAAGCCTATGTATCCATTGGTCAGGTTTCCTCCCACTGTCCAACATGCCTCCCTATTGGACCAGTGTGAAACACTCTCTAGACTCAATGAATCACATACTGAGCAGACCTCACTAACAGATCCTGCTCTCTGCTAGACAGAAAGCAATATAGATTTGCCTGATGTTCCTCTGATAGGCAGACAGAGCCAAAAACTATACTCTCTCACTAGTACCTACCTAGGAGGGTGCTACATGTAGATATTGCTCTTGTCCAAGGAGTATACAGGTGCAAGAAGAGTTGAGGTAGTTTGATGGTATCTCTGTTTCAATTCATATATGGTTTCATGCATAAACATGCTCATTTGTGTGAATTTTAAATGGAATCCACCTGCAAGGAAAATGAAGCAGTGGGAAAAGTAGATGTTCCCTTAGTTACATAATAGTAAAGGAACAAGAAAGTATTTTCAGTGACCTGTTACCCAGAGCCCACTTAGAGCTAGAAAACAACAGATTGTTTCTGCAGTTAGAGACTTTTCACACAAAGCTACCTGTATCCACTGATTCGGAGTCCTGGTTTGTATTCCAAATTGCAAATTATGAGTTTATCATCCTTCAAATTTTTTAAGATGGATTTCGGACTAAAACTAGATTTTACTAAACTGTATTGTGTTGTATTAGAAAGCAAGTAGCAAATAAAAGCTGATTTTATCTTTCTGTATATTGTGGCTGACATATTAAATAAAAATCAGGAGCAGGGTCATGCTTATTCAGTAAGCAAAAGCAGTAATCAAAGAGTGGGAATCCATGGCAGCAAGAGGGGAATCTTCTTTTACTGTCTATGTAAAACTGAAATGTTATTTGGTTTCTATAAATTATTGTAGTTTGCACAACATTGCTCTTAAGGCTGGCCATACATGTTAACCTTTCGTGTACAATGTTCCTTTAGATTTACCTTGAACTATGTAGTGCAAGGGCCTGCCTAATTGGATACAATTGAAAGTTGTCTAGTTTGTTTGTCCTCATATTATATGGGTTTTGGAAAATTGGACAAGAGAATTGAACATGTATGGCCAGCCTTACACTGTATTAGCTTAAAATTGTGTTTTAGAAGTCAGACTAACACTAACGGATGCTCTTAAAGAGAAACATTGAGAATATACAGAGAGTTTAATTCAGAATTGGATTTCCTATATGAGAAAGTACTGCAGTAATGGAATTGTTGATTGTGCAACTTGGCTTAGGATGAAAAAGCGAGAAATTGGTAGAAATGGTAATATGAATAATAATAGAAAGTTACAAAAAGATCGTTTCCAATTCCCTTTAACTCTCAGGACATGGTTCAACTTTAAAATGATGTTCTTCTAACCCTATAGGACTACACAGGTAGTACCCTGCTGATTCCTGTTTGATGTACCTATGATCACTTCCCTAAGTAAAGGATATCTGTACTGTATGCAACACATATGACATCAAAGAACAGTGTTAAAGGCCTTCCTGCTCTACACAGCTGAAGCGACAGTCATAGCAAACCTCAAAGTAATTTCAATACACACATAATGACTTACAGCTTCAAAAATAAGAATCAATTTCGTGCATATCACCATTGCAACAAACCCCTATTTCTTTATGTGAAAATAAAATCATTACTTTCTCAGTATTTTGGTTGCTTTTATCTCTACCTCAACTTTGATTGCTAAAAGATTATTTATAACTAAGCATAACTAAATCTGAATTCACGTAAAAGTTCATCATTTATCCTAGTTATATGTCCTTCGCAAAATCCGTTAAATAAACATGGCATAAGTACCTGAACCTTTATTTATATTAGCCTCCTGTACTCCCCTACACAGCCAGACTGGCTCTATTGCATTATAGAATGTTGGCAGTGTTAGTACTAAATGTTTGCTGGCAGGAGAAGAGAGCAAAATTATACATTTATCAATGGAACATTTTATCTGACGTTGCAGAATGTACATCTGGATTATCGGTTGGCACTGCCAGTTGTCACCAAGAGGTCTCAGTTTTGAACATCGATTTGGATTCAGATATTTTTGACTTTGAGCTGTGCACTACATTACAGTGGATTGCCGCATCGGAACTAGGGATACCCACTGTGTACTTCAGGAACTCTCAGGAAAGTAGGATTCAAAAGGTAAGTTGTCCAAAAGTTGGGTGTATTTTTAAGTAAATGGGTAGTTGAATACCTACCCCTTTTTAACAATACAGTTCTTTTTTTAACTTTTAAAGTAGACCTGTCATGAGAAAAATATAAGGGCTACAGTTGTAGACCTCTTGGAACAGGTATGCGTATTGTGAGAGTAAGAGAAAAGTCCTAGCTACATATTTGTTACAGGTTAGTGATTTAAAGTTATTAAGCAAGAGGGTCAACTTGACAGCCAGAGTCAGCAATGGTAGCCACCATGTTTTTCTTATGACAAGTTCACTTTAAGAGGCCAGGAAAAGGTAGATGCTTGTGCAGAAACTATTGGTCTTTTTCTACTAACAAGATAAGTAAAGCTCCTAGTGAAAAGAAGAATATGGTGAATGTAAACCTGAAAAAAAGAAAGTATAAAGGACTTTATTGATTATAACATGTAGCCCTGAAAAGTAAAGTGAGCACTCGACAAAATAGGAATTAAAAAGTTTATCAACAACAAAATTCTGTTAAAACATTTATGAAAACATTTCAAAAACACTTTCCAATAGTGTATAGTAAGCACTCTTAAATGGTAAGAGCACGCTCATCCTGTTACACCCTAGCCCATATATAACAAAAAATATTTATATATATATATATATATATATATATATATATATATATATATATATCTGGAGAAATCTCTGTGCGCAAGGGACAAGGCTGAAATGCAATTTTGGATGCCTGTGATCTTTGGGCCCTCAGACGGCACTGCGTTAAAAACAGACATGATTGTGTGATGGACATCACCGCATCGGCTCAGGAATACTTCCAAAAATCACAGTCTGTGAACACAGTTGCCGTGCCATCCACAAATGCAAGGTAAAGCTCTATCATGAAAAGAAGAAGCCCTATCTGAATATGATCCATAAATGCTGCTGTCTTCTCTGGGCCAAAGCTCATGTAAAATGGTCTGTTGCAAAGTGGAAAACTGTTTTGCGGTCAGGCAAATCAAAATTTGACATTCATTTTGGGAACCATGGAAGCTGCCTTCTCTGGACTAAAGAGGAAAGGGACCTTCCAGCTTGCTATCAGTTCAAAGGCTTGCATCTCTGATGGTATGGGGATGCAATACTGCCTATTAAATGGGCATCTGGAAAGGCACCATCAATGCTGAAAGATATATCCAGTTTTAAGAGCAGCATATGCTCCAATCCAGATGATGTCTTTTTCAGGGAAGGCCTTGCATATTTCAGCAGGATAATGCTAAACCACATACTACAGCTATGACAACAGCATGGCTTCATAGTAAAAGAGTGCAGGTGCTTAACTGGCCTACCTGCAGTCTAGACCTTTCACCGACTGCAAATATTTGGTGCATCTTACAAAGAAAAATAGGACAAACGAGATTCAGAACCGTTGAGCAGTTAGAATCCTATATTAGGCAAATTCCAAAAACTCCAGCAACTGGTCTCCTTAGTTCCGAGACATTTACAAGGTATTGTTAAAAGCAGAGTGAGAGCTACACTGTGGTAAACATGGCCCTGTTCAGACTTTTTTGATATGCGTTGCTACCACTATTTGCAAAATACTTAATTTTTTCTTAAAATGGTACATTTTCTCAGTTTAAACATTTGATATGTTTTCTATTTTCTGTTGTGAATAAATTATGGGTATATGGGATCTGAAAGTTATTGTATTCTGTTTTTATGTAGATTTAACACAGCATCCCAACTTTTTTGGAATTGGGGTTGTAAAAGTCTGGCCTAAGTTCAGGCATTACAAGGTGCTGTCAAGTTTGTTGGCCAGAAAAGCCTCTAGTTTGCCCCTCTGATCTTGATTTCACTCATTCAATATTCTCATGTCTGGTGAAAGCAATTCAGTGGGCAAAACATGGCCTGTTACGTAGGTTGTTGTATGTGAATTAGTCTAGCTTAAGAGGTGGAACTTAGACCTAAAGTCAAGAAAGTGAAATCAGAACTCAGAACTCTAGAAAATAATGAAACCAGCTTTTGCTGCAAATGTTCAGTCCCTTGATTTCCCTCACAGTACTTATTTTTCTGTGACTAGATGCCTTCAGTCTGATGGCCAGCATCATTCAACCCATTTCCCCCTAGCCCAGGTTATCGTGGACCCACCCCAGCCTGTGGCTGGGCAGTGACAAGAGAAGCAGCACAATGATGAGCTCATCTGTCTGTCAAGCTTCTCTCTCTTCCTATCAGCATGCTTTTTGCCAGCACATGTACTGATTCGCTCCTTGAGCTGATTCTTTCTCTCACACTCCTGCTCTGCTGTACAGAGATTGCAAGAGACTGATATCAGGTCAAGTTCAGTACACTGATTGCATTTAAAAACTACACTCAATGATGTATTAATGTTTACAGAGCTACATTTATTTTTTTCTTTAAATATCTGCCTAAAGTTCATCTTTAATTCCTTATGCAAAATGAAACCAGTTTCAGAGGGGTGTTAAAAATATTTTATGGCTACCAATGCAGGTGTCTTGTATTGCCTTTTCTTAAATAAAGGTTTGAAAAAGCAGTTAGGATACAAATATGGTGATGCAACTATTGACTTTTTTAAGGTTCAATCTTCAGGGTCAACATCCCAATTATTGCCTCATTTTTATATTAATTAACTAAACTGGAACAAGGATGACACCAGTGAAGTGTTAGCCCACCTAATATGAACATGCTGGTCCTGGGTGAATCCTGGGAGGGTATAGTTGACAACCCCAAAAATATGTACATTTGGGAAACAAATGTGTGTTTTCATATTTCTATCTTGATAGGCTCTCTTTATCTCTATTCTGTCTCCAAACTTTCTAAACAAAGGGCCAGGTTACTGTACTTCATACCTTCAAGTGAGTGGGAGAAGAAAATAGTCCAGTGTCAATGGAAATAAACAATTCTTCAGGCTTGGTGGTCAATGAGAGTAAAAATAAAGAAATAGTGCTCCATTGATGGTGTCAGAGGAAGGAATGGTGCCCCCCATCCTTGGTGTCAGTGGAAGGAATTGTGCCCCCACCGTTGGTGCCAATGAAAGGGATGGTGTCTCATCATTGGTAATAGTAGGAGGAATAGTGCCTCATATCAGTGGTAGCAACAGTACCCCAAAGGGCTGGATAAAGGCAAGCAAGGGGCCACATGTGAACGGTGGGCTACAGTTTGGAGATCACTGATTTATACGGATGATGAGAGCCTTGCCATCCACAGTCTCTCCTTCATTACATACTAATGGTTTACATGCTGCAGTAAGAGAGCCTCACCACTGCCCAGGCCCCATACAGTGCTGGATGTGGATATCAGCATCAGTGATGTCACCAAACTGTGGGGGTACTATAAGGCTAGGAATGGCAGTCTGGCCCCTCTGACATCTGTCATTAGGGAGGATGTGTCTGAGTGACAGAAAACTACGTTCTATGGGTTCTTCAGCTTTCTAATTATTAAACAGCAAAGTGCATTGCACCTTTTACATGTTTTTCCCTTGGATCCCAGCATTTTATTTTATCCATTATTTATAGAAATTGAACATTACTGCTCCAGTTTACCTGGAGAACATTAGTTACATTCACAAATGGGTAATGATATATATATACTATGGCTATTTATAGTTCCCAGTCTTCCCTGGGCGCTTTTCACTTTCATTTTGCAAGTCATTTTTACCAATACGGAGAAGACCGCTATAGTAGTATATGTCGTGCTGTATGCCGAAGAAAAACAAAAAGATGGCCGCCACATCTCCTCCCCGTAACGGCGTGCGTCACCATGAGCGCCAGCCGACGTGTTTCATCAACAAAAGTCATCGTGGCGGCCATCTTTTTGGTTATCTTCGGCATACAGCATGACACGCGGAGAGGAACTTCTATCACCAGCTTAGATGCCTGTTTTACTCTACTATACTGTAAGTCTTCTTAACCTTGTGTACCAATAAAAGCTCATACAGTCTGCGCTATGAGAGTGTCCCTGCTTTCTGTTTCATATTGTGCAAACGGTTTAATCTGTCAGCCCTGGACCTTTGGGAGGAGGATCGTTATTCACCTTTATGCATCTGGTTTATTGGATCTCTGTAATGGGGATCACTTCTATCTGGTAAAAAGCGGTGTTATCAGAGTGCTTGGTGGCGGTTCTCCGGGTCTATGGTCTCTCACATTTCTACAGTTTGAAGTGGACACTGAAAGGACTGCTTTGTCCAATTTATTTTTGGGACATTTATATAGAACTAGCGCCGCAGTTTTTACACTATTTGCTTTGGATCTGTTGCTATTCCGGATTTGTGTGGCTGCTTTTTCACTTTTAACCATTTCATGTCATTTTATTCTGAGGTTTTTAGCGCAGCAATACTGTGATTCATTACTTGTGTATACATAGACATCGCTTGTTTATCAAGTCAAACTTTATAAAAAAATGTTGTTTGTCTTGCAAAACGCTCTCAAACCAAGTTACACTCAATCCAAAGTTTTTCTGTATTATGTAGCTTTCAGAAGTTCAGTGTAATTAGCTACTCAAGATGTTTCTAGTTGTTTTGCGTTAATGCTCTTTGCACATTACTTTTTCCTTTAGCCTTGTAGGAAACTCTTTAAATGGAAGATAACTTTGTAGAAAACTGGTACAGAATGTTTATAATAATGTAAAAATCATATTTTTCTTTCAGTTTCTGCAAGTCACACAACTGGTTCAGTCAAAGTCTTGGAAAGTCGGGGATATTTTCAGTGCCCTCATCCTTCACTGCAAGATACAGGAACAGGGGAGTAAAGAAGCACCCGGTTTCTTTGACTGGCTCCTGGAATTGGGATAATACAACTAAAGACCACTGCAGGGACAGTCATGGAGTTCACTGCGGTCAGTCTGAACTCCCGATCTTCAGTACAACGCAAACAGACTCGTTTTTTTTATTTTACCATGACTGGGAAAGGATTGACAGATTGTATATTTAGAATGTATTAGATACAGTTTTTTAGGCATGTGGGCCTTGCTTAATATTTTTCTAGCATATTTAAATATATGTATATATTGTAAGGAAAGTGTTTGAAATTGCAGAGTTTAGTTGCACTGCGTGTTTATTTTTAAGGTCTGTATAAAGTGACCAGGATATGAGGTATCTGAACTGGCACACACTGTGATGGTCCAGCAGTAAAAATAGCATTTTCATAACATGTCATGAAAGTAAATATAATGAGAAGACATATATACAGCACGATACCCATTGTAAAAAAGAAATAAAAACATTTAACTTATTAAAGGCATAATTAAAAACTCTATACAAAGTACAAACTCCCTTTATGAATATACACAGTGATTTACCCCATTTTGGTTTTTTGGAAGTACAATTTTGAAGTAAAAGGAAGCTTTCATAATTTGAGCCTGCGGCACAAAATGAAGCCTGTACGTCTAAATCCTGGACAACATACTAGGCATGACACATAGTGAAGTTCTGTCCAGCAGTGAACCCTTCCCCATTACACATTAGAAACTTAACCTCAGATGCTGGCGATGATTTGTCATTTAAATAATACCTTTATTGTGTAAGTACTGCTGCAACTCTGTATCCCTCTTGTTGTATAGTATAAAAAGAGAATATCATTTCCTGTTAGTGGTACTAGATGATTCTTGCAGACATTCAGTCATACACCCTCAGAAAGCAGGCACCACTTTGTACTCTGCTCTCCTCCTTTTCTCTATTCTTCTCAGTGCCTAAAATGTTACTAAACCCACAACAGTAAAATCAGTCTGTATATGCAGTGAAGCATGCTTGTTATATTCACTGTGGAACCTAAGGGGTTAATCCTCTGCATTGTGCAAAAAGGCTGTTTGATCCTGTCTTCTCTGATCCTCCCCTTCTTCCACTGACTCCAGAACAAGTCCAGGTAAGACAGAGTTACTGGATTCAGGCTGCACATGCTCAGTTTGGTGTGTATTGCTAGAGAGTTTATTTTTTTTTTTTTCTTGGGACAGTGCATGTGATCAGCACAGGGCCAATCATCACTGTCCAGACAGAGGGTCAGGGGTCCCAGATCCTGATAGGACAGCTCAGTGCAGTATGAAAATGCCGTCTACAAGCTTTAACTAGGAACTGATAGAAGTCACAAGACTGCTATATACTGCTGATAGGAAAAGGTATTTAGCAGTTTATATTTACTAAAATGATTGCGTTTCCATGTTCTGTGTACTGTAGGAGACCAGATATAGTGAATGCAAAGTCCTGGGTTTAGTAACTTTAACTGTCCTCCTGTGTAACCACCTCTCTCTTCTTCACTCTTATTCACAGTAAAGCACTCCCTTCCTCTCTCAAACCTTCGCCTCTTACTCTTCTTTCACCCATCTGTCTACTATAAGTCAGCTACTGCCCATAGCATAAGACTGCTGCCCTCCTCCAAAATTCAGGCCTTTGTCCTGCACATTACTTATCCCTTCCTTCTCCAAACCTTTTGCTATTAATCACACATTGCTGCTGTGGTACATGCCCCAACATGGAATCCTGAAGGATTCCCCCATTTACTTTTAGGCTCGGTTCACATATATGCGATGCGGAAAGGCTGCGAATTCGCAGCCTGTTCCCGCATCGCACACGCACCCCCGGCAGTTCACACTGCCATATGCGATCCGCTGGGGGTGTCAATGTAATCTTAACGACACCCCCAGTTTGATCGCATATCGCAGTGCGATCGTGCAGTTCGCACAGGATCGGATCACACAAGTGTGAACCGCTGTGCGATCCGATCCTGATGCGGCTGCAAAAATGCCTCCTGTGCGTGTTTGCTGCGGGTGCGATGCGAATTTAGCCATACAAACTGTATGGCTAAACTCGCACCGCACAGCCGATCGCATGTAATGTCGGAGCAGTGCGCTCCGATATTACATGCGAACCCCGCACACGCACAAGTGTGAACCGGGGCTTATCCCTCCACAACCATCAAATCCTTTCCTCCCACTCTCCTCTGGTCTCCGCTCCTTGCCCCACCTTCAACCTAGGGGTGCCACTAGACCCAGTATGCAGATCTTCTACTAAGAAACTCATTTTATTATAGAGAGCAGATATTGCTATCTGCTCTTCCTTTGCTGCGGACACCATGAATCACTCATTTATAAAAAATCAGGCCTCTCATTCATAAAAAATCAGGCCGCGAAGCCCCATAGAGTTCTAAGCGACAGTCATGGGACATTAAAAGGTCAGATGTCCGGGCTTTCCTCAGGGCTCTTTTTTTTTTCTTGTCAACACTCATTTATTTTTAATGTGCTTCACCAATTTCAGAGTCATGAACCCATTGTAAAGCACACTGTTTTTTTTTAATATGGCTATAATGCTGCTTTTTAAATGCACCTTTAAATGTCACTGGTCTCCTTTGCAGCAATATTTGCTATCATCCCAAGTATGATCCTATAGCCAAATACTATTTGCCCTTTGCTAACTTCTGAAATTCTCAAGTCTCTTGCAAATCTCTTCATTTCCACCAGTAACTGATCTTTACAATTCTTTAAAATGATGTTAGATAAATGATGTTATGAGTTAGAGAAACTGATATTTTTAAAGAATTGCTGGGTTGCCTTGTATATCTTTATTTCCCAGTGTTGCACTTAATAACTTAAAAATAATTAATAACGAAATATTAAATTCTGTGCACAATACACTTTTGAAATATCATATAGTGGATCTACTTTTGAATTATTTTTTGCCTTGTTTTAAGCCGTGATTGTAAATTGGTTTTTATTGCAGTCATTTAAAAACAAATTACAAATCTGCTCCAGTGGGGATTTTTTTTAATTATTGAAAGGCATTTCCAAATTCTTTGTAGACAGTTACATTTTTTACAACAAGCTTTTCTGGGGTCTATGCCCCCTTTTTCTCAGTCCAAGCAGTACTTTAATCATGGAAACACAGGGTAAGGTGTGGGACAAGCATAGACATTGCAAGGTATTGTGGGGTATCCTTTATAGTGTCCTGCTGCCCTGGCTGGGGATCCCTGTCCACAAAGGGATAGAATACTAATGTCTCCATTCGAAGGAAGTGCAGCAGGGAAGGAAAAGATCATCCAAAGAGGGAGAATAGCAAAGAGCAAGGAGAGAGAAGTGAAACAACCTCACCCACGTTTTATCATTTAATAAGTCTCCCAAAAAAAGTGCCTATGGCAGTCGTATACGTGCCCCCGCATGTTTTGATTGTACATGAAAATCTGAACTGTGTGAGGACATAATTCCATCACTTTCAATAAATTACCATGGGATTGAGTTGAACAGAAAGCAAGTGTACAGGTTGGAAATGTTTTGATCATTTTTAATGAGGCTGCAGAATGTATGGTAAAATGAAAGTTTTGTTTTTGGTTTTCCATTCAATTTTTACAACTTGAAGAAATTAAGTTCACCAACTGGAGCGTGTTCTTAATTCTAAACAACATCTGAAATAATTTTAAATTGACTGAAGCTCTCCTTTACATAATATGTTATAAAAAAATGTAATAATCTATTATTATTTTAATAGAATGGTAAAGAGTTAAAGTGGTTCTTTTACTTTAATGCATTCCTTGCATTAAGGTTAAAAAATGATAAGGCACCTCCCCTTTTACTTACCTGAGCCCTCATTCGATCCAGCGCTATGCATGTCTGCGATATTGATTGAATGTTTCATGCTAAGATATCAGTACATGGTCACAGAGAGAAGTGGCAACCCACCCCTCCTGGTAATCTCTGGCCCAGGGACAATTTAACAGTCAGCTGTGAAATACTACATGGAGACATGATCACCAAAACACAAGAAGGTTGTCCAAAATATGGCTGACCTTAGCTTTGTGTGACATGTGTTGTTGAGCAGGGCACAACCCTGAACTTCCACATCTTTTAACCAGTTGCTATATTTTAACATTTTACAGTATGAATATTCCTTTTATCCCCTGATGTAGAATAAGTGCCTGCTACTCTTGCACTCTTTTTATAAGCAGTTGCAAGAGTTTGTATACACTGGTCTTGCTGAGCTTTAGGTACATTTGCACCCGCAACATTCCTACAATTTTATGTCTAAATACATAACAATTGTTTTGAGCATCAGTTAAAGTGAATCAGTTGAGGGAGGGGTGCGCACCCTTTACACTGCAGACATCTCAACTGTTGCCTTGCATCTGTTGTATAGCACCCTGCAACTCCATAAACACAGGGTTATCTGTAGTGGCCTGCTTCATACAGTTGGTTACTAATGTGCCTTTTTAATAGTACCTAATGGCACCTATCAAATACATTGGGCCAACAAAAGGCTTATCTTGCAGGAAGCAGGGCCAGTGCTACTAATGTAGAAGTTTGACCAGTTATGTGCATTACAGACCACCATGCATTTTTGGGTGCCTGGGCTTCTAACTCATGCAAGTGGCACTACTATCCCCACCACCACATACATACACACACACACACACACCGGTTCAATTGAAAGGTAGGGTGTAGTATTGAAGGCAGTGTAATGTCTCCTGTATACACTAAACCAGACATGTCCAACCTGCGGCCCGGAACCACAGGCAATGCGGCCCACTGCCCCCTGACAATTTTCTTTTTTTTTGCTGGGGAGGAAGGAAGTCGAGTCGGGGGCACGACCACAGAGGCAGCCTCGGAGGGGATCTTCCACTAGTTGTGTTAAATAAGTGCTGGGGGGGGGCACAGCAGCACAGGAAGGGTGCGGTGGCGTTTTATTACTTATATACCTTAATTAATAGTATATATTTTATATGCGGCCCAAGAAAATTTCTCTACTCTCAATGTGGCCCAGAGAAGCCAAAAGGTTGGACACCCATGCACTAAACTATTGACTTTAGAGCACCTCAATATAAATAATCATGATATAATAGTTAACATTTAAGACCCTTCAGAGAAA
Source organism: Pelophylax lessonae (assembly GCF_965119305.1). NCBI lineage: Eukaryota > Metazoa > Chordata > Amphibia > Anura > Ranidae > Pelophylax > Pelophylax lessonae. The sequence goes on from NC_138770.1 coordinate 183,027,581, forward strand.
TTGGGATTAGCTTCAGAGAAATTGGGATTAGCTGTAGGAAACCCGAGAAATGTGTGGTTCAGCTTAGTGGCCCTTACTGTGTTTTTCAGTTCTGCTGTTGGCCTTACTTTATGTCTAAAGTAGGCCAAGGACTTGGGTTAAAACAAGGACCTGCAACCTTCACATATCTTGAGATCATCTCATCATAACAGTGGGAAAACAGATGAATGTAAACATTTCAAAAACATTACTTTACCCAAATACTGTGGCTATAAGCCTATTTACTTACTGACTACGCACATATTTTCTATCTGCCACTAATACGGCAGAATCTCCACTTTCCTTTTTCCAGTTTGCAAAAACAAAATGCCCTTTTGAGTTGGAATCCTACATTTTTACAGACAGGCTTCTGACCTACATTTTGGCTCTTTAGTCTGTAATCTTTATGAATGCAGTCCTTCTCGAACTCTTTCTTTTTCTAGTATTGTGTGGTTTTTCTATGTTACTTTCCCTGTGTAACATCTGAACTACTGTACATGTTGGTTGTGAGGTTTATGGTAATGCAATATTTTCATAGATCTGTAATACACATTCATAGAAAAAGAAGGAGTTATCTCTCGAATGTCCAGAACTCTACAGTTTAGTGCAAATGCTTAATCTCTATAACAATCCAACTGATATGAAGCCATTTGTGTTTGATTTATTGCATTTTGCCTTCTTCCAAACAAGCCATATTCTCTTCAATAAAACCAGCATAAATTAATATTGTAAGAAGGTTTATAATGGAGGCAGACAATATAAGCCAGTGCATTTGTAATACCCAAACAATGGTTTAATAAAAGCATTGTGCAAAGTACAGCAACCCACAGAAAGGGTTAAGAAATTATCTTTGAAAGATTGGACTTACAGATTAAAATTTGAGTGGTTGTTACTGGGGTAATAAAAAAAAAAGCAGCAGTAGAATGGTAGTTAATTTGCGGATTGCAGTACTAAGTAAGAAAAAAACAGCTCATTAATTCACCCGGGAACTGAAGCACAAGTCATAAGGTAACTCATTTATTAGGTTCCTAACCAAGGAATTAGGATCCATGGGTTTAATAAGGCAATGCTAGGTCCTGCAAATTATACAGCCAATCAAAATACTCTTTAGTTTATCTAATATTAAGTTGGGGACAGCTTTACCGCTACAGGTTCCTGCACTTTCAACCTGCCATATTGAATAGGTACAGTACATCTTATTTTTCTTTCAAGATTTTTGAAACTTCACTGCTGTATCAAAAAAAAAAAAAAAAAATCCAGCAAAATCTGAAAACTATCTTCCTATTTTTTTTTTTATCCAAGACAAATAATGAATATTTTTTCATTTGATAATTTTTTTTTATTTTTTATTATTATTTTCTCCAGGTAACAGAAAATAGAAGCATCTTGTTTTGCAGCTACCTTTTTAAAATGTTAACGATGTTTGCCCTAATAGGGCAATTATATGTCATAATGGGTCAATTATATTTAAGAATGGAGCCATAATGGGGGACAATCATGTATCATAATGAGTCCATTATATATCATAATGGGGCCATAAGGGAGTCATTATATGTCATATTGTGGCCATGATATATCATAATGGGGCCATTACATGTTATAATGGGGCCATTCTATGTCATAATGGGGCCATAATGGGGTCATTATATCATAATGGGCAATTGAAAATCACAATGGGGCCATATGGGGCATATTCATAATAGGACCAAACAGGAGCCATTATATGTTATATTGGGGGCCAATATATATCATATAAGGGTCGTTATACAGTATGTCCAAATTGGGCCCTAATGGGGCCATTTTATGTCATAAAAAATATATTTCAGTTTAAATATAAACTGGGGCAGCAGATGCATTGCAGACAGCAAAAGCTGGCATATTCTACCTGCAAGGTGGCAGCCCAAATCCATACTATGCCTTTGTAGTTGCTGAACAAACAGTGGTGAACCTAGCTATTTGGCCACTTGAGGCAAACAAAAGCAGATGTTGCAATAAGGTGTGGTGTGGTTGTAGGAAAGACCTAAAGTAAAGTGTTATATATGTGATTCATTTATGGGTTAATTCCGGGTTACTGTGGGGTTAACTGTGGACAGCAGTGCGTCAGCCTGAAGTAGTGTCAAATTCGAGTGTTGATGGGGAGAAGAAGTTATTCCCAGGGTCTCTTTCCATGGAACGCAGAAGGAAAGCCACACATGTAATGATGTAGTTACTACAGAGCAGAGAAAATCTACCCAAACTTAGGGGACAATAGCATGGGAATAAAGAGAGATCAAATAGCCATTCATATGGGAAATGTGTCATAGCTCAAGGTATGCACACCACTGCCACAGCTTATGTTGCCTATTAAGTGTGTTAACCATTTTCGGAGAAAGGAACCTTGTTATCAGCCTGTGTATACATGAAAAGTGTTGCATTACTGAGCTGTATGAGACCTGTTACATTAGTGTAACGATGCTGACTCCAGTAAACAAGTTTTCTTTATTCAACAATGTCTGGCCTGGTCACTCTATGGAAGAATCGAGTGTGGGCTTCTATAGTGAATGCTAATGGGGAATGAATTGTAAAATGTTGTTAATAGTCAAGAAAGCAAGAAAGTAACTGCAAAAATAAGGAAGAGCAGCCAATTCGGGAGAGAGCGGTGGAAGCTGGTGATGGAAGTTCCTTAAGAGGGGTGAATCGATGCCCATTTGATCTGACATTCTCAGCAGTAAGGACCATATCTTAGGGCCTGCTGCAGAATTGAGCTTCTGGGCCTGGACCACGAAAGAGCTGGGCCTCTCTAAGTATATGATTGTTTCCCTCCTGCTTTCAAGCTGAAGCAAGTGAAGTGTCTTGTGTATGTAAGGAGTGATGAAGGATAATCAGTGTTCTGCACTATTTTCTTCAAAATGACTCTTTAGTCCGTGTCGGGACAGGTGTCACTGGCAGGTGAGAAGACGTGATCCTTTTGGTGTAAGGACTGGTGGAGTGGTCTTCTCAGTGACCACAAGGGTAAAACATAATGGGGTATTAATAAGACCATTATATATCATAACAAGGCCATTTTATGGCATAAGGAGACCATTATATGGCATAACGGGGCAATTATACACTCACGGGCCACTTTATTAGGTACACCTTGCTAGTACCGGTTGGACCCCTTTTTGTCTTCAGAACTGCCTTAATTCTTCATGGCATAGATTCAACAAGGTGCTGGAAACATTCCTCAGAGATTTTGGTCCATAGTGACATGATAGCATCACGCAGTTGCTGCAGATTTGTCGGCTGCACATCCATGATGTGAATCTGCAGTTCCATCACATCCAAAAGGTACTCTATTGGACTGAGATCTGGTGACTGTTGAGGCCATTGGAGTACAGTGACCTCATTGTCATGTTCAAGAAGCCAGTTTGAGATGATTTTAACTTTGTGACATGGTGCATTATCCTGTTGGAAGGAGCCATCAGAAGATGGGCACACTGTAACTGTAGTCATAAAGGGATGGACATGGTCAGCAACAATACTCAGGTAGGCCGTGGCTTTAAACGATGCTCAATTGGTACTAAGGGGCCCAAAGTGTGCCAAGAAAATATCCCCTACACAAGGGGTCTTCAAACTATGGCCCTCCAGTTGTTCAGGAACTACAATTCCCACCATGCCTATTCATTTCTGTGAATATCAGAATTTTACAATGCCTCATGGGATGTGTAGTTCTGCAACAGCTGGAGGGCCATCAATTGAGGATCCCTGCGCTACACCATTACACCACCAGCAGCCTGAATCATTGATACAAGGCAGGATGTATCTATGCTTTCATGTTGTTTACGCCAAATTCTGACCCTACCATCTGAATGTCGCAGCTGAAATCGAGACTCATCAGACCAGGCAACATTTTTCCAATCATCTATAGTCCAATTTTGGTGAACCTGTGCAAATTGTAGCCTCAGTTTCCTGTTCTTAGCTAACAGAAATTGCACCTGGTGTGGTCTATTGCTGCTATGGCCCAACAACTTCAAGGTTTGATATGTTGTGCGTTCAGAAATGATATTCTGCATACCTTGGCTGCAACAAATAGATTAAGTTACTTTTGCCTTTCTATAGGCAGTTTTTGAAAAACTCAGACCAGCCCATCTGGCACCAACCACCATGCCACGTTCAAAGTCACTTAAATCCCCTTTCTTACCCATTCTAAAACTTGCTTTGAAATTCAGCAAGTCATCTTCACCACGTCTAGATGCCTCAATGCATTGAGTTGCTGCCATGTGATTGGCTGAATAGCAATTTGCGTTACTAAGCAAATGAACAGGTGTACCTAATAAAGTGGCTGGTGAGTAAAAGTCATAATGGGCCAATAATAGAACCATAATGGGCCCATTATATGTCATATTGGAGCCATTATATTTTATAATAGGGCAATAATTGGGTCATTACACAGTATGTAATATTGGGCTCATGATATTTCATAATAGTGACATTATATGTCACAATTGGGCCATTATAAGTCATAATGGGGCCATTATATGTTATATTTGGGCCTTTTTTTTGTTATAATGGGGCCATTATATTTCATAATGGGCAATTAAATCTCATATTTATGTCATAATGGGGCAATTATATGTCATATTTCATGTCATAATGGGGCCAATCTACACTATATTGTCAAAAGTTTTGGGACGCCTGCCTTTACACGCACATGACCTTTTTGGCATTCCAGTCTTAGTCCGTAGGGTTCAATATTGAGTTGGCCCACCCTTTGCAGCTATAACAGCTTCAACTCTTCTTGAAAGGCTGTCCACAAGGTTTAGGAGTGTGTATATAGGAATGTTTGTCCATTCTTCCATTCTTCCAGAAGCGTGTGAGGTCAGGTACTGATGTGGACAAGAAGGCCTGGCTCGCAGTCTCCACTCAAATTCTTCCCAAAGGTGTTCTTCCCAAAGGTGTTCTATCGGGTTGAGGTCAGAACTCTGTGCAGGTCAATGAAGTTCCTCCACCCCAAAGTTGCTCATCCATGTCTTTATAGACCTTGTTTGTGCACTGGTGTGTAGTCATGGTGGAACAAGAAGGGGCCATTCCCCAAACTGTTCCCACAAAGTTGGGAGAATGAAATTGTCCTGTCATAATGGGGCCATTTTTTGTGTCATAATGAGACTATAATGGGGCCATTATATGTCAGTATAAGGCTCTTACATGTCATAATTGAGACATTGAATTTCACAATGGGGCCATTATACGTCATATATGGGTCACACACCTCCAAGACGACCACTTCCTTGCTTAAGAAGCTGAGGGTAAAGGTGATGGACTGGCCAAGCATGTCTCCAGACCTAAACCTTATTAAACATCTGTGGGGCATCCTCAAATGGAAGGTAGAGGAGCGCAAGGTCTCTAACATCCATCGGCTCCATGATGTCATCATGGAGGAGTGGAAGAGGACTCCAGTGGCAACCTGTGAAGCTCTGGTGAACTCCATGCCCAAGAGGGTTAAGGCAGTGCTGGAAAATAACGGTGGCCACACAAAATATTGACACTTTGGGTGCAATTTGTACATTTTCACTCAGGGGTATACTCACTTTTGTTGCAAGGCAGTTTAGCTATTAATGGCTGTGTGTTTAGTTATTTTGAGGGGACAGCAAATTTACACTGTTATACAAGCTGTACATTCACTACTTTACATTGTAGCTAAGTGTCATTTCTTCAGTGTTGTCACATGAAAAGATATAATCAAATATTTACAAAAATGTTAGGGGTGTACTCACTTTTGTGAGATACTGTATGTCATATTGGGGCCAAAATGTGGCCTTTAAATGTCATAATGGGACAACCATATGTCATAATGGGGCCATCATATGTCATAGTGCCACTATTAGGAGGCCATTAGAGAGAGTTCAGAGAAGAGCTACTAAACTAGTACATGGATTGCAGGAAAAAAAACTTACCAGGAAAGGTTAAAGGACCTTAACATGTATAGCTTGGAAGAAAGAAGAGACAGAGGGGATATGATAGAAACTTTTAAATACATAAAGGGAATCAACTCGGTAAAGGAGGAGAGCATATTTAAAAGAAGAAAAACTACCACAAGAGGACACAGTTTTAAATTATAGGGGCAAAGGTTTAAAAGTAATATGAGGAAGTATTACTTTACTGAGAGAGTAGTGGATGCATGGAATAACCTTCCTACAGAAGTGGTAGCTGCAAATACAGTGAAGGAGTTTAAGCATGCATGGGATAGGCATAAGGCTATCCTTCATATAAGATAGGGCCAGGGACTATTCATAGGATTCAGATATATTGGGCAGACTAGATGGGCCAAATGGTTCTTATCTGCCGACACATTCTATGTTTCTATGTTTCATTACATGTCATATTGTTGTCATAACTGTACCTTTATATGTCATGGGGGGCCATAAGATAACACAGTGAGGCTATTATATGTCATATTGTTGCCAAAATATGTGATAATGGAGCCATTATGTCTTATACTGGGGCCGTTATCATGGGGCCAATATTTGTCACAAGTGAACCATTATGCACTGCTCAAAAAAATTAAAGGAACACTTTAAAAACACATCAGATCTCCATAGGGAAAAATATCATGCTGGATATCTACACTGATATGGACTGGGTAATGTGTTATGAACAAAAGGATGCCACATCGTTTAATTAAAATGATCAACCTACAGAAGGTTGAATTCAAAGACACCGTGAAAATACAAGTGAAAAAATGATGCAGCAGGCTAGTCCGTTTAGCTGAAATTTCATTGCAGCAACTCAAAATGGTACTCAGTAGTTTGTATGGCCCTCATGTGCTTGTATGGATGCCTGACAACGTTGGGGCATGCTCCAAATTAGACAAGGTATGGTGTCCTGGGGTATTTCCTTCTAGAGCTGAACCAGGACATCACTAAGCACCTGAACAGGCTGAGGTGCAACCTGGTGGTGTCGGATGGACCGAAACATAATGTCCCAGAGGTGTTCTATTGGATTTAGGTCAGGTGAGTGTGGAGGCCAATCTATGGTATCAATTTCTTTATCCTTCAGGAACTGGCTGCATACTCTTGCCACATGAGGCCAGGCATTGTGCAGTAGGAGGAACCCAGGACCTACTGCACCAGTGTAGGATCTAACAATGGGTCAAAGGATTTCATCCTGATGCCTAATGACAGTCAGGGTGCCATTGTCTAGCCTATAGAGGTCTGTGTGTCCCTCCATGAATATGCCTCCCCAGATCATCACTGACCCACCACCAAACCAGTCATACTGATGTTACAGGCAGCATAACCTTCTCCACGGCTTCTTCAAACCCTTTTATGTCTGTCACATGTGCTCAGGGTTAACCTGCTCTCATCTGTGAAAAGTACAGGGTGCCAGTGGCGGACCTGCCAATTCTGGTGTTCAATGGCAAATGCCAATCGAGCTCCACGGTGCCGGGCAGTGAGCACAGGGCCCATTAGAGGACATCGGCCCTCAGGCCACCCTCATAAAGTCTGTTTCTGATTGTTTGGTCAGAGACATTCACACCAGTGGCCTACTGATGGTCATTTTGTAGGGCTCTAGCAGATACTGGCCCTGCTGAAGGGTTAAGGACCTTCTTCAGCCCTGCCCAGCTAACTGCCTGTCTCCTGGAATCTCCTCCATGCTCTTGAGACACAGCAAATCTTCTGGCAATGACACATATTGATGTGCCATCCTGGAGGAGTTGGACTGCTTCTGCAACCTCTATAGGCTCCAGGTATCACCTCATGCTACCAGTAGTGAAACGGACCCTAGCCAAATGCAAAACTAGTGAAAAACAGAAAAGACGAGCAGGTTAAATAAAATGTCAGTGGCCTCCACCTGTAAAACTATTCCTGTTTTGGAGGCCGTCTCTTTGTTGTCCATCTAGTACACCTGTTGTTAATTTCACCAAAGCAGCTGAAACTGATTAACAACCCCATCTGCTACTTAACTGACCAGATCAATATCCCAGGAGTTTAATTTACTTGATGCTACACTCTGATTAAAAAGTGTTCCTTTAATTTTTTTGAGCAGTGTATGTTATAATGGGGAGATAATGGGGCCTTTAAGAACTAGCTGCACCTAATTCAGGCAGCTATTTGTAAAATTACCAACATATGTGGCAAATTCAGCCAATTCAGGTATTCCTTACTACCACCACTATGGCAGCAACACATTCTTAAAGAATTACCACCAGTTTTAAGATTAGTAAACTGCTGATCATTAAGACTAAATCTGAGCTTTGGTACAGATATAGCTATTGCTGGGAAGCTGTCATGTATGTGACAGCTTCCCGCACAGTGCTGCATCCCCAGTCCCATTTAGCTGTCAGATGAGAGACTCCCCTGCCAAAGGCTAAATGTAAACAGGACTATACTGTAGGGGATGTCATTACCAACACATGTCACTATGTGGCTAGTCACTGGGTGAGCGGAGACTGAACTGAGAGACTAGTTCCCCATAAGGTCTGCATTACTTTTGACTGACAGTGCATGGCAGTGGGGAATTTGAAAGCTGCTATTGGACTGAATAACAGCTATACATTTTCCCACTGCCATGTGCTGTTAATCAGAAGTAAAGCCGACCTGATGGGGAACTAGTCCCTTATTTCCCCTTCAGGCTCAGCCCAAATCAGTACTGACCTCCTCGGCCATGGGCCTGTCAGCGTGACGAGCGTAGTGGTCAGGGAGGGATGATGGGAGTGAGTGTGCTGAGGATGGTCCAGTGTGGATAGTCCTTTCTTAGTGCATACACAGACATATTCAGGCAGCAGTCTGTGACAGGTGCATGAATTAGGTGCAAGCACCAGCACTCGTTTGCTGCGCTCCGATGGGATTCTAAAGGGTGTCTAAGACACACTAAATTCTCCCGTATATATCTAACACATTATACTTCATTGATTAGATTTCTAATTTCTAATGCTAACAACATTGGGTCAGTGGTCTGTTGGAGGTGAAGTTCCCACTGAGTAAAAGGGTGATGGGTCTCCTTTACATATGTAGCACTGTCCCCATAGGGCTTGCTGTATAATGACTTCTCTGGCCTTCTCTGATTACCAGGGCACAGTCACTAAGGGTACAGTTCGCACATCCCCCCTTACTCCTGATGGCTCATCACACAATAAACAGTCCAGGAGTATTGGTTTTTAGTGTTAATTTTGGAACTTGGATGGGAGAAGGGAATAGTGGGATACTCCAACTGTAACTATTCACAATGGATATGGACAACTCTCACTTGGCCTCACCAGATTGCTTGTGGAAGCAGGTGCACTGCTTAATCCATACTGCCACATGTATGGAAAGGGTTAAGTCTCCTTGCTCTTTTCTCTCCAGCAATAGACTTGGTGAATCGACATGATCTTCGGGACATTCGCTATCATTCCCTTTACTAACACTCGTCCACTGACTCGTCTAGCTGTAGGGGTGACCCCCCCTCAGGTCAGGCCCCTTGACACAGATCTGTACTCACTGTACTGCAGAATCAGATCCTCCAGTGTCTCCCTTTTCAGTCAGCTTCACTGGACCTCTGGGTTCAGTTTCTCACTAGCACTCTCCAGGCTCTCAGGTCGACTACCTGAGGCCGCATGGCACCTCTACAGAGGAGGAGGAGGCAGTCGCCCCCTCCCTCCAGGACTCCGCCCTCCAACCGAAAGACCCCGAGCACATGTGCTCCTGGCTTTTATACAGTATCCCAGCATGCACTGACACCCTTTTCCTCTGCCAAATCACCAGGGCTGTATCAAACGCATGTGCACTCATTTGTCAGGTTTCCTTCCACTGTCCAATATGCCTCCCTATTGGACCAGTTTGAAACATTCTGCAGACAGAACGAGTTGCACCTGAGCACAATGAGCAGACCTCACAAATAGATCCTGCTTTCTGGTAGGCAGAGAACAATATAGATTTACCTGCAGCCCTTCTGGTAAGCAGACAGGACTCAGAACTATACTTTCTCTCTAGCACCTACCTAGGGGGGTGCTACAACCACCCCCCACCAAACTGAGGCTTGTCCTGATTGGCTCTGGGCATCCGCCTCTACAAAAATACCTGTATAAAAATTTACAAGGAGTAGATAAACAGGTAAAGTTTATGTGGGAGGATTTGCTTCATTACACTGTTTCACCTGGGACTAGTCACTTCAGTGAGCTTATGTTGGGGTTTATCACTTTAACCAACCTATGGTGACTTCAAAAATTGAAAGCAGTTTCCCTTAGAGCTTGGAGTACATGAGGATCCCTGAACCCCAGGGTGCTCTAACATTTAAACCTCAACTTTTGCAGATAGAGTCTTTCCTAGTCCTGGTGATCAACCAACAATCTGTAAAGATGGTTTTGGTGTCAAATAATAAACTGTGTGACAGGGGCAGGCTAGTGCTAGATCTGACTGAAGGTCAAAATTTACTTACCAGAACTCAGGATCATGATCCCCAGGGGAAAGCCAAACTCTTTAAAAATGTACATGCAGGCATTTCAGGGTGCCTTCTTTAGGTTTTTGAGGCCACACTAGCTATTTTAGTGACAGATGCACTTTACACTATGTCTGCCAACATCTGTGCTTTTAAGCAAACCTTTAGTTATTAAAACTACATTGAATGGTCCAAATCATATTGTGTATTTTCATTTTTGTTGCCAATCCCCTTTAGGCACCAAACTGAACTTTAGGGGCAAGAATAATATTATAGATAGTTTACTCTAAAGTGCCAGTCTATGCAGTTTTACCAATATTGGATACACTACAGGTTGGCTCAGCTTCTTATCTAATGGACTTCTGTGCCTGTGCTGGAAGAGAAGTATGAATTTTAATGATATAGAAAGACCTCCACAAAGGACGGGACCTGGCTAGCTGCAACAAATGTTCCAAATGACTGATCAATCACAGTTTAGATTACTTGTGTTGTAGGGCTGCTCGCTTGAATAAACACCATCATTTAGTAATGAGGAGAAGTGTAAGCAGTGATGCACATCTTTTATTGTGAATTCAGCCTTTATATTAACCTTGTCTCCCCTTACAGTTATCTGGTTGGAAGTGGATAAACAAAATATAAGAAATGTAAAGAGGAATGTAATTTCTTGGGTTGTAAACGTAGTGTTCTTTTTTTTTTTGGTATCTACAGTTTTTTTGTAAGTTTTCTTGTATGCTTTATTTAGAACAAAAGCCCAAATATACAAATCTATTAATATAGAAATATTGTGCATCTGGATAATGTTTTAACAATCATCTACACTCCAGTCAACTTGTATACAAGGTCACAGTAGTCATGTGAAACACATTCTAGTAGTAACAAATTTACAGAAACCGCTGTGGCCATAACGAAAAGGTCATAATAACACTTAGTAAGGACCAGGGGAACTTAAGGCTCTTGGGCCAAGTTGTCCTTTTTCCTTTTGTCAACAAGTGGAATAAGGTGGAAGCAGAATAGGAAAGAAGCAGTAAAGCAGAGGAAATGATTAGGGAAGGAAAGGTTGGCGAGTAGAAATAATATCATTGACTGCCTTAATCCACTGTCACACTGTGAGCTGTGAGAGTGGAAACATCTTTCCACTTGGCTAACATGCAAATTCTTGCACCGTTTAGGAGGTGGATTAATTGGGAACAATTATAAAGTTTGCATTAGAGAGAACTGAGATGTAGAAGGCAAGCAGCAGGATTATCCACCAAGGACAGGCCTGTGAGATTCTGAAATCAGGACACAAACCTATCGCTAAAAAAGGACCTCATATGGTGGCGAGAATCCACTGATTCCTTACATTTCTAGCTGGAGGGGTCAGTCTGGGGAAGCATCCAATACACTCTCATAGGAACCATATACCGCCGAGTTAGTTTGTATCCTGACTCTTAAAACCTATTAGATACAGAGGACATGTTAGCAAAATTTAACTCAAAATGCCATAGTTCAGAAGTGAAATGTTGATTAAGGTCCTTTTTCCACTTAAGATGAAAAGGGAGCATAAAAAGTAGAGAGAGCTTGACATCGTGGTGATGAGTCCCTGAATATTATATCACTGGCAGTCATCTGAGAACAATCAGCATGGGGGGATTTTAGAGAGCTCAGAGAATGTCTGACTTGCATAGCTGGCCAATGAGGGTGCCGTGTATCTACCACCCCCTTGTATTTCCATCACTGATTTCCAACCTTCTCAGGGAGAAAAAGTCCTTTTGTCTAATAACCTGTTTATGAGTAACAGTATAAAAACATGGGTTGTGTAAACCAGGGAAAATTCCAGATTGCCATCAGAAAGAGATTCCGGGAGTTCAGAGAGATGTAAACACAATTCTGTCAAAATCCTCACCATAGGACCTATCAGGGGATGTTTGATTGTCTCATGGCTAGACACAGGGAGGCAAGGGAAGACCTGGAAAAGGAGTGGTGACATCTCCTGCTCCAAAGCCACCCATCCTTTTTTCATAGCATGCTTACAACAGTCAATAACCCTGGAGAGATGCAAAGCTTGATGGAAGAGAAGTAGACTGGGTAGGCCAATGCCACCCCCTGTGTTTCTTCAGGATAAGAACTGTGTGGATTGCATGACTGAACATGGGTGATATTTTTGTCTACCCAAAAAATGATTGTCAGCATACAAAACACTAAAGTCTATTTGTTCATTAAACTAAAGGCAAAGTAGTCTTTGTGCTCTGAAAAGTTGCATAACTCTTATAAATTGCATATCTTGTAAACATTATTATTTCTACTTCATCCAGGAGACCTCAAAACTATTTATAGCTGCATATATTGATATAAAGAAATGAGGTCAAACATGGATTGCAAGTTGAATAATATTATTTTCACTGTAGTCTTCATACGACCAAATACAGGCGATGCAGCTGACACATTCATTGTTTGAATTAATAAGTCCATATAGAGGTTAAAGTTGATGTAACCCGATTGAATGATTTTTAGTTAACTCAAGCACTGTATTTTATAAACTGCCATGAAAAAAAGGATAAAAAAAAGGAATTTTAACTTACATGGATCTTCCTTATCTTGGAGTACAGTACAGGACCCAGGACTTGACACAGAATCCTGGCAAAAAACTTGTTGTGACAGCCCCTTGTGTATACTGTATATAACCCTACCCACTCCGTAAGGCTCTAATATTTAAGAAGCAAAAAGGAGTGATCAAAATGCAGAGAGGAGGAGCCTTTGTTCTGTACTGTACTCCAAGATAAGGAATTTAAAGGCATGTTCATAAATAGCACAAATAGAAACTCTATTTTGTATCCCTTTAAAATGACAGACTGGACCCAGAGGGCCAAAATGTCTCCAATCCAGACTGGTCCAAATGCAAACAATGTCCCTCACTCTAAAGAGTGAGGCTACCCCTTTGTTGTAAGGAGGGCTTAAGGCTAGGCTTGGTGGACTGACAGCCTAAGGCTTGCACGGAAAGGAAGAGTTAACCCTTGATTTAAATGTGGATGCCTGGGGAGGCCAAAGAGAACCCTTTTGCTCAGCAGAAGTAATAGCCATAAAAGTAGGAAACTTAAAATGTTTGTAGTGGGATAGGAGTACCTTTCCCATAGTGACTTCCTTGATGAATGTATCAAGGGATTCCCAAAATAGGCGTTTAACATCAAAAGACATACATAAAAGACCCTTTTCACAAGCAGGTTCAGCAGACCAAGATTTCATCCACAAAATCCTTTGTATATGCACGAATAAGGGACTTTCTAGAGACTTGGTGACACACATTCTTTGGAACATTAAAGTATAACTAAAGGGTAGAGTAGAGGGGGGATTCGAACACCTGTCAGTTTGTATTGCTGTCTGTGCCCTCATTAAAGAGATTCACCCTCTCTATTTGTTCTGTTTACCATTATCATTGAAAGTGAAAGTAAAAGAAAATCCCAAATTTTAGGTTGTCCCTAGAAATGTAATAGAGGAGAAATCTCCCAATGGGGACACTAGTTCTGGTGACCTTGGGGTCCCCAAGGAATTCACTTAATTTGCAGGGATTTCCTCTCACTTCCTTTTGTTTGACTATGGAACAGGAAGTGAAGGGAAATCTTCACAATGAGACACAGATAGGGGGAAAAAATCAGGCAGGGGTTATAACCCTCCCTTGCTCTATCCAAAATGGAAGAAAATGTTTTCCCTATAGTTCTACTTTAATACAAAACAGCAAACCTGCAGGCATAAGCTGCAATTGGGGTCATCAAAGACAGGTTCCTGGTCTCTGTTCATTTGTCTTGTCCAATTAGCAATAGCCTGGAAAATAGACATTACAGTAATTGATGGCTGCTCCAATTAGCAATATCGCGGAAAATAGACAATACGGCAATTGTCAGCTGCAGGGCGGGACATTCAAGAGCAAATATGGCCTTTAAGAAAGCTTCAAAACCTTATTTACAGAATCTTTAAAAGATGGAACACCCTCAATAGGGACTGTAGGGTGTTTACTGAGAACTGAAAAGATAGGATCCACTGCTGGATTAGCCCATTTCTTCTTAAAATCCTTTAGAGAAATATCCATAAGATATATCTGAACAAATATCCCACTCAGGATTGAGCCAATCCTCATAAAGTGCACAATCAATTTGTACCTGTATGGGAAAAGTCTTTTTAGACTTAGCCAGTTTCTTAGTGCCTATTGAGGCTTGTTTTAGCTGTGAAGAGTCAGGTGACATTAGGCAAAGAGTAGTATGCACTACATCAAATAATGTGTCCATAGTAGAGAACATTTGATGTGAGGCTTGTACCTCATAAAATGCAGGAGAAAATCATTTGTTGTCTCTGCTACAAAATCAGGTTATTGAATGCATTGATTCAAAATATCCTCAAGTAAAGAAGGTTTAGCCTCTGATTCCTGAACAGAATCAGGGGAAGAGAGGATGCGTAGTGTTTCTGGCCTCAAGAAGCATAAGGTTCTTGTAGTGCTGAAGGCTTTCCAAAAAACCCAGACATAGTGGCAGAGAAATCTGCTTTTATCAGATTGGACACATGATGCCTGGGAGAGCTAGAGTCAAATGAGGGAAGCAGTGTCATAAAACCGCAGTGCTCTAGGACAAGGAAACAGCTATCACCTGAGTGATGTTTTAGGTTTCCTGTAGGCTGTCAGCAGAATGTATGTTATTCGGCCCTTTTGTTCCAGCTAACCTTGCACCTCTGAACTACCATTGCTAAGTAATGGGGACCCCAGTGGGGTGCCAATGGAATAAAGTGTGGAATGGATGGGGTTTTATGTATCTGGATTTAGGAGTAGCTACTGTATAAACCAGGCGCTGACTGTGATCCTGTGGTAGCAGAAGTGCAGCAATATGCTGTGGATTATTGGTTCCAGTGGACGTGACACAGCTACCTCATCCTCCTGAGACTACAGTAAGTCTAGAAAGGAGGAGAAAAAATTGCAAAATTAAACTGCTTGCACCAAGAAACGTTAGAGACAAGACAGCAAGGGGTACCACCATAAAGTGAATGACCCCCAAATCCCCTGTTTGTAAAACTGCATAGTGAGCTACACACTGCAAACTTTGTTAACAAAAGCCAGAAACCAGTCCCATCATACAGGACATTTCCATCTTACCTTATCCACGGCAATGGGCCTACTAAAAGTCCAGGTGTTGCTTGTGACAGTGGGCATAGCCCTAAATGTGTCTTCAGGGCTTGGGAACCATAGAAATAGTTAGCTAACTGCACACGTTACACTTAGTGCGAAGGTGGATCCAGTGCCCAAAGCAAACATTACTGGCTGGCCCTAGAAAGTGGACTCTGGGTACGGTCCCCCCAGGTACACACCCAGGGTCACCAATCCGTAAACTGCTAGATAGCCCAGGGCAGTGAGCAGTCGAATCTTGATAGAAGCATTATAGAAAAAAAAATTTGGGTAAAAAAAGAAAAATACTTCTCTCGAGAAAAACAGACCCATCACCTAAGAACACTAGTAAAAAACTGGAGTCTCACACAATGGGCTTGGTTATATAAGTGTGCAATAAAGGTAGTCCTAGCAATTTTCCTGCCAGTGTCCAATCACTTGAAGGTATTCAACATATAACCCAAGTCTATAAATAAAAGCTCTGTGTCCTGTACAGTAAGATTAAGATAAACTTGTTTTTTTCTTCTTTGTTGTACAGTGCCTTGAAAAAGTATTCATACCCCCTAACATTTTCCACATTTTGTCATGTTACAACCAAAAATGTAAATGTATTTTATTGGGATTTTATGTGATAGATCAACACAAAGTCAATAATTGTAGAACCGCCTTTTGCTTCAATTACAGCTGCAAGTCTATTTGGTTATGTCTCTATCAGCTTTGCACACCTAGAGAGTGACATTTTTGCCCATTCTTCTTTGCAAAATAGATCAAGCTCTGTCAGATTTGATGGAGAGCATCTGTGAACAGCAATTTTCAAGTCTTGCCACAGATTCTCAATTGGATTTAGGTCTGGACTTTGATTTTTTACTTGATTTGGCCATTCTAACACATGAATATGCTTTGATCTAAACCATTCCATTGTAGCTCTGGCTGTATGTTTAGGGTCGTTGTCCTGCTGGAAGGTGAACCTCTGCCCCAGTCTCAAGTCTTTTGCAGACTCTAAGAGGTTTTCTTCTAAGATTACCCTGTATTGGGCTCCATCCACCTTCCTATTAACTCTGATCAGCTTCCCTGTCCCTGCTTATGAAAAGCATCCCCCCAACAGGATGCAAGCACCACCATGTTTCACGGTGGGGGTGGTGTGTTCAGGGTGATGTGCAGTGTTAGTTTTCCACCACACATAGCATTTTGCTTTTAGGCCAAAAAGTTCAATTTTGGTTTCATCTTCCACATGTTTGCTGTGTCCCCCGCATGGGTTCTCGCAAACTGCAAACGGGACTTCCTATGGCTTACTTTTAACAATGGCTTTCATCTTGCCACTCTTCCATGAAAGCCAGATTTATGGATTGCACAACTAATAGTTGTCCTGTGGACAGAGATGTATAGTAACTAAGTAGAACTACTTCACTACTGTACTTAAGTACTGAAAGGCGGTATCTGTACTTTCCTAGAGTAGAATTTTTTTCTCCTACTTCCACTTTTACTTCACTACATTTTTTCGATGATTTCAATACTTCTACTCCGATACTTTTTTTTTGTGCTGCATAGTTACTCATTACAATTATAAAAATTACCACTGCCAGAACAGTAGATGGCAGGTTTCATGAAGCTCAAAAAAATGTGTATAATGTCATGTGTACTTTTGACTTTTGACCTCTTTTGACTTCTTTCTTTAATAACTTTAACAACTTTAACTTTAATAAACTTTTGACTTCTTTCTTTAATACCTACATTACACAGTACTTGTACTTTTACTTTCAGTCCTTGAGTAGCAATTTTTTTTAAAAAAACTACTGGTACTTTTACTTTCAGTACTTGAGTAGCAAAATTTTTTAAAAAACTACTTGCAATACTTAAGTACAAAAAATGTTGAATACTTTAGTACTTCTACTCAAGTCACTTTTTGATCGAGCACTTCCACTTCTACTCAAGTCACTTTTTGATCGAGCACTTGTACTTTTACTCAAGTATGGGTTTTGAGTACTTTATACAACTCTGCCTGTGGACAGATTCTCCAACCTGAGCTGTGGATCTCTGCAGCTCCTCCTGAGTTATCATGGGCCTCTTAGCTGCTTCTCTCATTAATGCTCTGCTTGCCCAACCTGTCAGGTTAGGTGGACAGCCATGGCTTGGTAGGCTTGCAGTTGTGCCATACTCTTTCCATTTTTGGATGATGGATTGAACAGTGCTCCATGAGATGTTCAAAGCTTGGAATATTTTTTTATAACCTAACCCTGCCTTAAATGTCTTTTACTTTTTTTAATCACTTTTACTGTCTGGTGTGTTCCTTGGCTTTCATAATGCTGTTTGTTCAATAAGGTTCTCTAACAAACCTCTGAGGGCTTCACCGAACAGCTGAATTTATACTGGGATTAAATTACGCACAGGTGGAATCTATTTACTAATTAGATGACTTCTGAAGGCAGTTGGTTCCACTAGATTTTAGTTAGGGGTATCAAAGTAAATGGGGCCGATTACAAATGCATGCCCCACTTTTCAGATATTTTTTAGATATTTAAAAATTTTCCTTCCAGTTCACAAATATGTGCCACTTTGTGTTAGTCCATCACATAAAATCCCAATAAAACTATTTTTGTCTTACCGTAAAATCCTTTTCTCTGATGTTCATTGACGGTCACAGCTCCATATCTTCTTTGACCCTTGGGTTATGCAGCTCTCCATAGGAGTAGGACACTAAGTGGAAAAAAGTTTGACTACGCCTATAGGGCAGTCTCAGGACTTCAGTTTTGTAACAAGGAGTGTAAGAAGAATACATAACCCAACTCAACAGAGGGGTGGGTGCTGTGTCCATCAATGAACATCAGAGAAAAGGATTTTACAAAAATCCAGTTTTCTCTTTTGTTCATTAATGGACACAGCTTCGTATCTTATTTGACCCTTGGGACGTCCCAAAGCAGTATCAACATGAGGGGTGGGAAACACAGCGATACACATAATTCCCAAAAGGGCTAAACATAGCCAACCAGGTAAACCAGGAGCTCAACCAGAAAGAACTGGAGCTCACAACCAGAAAGAATACACCCTCAAGAGGCAGGAGCCTCTGCAAGGAGCCTTGCGGCTGAATGCAGCATCCGCAGATGCGAGTACATCCACCTTGTAAAGCTTTGTGAATGTATGCACAGAGGACCATGTGGCCGACTTGCACACAAGGACCACTGACGCCTGATGACGGAAGGCCCAGGAGGCACTAGGAACCCCTTTTAGAATGCCCCTTAACAGGGAAAGGAGAAACCTGACCCCTGATGAAATAGGCCTGCACCACCGTCCACCTGATCCATCTGGAAATGGCTGCAGCAGATGCGGCCAGCCCCTTGCTAGATCCATCCGTAAGGACAAACAAGGAATCCAATTTTTGAATCCTCTCAGTCGCCTCCAGGTACACCCTTATTGCCGGAACCACATCCAGGGAATGTAAAGCAATTTCTTTAGGATGTTTCAGCTTAGGGCACAAGGAAGGCAACACAATGTCTTCATACAAGTGGAAACCTGAGGAGACCTTAGGAAGGAACGTAGCACCACTTTGTCCCTGTGAACCACCAGGTAAGGTGACAAAAGGACAACACAGCCAGCTCCGACACCCTGCGTGCAGAAGTAATAGCCACCATGAAGACCACCTTCTGTGACAGAGTAAGCAGAGGAAGTTCATGAATATTTTCAAAAGATGATTTTTGAAGAACCGACAGTACCAAATTGAGGTCCCACAGAGGTACCGGGGACCTTACCGGAGGAGCCAAGTGGCGAACCCCCTGGACGAAAGTGTGAATCAAAGAATTTGCAGCCAATGGCCATTGGAAAAAGATTGCCAAGGCGGAAATCTGGCCCTTGATGGTGTCCAGAGCCAAATGCTGATCTACACTTTGTTGTAGAAACTGCAGCAGACAGGACACCGAAAAGGAACAGGGAGAACCCCCCCCCCCCCCCCCCCCGAGACTCACACCAAGAAATGTACGCCCTCCAAACTCGATGATAAATCTTCCTAGAAGTCGATTTTCTAGCTTTTAATAGTGTATGAATCCCACCTGCCTGATCCTGCCAAGAAGCCAACACTGCACACGGCTAATCACAAGCAGTGAGATCTGTCTCACTGCCTGTCTCGGTGTCGGCGGGATCCTGAACGCACCGAGCCCATTCCTACCCTCCATACATGTCAGTATACACAGTGCAGCACACATACAGCTCAATACACCCTCCATACATGTCAGTATACACAGTGCAGCACACATACAGCTCAGTACACCTTCCATACATGTCAGTATACACAGTGCAGCACACATACAGCTCAGTACACCCTCCATACATGTCAGTATACACAGTGCAGCACACATACAGCTCAATACACCCTCCATACATGTCAGTATACACAGTGCAGCACACATACAGCTCAATACACCCTCCATACATGTCAGTATACACAGTGCAGCACATGTACAGCTCAGTACACCCTCCATACATGTCAGTATACACAGTGCAGCACACATACAGCTCAGTACACCCTCCATACATGTCAGTATACACAGTGCAGCACACATACAGCTCAATACACCCTCCATACATGTCAGTATACACAGTGCAGCACACATACAGCTCAGTACACCCTCCATACATGTCAGTATACACAGTGCAGCACACATACAGCTCAATACACCCTCCATACATGTCAGTATACACAGTGCAGCACATGTACAGCTCAGTACACCCTCCATACATGTCAGTATACACAGTGCAGCACACGTACAGCTCAGTACACCCTCCATACATGTCAGTGAATGTGAATGTACTTGTGAATGTGTGAGGAGCAATGTCTCATGGTACCTGTAGTCCCATACTTTGCTATAGGGGAACTCTATATTATACTTTGCAACTTGCTATAGGGGCACTCTCAAGACAGGAGGAGCAAGAAGTGCCAACAGGGCACCCCAGAACAGGAAGTACGAGTACTGATACTTTTTCTCAAGTACTCTTAATTACTAATTACTGATACCTATTTTTATTGTTGACTGTTTTTTGCAGACTAATGAAAAATTATTACCGTTTCTTTACAATTATGAAGAACAGTTCTTCTGTGGCTTTGAAATTGCGCTACTTCAGCGTGATTTCAAAGCCACAGATCAGTGCAATTTGGACCTCCTAAAGTCTTTGCGGCTTGCGACTTCATTTAACAGGAAGTCAATAAAATCCCAAAAAAAGGTATAGTTTTTAGTATCAGAGCAATTGCATGAGTCCAAATGCTTATTATCGGCACCAATACCGGTATCGGTGCAACACTAGTGTATATATACATTAACTCACAAAAACGAGTACACCCCTCACATTTTTGTAAATACAAACCCGATTCCAAAAAAGCTGGGACACTGTACAAATTGTGAATAAAAACAGAATGCAATGATGTGGACGTTTCAAATTTCAATATTTCATTCAGAATACAACATAGATGACATATCAAATGTTTAAACTGAGAAAATTTATAATTTTAACCTGCTTAGTGGTATCCCCGAGCGTGACTCGGGGTGGATTTTCCATGCTATTATCGGTATCCCCGAGTCACGCTCGGGGTAGATGAGCAGAGCCTGCAGCGCTGTCTCTTACCTTCTCCTGGCGATCCAGCGATGATCTCCCATTGCTGTGATCGCCAGCCGAGATCCCCGCCGCTCCTCCGTCGGTCTGATGACTTCCTGGTTCCGTTCCCTGCAGCAGCAATGCTGCATGGGAGCGGAACTAGGGAGGGAAATTCAAACATTGCACGAAGCACAAACACATAACATTTATATTATATATATATATATATATATATATATATATATATATATATATATATACACAGTGGGTACGGAAAGTATTCAGACCCCCTTAAATTTTTCACTCTTTGTTATATTGCAGCCATTTGATAAAATCATTTAAGTTCATTCTTCTTCCTCATGAATGTACACATAGCACCCCATACTGACAGAAAAACACAGAATTGTTGACATTGTTGCAGATTTATTAAAAAAGAAAAACTGAAATATCACATGGTCCTAAGTATTCAGACCCTTTGCTGTGACACTCATATATTTAACTCAGGTGCTTTCCATTTCTTCTGATCATCCTTGAGATGGTTCTACACCTTCATTTGAGTCCAGCTGTGTTTGATTATACTGATTGGACTTGATTAGGAAAGCCACACACCTGTCTATATAAGACCTTCCAGATCACAATGCATGTCAGAGCAAATGAGAATCATGAGGTCAAAGGAACTGCCTGAAGAGCTCAGAGACAGAATTGTGGCAAGGCACAGATCTGGCCAAGGTTACAAAAAGATTTCTGCTGCACTTAAGGTTCCTAAGAGCACAGTGGCCTCCATAATCCTCAAATGGAAGACGTTTGGGATGACCAGAACCCTTCCTAGAGCTGGCCATCCGGCCAAACTGAGCTATCGGGGGAGAAGAGCCTTGGTGAGAGAGGTAAAGAAGAACCCAAAGATCACTGTGGCTGAGCTCCAGAGATGCAGTCAGGAGATGGGAGAAAGTTGTAGAAAGTCAACCATCACTGCAGCCCTCCACCAGTCGGGGCTTTATGGCAGAGTGGCCCGACTGAAGCCTCTCCTCAGTGTAAGACACATGAAAGCCCGCATGGAGTTTGCTAAAAAACACCTGAAGGACTCCAAGATGGTGAGAAATAAGATTCTTTGGTCTGATGAGACCAAAATAGAACTTTTTGGCCTTAATTCTAAGCGGTATGTGTGGAGAAAACCAGGCACTGCTCATCACCTGTCCAATACAGTCCCAACAGTGAAGCATGGTGGTGGCAGCATCATGCTGTGGGGGTGTTTTTCAGCTGCAGGGACAGGACGACTGGTTGCAATCGAGGGAAAGATGAATACGGCCAAGTACAGGGATATCCTGGACAAAAACCTTCTCCAGAGTGCTCTGGACCTCAGACTGGGCCGAAGGTTTACCTTCCAACAAGACAATGACCCTAAGCACACAGCTAAAATAACGAAGGAGTGGCTTCACAACAACTCCGTGACTGTTCTTGAATGGCCCAGCCAGAGCCCTGACTTAAACCCAATTGAGCATCTCTGGAGAGACCTAAAAATGGCTGTCCACCAACGTTTACCATCCAACCTGACAGAACTGGAGAGGATCTGCAAGGAGGAATGGCAGAGGATCCCCAAATCCAGGTGTGAAAGACTTGTTGCATCTTTCCCAAAAAGACTCCTGGCTGTATTAGATCAAAAGGGGGCTTCTACTAAATACTGAGCAAAGGGTCTGAATACTTAGGACCATGTGATATTTCAGTTTTTCTTTTTTAATAAATCTGCAACAATGTCAACAATTCTGTGTTTTTCTGTCAGTATGGGGTGCTATGTGTACATTCATGAGGAAGAAGAATGAACTTAAATGATTTTAGCAAATGGCTGCAATATAACAAAGAGTGAAAAATTTAAGGGGGTCTGAATACTTTCCGTACCCACTGTATATATATGTATATACACACACATATATATATATATATATATATATATATATATATATATATATATATATATATATATATATATATATATATATATATACACACACACACATATATATATATATATATATATATACACACACATATATATATATTTATTTATATGTGTGTATATATATATATATATATATATATATATATATATATATATATATGTGTGTGTGTGTGTACGTATATATACATACACACACACACACACATTATATATATATATACATATATATATACACACACAGATAGATAGATAGATAGATAGATAGATAGATAGATAGATAGATAGATAGATAGATAGATAGATATAATGTATGAATTATAATCTAATCAATAATATAATTTTATAATATATATATATATATATATATATATATATATATATATATATATTATATAATAAAATTATATTATTGATTAGATTATAATTGATGTGTTTGTGTTTCAAATTTATCACATCTGGGATGTCTACTAGAGTCTTGTTTTGGTCAGGTTTAAGTCAGTAATTACTAAGAATTGTAGGCCTATAATACATAACGCTAAATTTCCATGCAAAAAATTGTACCGCTTTTGGTACAGAATTCCTGACATAATCATACCGCCAGGGAGGTTAAGGGAAAAATAAAATGATTTTACATTTTATGGCATCAACACATCTGAAAAAAGTTGGGACAAGGCCATGTTTACCACTGTGTGGCATCCCCTCTTCATTTTCTAACAGTCTGCAAACGTCTGGGGACTGAGGAGACAAGTTGCTCAAGTTTAGGAATAGGAATGTTGTCCCATTCTTGTCTAATACAGGCTTCTAGTTGCTCAACTGTCTTAGGTTTTCTTTGTCGCATCTTCCTCTTTATGATGTGCGAAATGTTTTCTATGGGTGAAAGATCTGGACTGCAGGCTGGCCATTTCAGTACCCGGATCCTTCTTCTACGCAGCCATGATGTTGTAATTGATGCAGTATGTGGTCTGGCATTGTCATGTTGGACAATGCCAGACGACGTCTGGATGGGAGCATATGTTGTTCTAGAACTTGGATATACCTTTCAGCATTGATGGTGCCTTTCCAGATGTGTAAGCTGCCCATGCCACACGCACTCATGCAACCCCATACCATCAGAGATGCAGGCTTCTGAACTGAGCGCTGATAAGAACTTGGGTTGTCCTTGTCCTCTTTAGTCCGGCTGACATGGCGTCCCAGTTTTCCAAAAAGAACTTCAAATTTTGATCCGTCTGACCACAGAACAGTTTTCCACTTTGTCACACATTTTAAATGAGCCTTGGCCCAGAGAAAACGCCTGCGCTTCTGGATTATGTTTAGATTTGGCTTCTTTTTTGGCCTATAGTTTTAGCTGGCAACAGCGAATGGCACGGTGGACTGTGTTCACCGACAATGTTTTCTAGAAGTATTCCTGAGCCCATGTTGTGATTTTCATTACAGTAGCATTCCTGTGTGTGATGCAGTGTCGTCTAAGGGCCCGAAGATCACGGGCATCCAGTATGGTTTTCCGGCCTTCACCCTTACGCACAGAGATTGTTCCAGATTCTCTGATTCTTTGGATGATATTATGCACTGTAGATGATGATAACTTCAAACTCTTTGCAATTTTTCTCTGAGAAACTCCTTTCTGAAATTGCTCCATTATTTTTCGCTGCAGCATTGGGGGAATTGGTGATCCTCTGCCCATCTTGACTTCTGAGAGACACTGTCACTCTGAGAGGCTCTTTTTTAACCCAATCATTTTGCCAAATGACGAATAAGTTTCAAATTGGTCCTCCAGCTGTTCCTTATATGTACATTTACCTTTTCCGGCCTCTTACTGCTAGCTTGTCCCAACTTTTTTGGAATGTGTAGCTTTCATGAAATCCAAAACGAGCCAATATTTGGCAAAACATTTCAAAATGTTATCTATATTATATTGTGAATAAAATATATGTTTATGAGATTTGTAAATTAGTCCATTTCTTTTTTACTCACAATTTGTACAGTGTCCCAACTTTTTTGGAATTGGGTTTGTATTTTAATATATCTTTTCATGTGACAACAGTGAAGAAATTACACTTTACTACAATGGAAAGTAGTGAGTGTACAGCTTGTATAACAGTGTAGACTCAACACACAGCCATTAATGTCTAAACCACTGACAACAAAAGTGAGCACACCCCTAAGTGAAAATGTTCAAATTGGGCCCAAAGTCTCAATATTTTGTGTGGCCACCATTATTTTCCAGCACTGCTTTAACCCTCTTGGGCATAGAGTTCACCAGAGATTCACAGGTTGCCACTGGAGTCCTCTTCCACTCCTCCATGGCGACATCACGGAGCCGGTGGATGTTAGAGACCTTGCGCTCTTCCAGCTTCCATTTGAGGATGCCCCACAGATGCTCAATAGGGTTTAGGTCTGGAGACATGCTTGGTCAGTCCATCACCTTTACCCTCAGCTTCTTTAGCAAGGCAGTGGTCGTCTTGGAGGTGTGTTTGGGGTCGTTATCATGTTGGAATACTGCCCTCTGAAGGGAGGGGATCATGCTCTGCTTCATTATGTTACAGTACAAGTTAGCATTCATGGTTCCCTCAATGAACTGTAGCTCCCCAGTGCTGGCAGCACTCATGCAGCCCCAGACCATGACACTCCCACCGCTATGCTTGACTGTAGGCAAGACACACTTGTTTTTGTACTCCTCACCTGACTGCCCCCACACACGCTTGACGCCATCTGAACCAAATAAGTTTATCTTGGTCTCATCAGACCACAGGACATGGTTCCAGTAATCCATGTCCTTTGTCTGCTTGTCTTCAGCAAACTGTTTGCGGGATTTTTGTGCTTCATCTTTAAAGAGGCTTCCTTCTGGGACGACAGCCATGCAGAACAATTTGATGCAGTGTGCGGCAATGCTGGCAGCACTCATACATCTATTTCCCAAAGACAACCTCTGGATAGGACGCTGAGCACATGCACTAAACTTCTTTGGTCGACCATGGCGAGGCCTGTTCTGAGTGGAACCTGTCCTGTTAAACCGCTGTACAGTCTTGGCCACCATGCTGCAGATCAGTTTCAGGGTCTTTGCAATCTTCTTATAGCCTAGGCCATTTTTATGTAAAGCAACAATTCTTTTTTTCAGATCCTCAGAGAGTTCCTTGCCATGAGGTGCCATGTTGAACTTCCAGTGACCAGTATGAGAGTGAGAGCGATAACACCAAATTTAACACACCTGCTCCCCATTCACACCTGAGACCTTGTAACACTAATGAGTCACATGATGCCGGCGAGGGAAAATGGCAAATTGGACCTAATTTGGACATTTTCACTTGGGGTTTACTCACTTTTGTTGCCAGCGATTTAGACATTAATGGATGTGTGGTGAGATATTTTGAGGGGGCAGCAAATTTACACTGTTATACAAGCTGTACACTCACTACTTTACATTGTAGCAAAGTGTCATTTCTTCAGTGTTGTCACATAAAAAAGGTATAATAAAGTATTTACAAAACTGTGAGGGGTGTATTCACTTTTGTGAGATACTATAAGTGTTGCGTGTTGCTTTTCTTTTCATTTGGAATGCCTCTCCAATGCACTTAGATTGCACATGATAATCAATGTGTTTTAGTGCATTACAACTTTTTTTTTTTTTTTATAGAAAAGTCCACAGCTTCTGTACATACCCATCTTTGAGTCACAATGGCATATTCTAGGAAGGCCAATTAACCTTGCCACCTCCTGTAACTCCCAACGAGAATTATGACTCCACAAATGGAGAACATACAGTCTCTAATAAATAGGGGCTCTAATCCCGCCTCAGTTGTCAGCTTTAGAGGGGAGCCAGTAGTCAATGACTATTTATGTTATTTCCAATGCAGAGGATGATGACCACAGACAGATATTAATGCTTTATTACATTACTGTATGCAGAGAGAACTGAAGAAATCCCCCAGCAATCTCTGTATACACTGAGCACATTTAGAACACACGAGCAAAACCTGAACCTGGTTACTAGATGTTCCAAAAATGTTCCATCACACTCTGACTTTTTAATTTGCTGATTTACTAAATCAGACTTTGCATGTTGTTAGTAAACTCATCAAGAACAAATGCAAGTTACATCCAATTTAAATATGTTAAGATATTTTAATGAAAAATAGTTTAAAAACACTAATATAAAAAGTCAGCTTTGCAAAGTAAAAACATCAATATACAGTAACGCAAGCAATGTCAACATGAAAGATCTAGACAGATCTTCTACTGGAGCAAATGACTGGAACACTCTGTGATAGTAAATGTAATACCACTCATGGAGAGGATGCAGGATGAGGTCACAATTCAAGATGAAACAATCATTATGCGTGTCATATTTTGGCTGCCCTGCTATTTTAGATGGAGGATACGGAAATAACACCTAACGCCATATTCTGCATGTGTTGTCCTTACTCCCTGTTAAAAAAAAATATATATATAGTTCATTAATATATTATATCAAATCATATACTTTTATAAAAAAAAATATTGTACAAATAAATCTCAACTTCGGCTCAATTTTGTTGTGGATAGAGCGTGAAAAGGATACAGCCTGTATCAGGTACTTATTGCATATGTCTTTATTGGGGAGACTTCCCCTTACTTCCAAGCAGGACATCTTTTGATGTCAAGAGACACCCAGCATCTTCATATGTGTTGAAATCACTAGAAATCTTCCCAAGCACAGGAATAGAACACAGAGTCATCTGATTCAGCAACTAACAGCATCTTTAAGCAGTGAGATGACATCATCACCCTCTGTCCTGACAGGCACGTGAATCCAAAACTGTTCAAACTATTTTCCTGGCAGAATATATTTTCATCCAGGTAAATATGTCTGTGAAAGTTCTCATTTACCCAGGTCATGGTACATCTAGTAGTACTTTGAATCAACTGGGCTTGTTCTATAATGTTAAAGATTTTTTGTAGATTATACAAGCAACTTCTTCCGTTCTAGTAGTGGTCAGGAAAATGCCCCAGCACTATTATACACACAGGTAGCACCAACACCTTAAACCAACCTCCATGGAAAGGCAGATGTGACTGTTCAAGAATAAAAATGGGAGGTGTGAAAATTGTGGAACCCCACTGTTCTAGTTACATAATGCCATCCTAGGCCTTGGTATCATGAAGGTTTCAGAACTGTTAGACCCCATTCATGCTGTGCGGACTCCAGTTAGATCAGCAGGAGATCTGTCTGCTGATCACCTGCTGATTAGAGCAGAGCTAGCAGATGACAGGTCTCTCCGATTCAATCTGCCTACACAGTAGGGGGCAGATCCTTTTCAATTTTTTTTTTTTCTTAGCAGACCAAGTCGGATTGGAGGTAGGTGGGTGTAAACTGACACAAGTGCTTTACACCCATCAGTCTATGAGACTGAAAGGAGGGTCCGATCAGGTCCATCTGAAAAACTGACAGGCAGACCTGATTGGACCTTTTGTGTGAAAGGGGCCTAAATCCTTCAATTTACATGACAGAAACAAAATAGTTATTCTGTCTCCAAAACTGTTTCAGCATTTATGTGGAATATTACAAAAAAAAAAAAAAGAGAGAGGGAATTCTGTTCTTTATATTAGAGGAGTCACCTTTAGCTGGCCACACACATCTGGTTGTGCAATCTCCTTTAGATCCATAGTATGTAATACAATTGCATACATTACATATTGTTAGATCTAAAGGAGACTACAACAAGATTGTACAACGAGGTTGTAACATAAACAGCAGACTTGCCTGTAATGATGGTGTTTCCTTCATAGTTGAAAGCACAGGAGAAAATCTCATCTGTGTGTCCTTCTAGTACCTGGACACATTGTCCTGTGTGAGGGTCCCACAGGCGCGCAGTCTTATCTGAGCTGGCCGTTAAGATGCGGGAGCCCTGGGCATTGAAGCAGATCTGGAAACACAAAAACAAGGTGATGGTATTAATGTACATTTTACATGGTAATGTGCACTCTGAGCCAAACATTTTTCTATAATTATAGAACTCTTTTATGACAATCTGGGATAAATAAATCAGTAAGATTTCAAGTTGTAGTCCATCAGTGGATAGCCTATGTCACCTAAGGCCCCTTTCACACAATCCGGTCCATCAGACGGACTCCGTTTATTTCAGCGGGGGATCGACAAGGACAAGGACAAGGATCTAAAAATAGATCGAAAAGTTTAGACCAAGATCTAAAAATAGATTGAACAGTTTGGACCAGGATCTAAAGATAGATCTAGGATCTAAAAATAGATGGTACAGTTTAGGCAAGGATCTAAAAATAGATCTAGAATCTAAAAATAGATCGAACAGTTTGGACCAGGATCTAAAAATAGATCTAGGATCTAAAAATAGATCGAACAATTTAGACAAGGATCTAGAAATAGATTGAACAGTTTGGACAAGGATCTAAAAATAGATCGAACAGTTTAGACCAAGATCTAAAAATAGATTGAACAGTTTGGACCAGGATCTAAAAATAGATCTAGGATCTAAAAATAGATCGAACAGTTTAGACAAGGATCTAAAAATAGATTGAGGATCTAAAAATAGATCGAACAATTTAGACCAGGATCTAAAAATAGATGGAACAGTTTTGATCCGGATCTAAAAATAGATCTAGGATCTAAAAATAGATGGAACAGTTTAGACCAGGATCTAGAAATAGATCTAGGATCTAAAAATAGATTAAACAGTTTAGACCAGGATCTAAAAATAGATCTAAGAATTAAAAATAGGTCGAACAGTTTGGACAAGGATCTTAAAATAGATCTAGGATCTAAAAATAGATCGAACAATTTAGACCAGGATCTAAAAATAGATCGAACAGTTTGGCCCAGGATCTAATAATAGATCGAACAGTTTGAACCAGGATCTAAAAATAGATCTTCTAGGATCTAAAAATAGATCGAAAAGTTTAGACCAAGATCTAAAAATAGATTGAACAGTTTGGACCAGGATCTAAAGATAGATCTAGGATCTAAAAATAGATGGTACAGTTTAGGCAAGGATCTAAAAATAGATCTAGAATCTAAAAATAGATGGAACAGTTTGGACAAGGATCTAAAAATAGATCGAACAGTTTAGACCAAGATCTAAAAATAGATTGAACAGTTTGGACCAGGATCTAAAAATAGATCTAGGATCTTAAAATAGATCGAACAGTTTAGACAAGGATCTAAAAATAGATCTAGGATCTAAAAATAGATCGAACAGTTTAGACAAAGATCTAAAAATAGATCTAGGATCTAAAATTAAATCGAACAGTTTGGACCAGGATCTAAAAATAGATAGAACAGTTTGGACCAGGATCTAAAAATAGATCTAAGATCTAAAAATAGATCGAACAGTTTGGACTAGGATCTAAAAATAGATCTAGGATCTAAAAATAGATCTAACTGTTTCGACATGGATCTAAAAACAGATCTAGGATCTAAAAATAGATTGAACAGTTTGGACCAGGATCTAAAAATAGATCAAACAGTTTTGACAAGGATCTAAAAATAGATCTAGGATCTAAAAATAGATCGAACAGTTTAGACCAGGATCTAAAAATAGATCTAGGGTCTAAATATAGATCGAACAGTTTAGACAAGGATCTAAAAATAGATCTAGGATCTAAAATTAGATTGAACTGTTTGGACCAGGATCTAAAAACAGATCAAACAGTTTGGACTAGGATCTAAAAATAGATCGAACAGTTTGGACAAGGATCTAAAAATAGATTGGATCAGTTTAAACCAGGATCTAAAAATAGATCTAAGATCTAAATATAGATCGAACAGTTTGGACAAGGATCTAAAAATAGATCGGATCAGTTTAGACCAAAATCTAAAAATAGATCTAGGATCTAAAAATAGATCGAACAGTTTAGACAAGGATCTAAAAATAGATCTATAATCTAAAAATAGATCAAACAGTTTGGACAAGGATCTAAAAGTAGATCAAACAGTTTGGACCAGGATCTAAAAGTAGATCTAGAATCTAAAAATAGATCAAATAGTTTGGACCAGGATTTAAAAATAGATCTAGGATCTAAAAATAGATCAAACAGTTTAGACCAGGGTCTAAAAATTAGGGCTGAAACAATGAATCGATTAATCGACAACTAATCGATTATGAAAATAGTTGTCAACTATTTTTATAATCGATTAGTTGGTTACCGGATTAGTTGGCCTGCATACAGAATGCATTATTTGTTTACATATCAGGAAGTACAGTGCAGCACACATATAGCTCAGCACACCCTCCATACATTTCGGTATACACAGTGCAGCACACATACAGCTCAGTACACCCTCCATACATGTCGGTATACACAGTGCAGCACACCTACAGCTCAGTACACCCCCCATACATGTCGGTATACATAGTGCAGCGCATGTGCAGCTCAGTAGACCGTCCATACATGACAGTATACATAGTGCAGCACACATACAGCTTAGTACACCCTCCATACATGTCAGTATACACAATGCAGCACACATACAGCTCAGTACACCGTCCATACATGTCAGTATATACAGTGCAGCATACATACAGCTCAGTACACCCTCCATACATGTCGGTATACATAGTGCAGCGCATGTGCAGCTCAGTAGACCGTCCATACATGTCAGTATATACAGTGCAGCATACATACAGCTCAGTACACCCTCCATACATGTCTGTATACATAGTGCAGCACATGTGCAGCTCAGTAGACCGTCCATACATGACAGTATACATAGTGCAGCACACATACAGCTTAGTACACCCTCCATACATGTCAGTATACACAATGCAGCACACATACAGCTCAGTACACCCTCCATACATGTCAGTATATACAGTGCAGCATACATACAGCTCAGTACACCCTCCATACATGTCAGTATACATAGTACAGCACACATACAGCTTAGTACACCCTCCATACATGT
This sequence comes from Pelophylax lessonae, assembly GCF_965119305.1. Classification (NCBI taxonomy): domain Eukaryota; kingdom Metazoa; phylum Chordata; class Amphibia; order Anura; family Ranidae; genus Pelophylax; species Pelophylax lessonae. Next base: position 183,059,540 of record NC_138770.1, read on the forward strand.
CGGTATACACAGTGCAGCACACCTACAGCTCAGTACACCCTCCATACATGTCGGTATACATAGTGCAGTGCAGGTACAGCTCAGTACACCATCCATACATGTCAGTATACATAGTGCAGCACACATACATACATACAGCTCAGTACACCCTCCATACATGTCAGTATACACAGTGCAGCACACATACAGCTCAGTACACCCCACCCCATAAATGGCAGTATACACAGTGCAGCACACATACAGCTCAGTACACCCTCCATACATATCGGTATACATAGTGCAGTGCAGGTACAGCTCAGTACACCATCCATACATGTCAGTATACATAGTGCAGCACACATACATACATACAGCTTAGTACACTCTCCATACATGTCAGTATACATAGTGCAGCACACATACATACATACAGCTTAGTACACCCTCCATACATGTCAGTATACACAGTGCAGCACACATACAGCTCAGTAGACCCCACCCCATAAATGGCAGTATACACAGTGCAGCACACATACAGCTCAGCACACCCTCCATACATGTCGGTATGCATAGTGCAGCGCAGGTACAGCTCAGTACACCATCCATACATGTCAGTATACATAGTCCAGCACATATACAGCTTAGTACACCCTCCATACATGTCAGTATACACAGTGCAGCACACATACAGCTCAGTACACCCCACCCCATACATGACAGTATACAATGTGCAGCACACATACAGCTCAGTATATCCTCCATACATATCAGTGAATGTGAATGTACTTGTGAATGTGTGAGGAGCAATTTATCATGGTACATGTAGTCCCATATCTATGCTATAGGGGAACTTTATATTATACTTTGCGGCTTGCTATAGGGGCACTTTCAAGACAGGAGGAGCAAGTAGTGCCAACAGAGCACCCCAGAACAGGAAGTACGAGTACTGATACTTTTTCTCAAGTATTCCCCGATATTAATTACTGATACCTATTTTTATTGTCGTGACAGTTTTTTTTTTTTTCAGACTAATGAAAAGTTTTTTCTTTTTCTTTACAATTATGAAGAACAGTTCTTCTATGGCTTTGAAATTGCGCTACTTCAGCGTGATTTCAAAGCCGCAGATCAGTGCAATTTGGACCTCCTAAATTCTTTGCGGCTTGCGACTTCATTTAACAGAACTCAATGCAAGTCAATGAAATCCCAAAAAAGGTATAGTTTTTAGTATCAGAGCATTTTCACTCGTATCAGCACCAATACCGGTATCGGTGCAACACTAGTGTGTGTATATATATATATATATATATATATATATATATATATATATATATATATATATATATATATATATATCTTCTGTCTGTTATTAGAGTAGATTAGATATTTTGTTCCCTCACCATATAGCTCCAAATTCTGGATGGACCCTCTGCAACTGTTACACCCTTTCCAGCAGACTATGCAATAAAAAACAGGGATCTTTAGTTCACATATATACATCCAGAATGTGTAGTGTTACTATGTGGTCACACCCCTTTAGCGCCTGATAGTTTAAATATATGTACAAGCTATTGGGATTTGAGCACAGGTATATATCTTCTTATCATAGCTGGTTATTTGTTTTTACCACTGCATAGAGATATTCAAGAATAAAATTGTCTTTTTTTTAAACTTTACTTATGAAACTAAATTTTATGGAACACTTTTGAGTATTTTTTAATTTTATTTTATCCGATTAATCGAAAAAAATAATCGGACAACTAATCGATTATGAAAATAATCATTAGTATCAGCCCTATATATAACTGTTATGAGTTCTATTCATATACTGTAGATATTGAGAATGTTACTCATGTCTCTTGTATGAAAAGGAGATTTTTGGTTTTGTATATTGTCTTCTTTCTCTATTTACACCCGAAAACTTTCAATAAGCAGATTGAAATATAAAAATGAATCTGACATATCTGAAAACCTTTTTCAGTTGCTAGTCCTTTCTTCAAGATGATCCAGGGGAAATGAGCTGTCCACTCACCCTCCTCCCCGCAATTACTGTATGCTCATCTGCCAATAGAGATTCCACTGAACAATTCCTGTTCTTTCAGGATCCAGCACCGCTGCATACCTCTGCTTACCCAAAGCTGCTCCATCCTAAGGGCTCTTTCATAAAGAGTGACTGTTCCATGAGCGAATCTCCTGCTGAACTGGAGCCAAACGGGTCAGATATCAGTGTTTTGACATCCGTGCCCATTAAATGTGTGTCTGCATTTACACATCAGGCACAGGTGGAACTGTGATAGCTTTATGGGAGGTAAGATGTAAACAAACTTGTGTCCATTTACATCAGACTAACTCAGATCGGTCTTGTTTAGGTATGTTTCTTTTGCCAGACCTGGAAGGACTCGGAAGAAGGTGGATGTAAATGGACAGAGCTGCATAGAGCTTTCGATTAGATTCCCCCTGAAAAACTAACAGACTGACCTGATCGAATGCCCATTTGAAAGGGCCCTAAGGCGGAACCCACTCTGATCAGCAGGGTATCCGCTCACAGATCCCCTGCTGATCACACCTGAGCTGGATGGATGTCACATCTGTGCCAGCTCAGTATATGCAGAGCAGACAGGGCAGACACCACTGAGCACTATGGGCAGCTAGGTGTAAACGGACTCCACTGTCCGTTTACATCAGGCTACCTCCAATCTGGTCCTCCAGATCTGCATCCTTTTCCGTTTTGCATTGGATCTGATCGAATCCGTAGGTAGGCGGGTGTAAATGGACACAAGTCTGTCCGTCCTTCTGATCAGGTCTGTCTGAAAAATTGACAAGTCAACCTGACCAAAATGCCTGTGTGAAAGGGGCCTAAAGCTCCAAGCTGTATTAATGATCATTCCCTTTCCCTAGAGTAGTGGTCTCATAACTGCAGCCTTTTGCTTGCTTTTATCTGACCCTTGAGGCATAATTACTGCCATTGAGACCAACAATGGGGCATAGTTGCTGCAACTGACAACAAAAATAGGGTACTATTGCACTACTGACACCAACTTTTTTTTCCTCTAATACCAAAGATCGGGCATTGATTAGTCTCACTGGGCACAATCCAGTACCCTAAAGTCTGAAGGACAATGAGCTGGCCCTTTCTTTAGCCAGTTTGGAGACCTCTGCCATAAAGGAAAGAAAACAAACAATTTGTATATGCACGGAAACAGAGCAAAGGAAAGAAACCTTGTGGTCTGTTTGGCAGTGCAACATTCAATCACATTCAATTAGCAGATCTCTTATTGGTAAGAGACGCATCTTATATTACTTTTGCTTTTAGCAGCCATAGGATAATCCAGTTGTAGCCCACAGGAATTTTCCATCAGATAAACCTCAGCATGCCTATGTATGTGTATAAAACACTGCAGTGGCCTTGTCTCTTTTACATATGATATTTATGAGATGAGATCACAATAACCTTGCAGATGAAGTGCTTATCAAGTATGTTTGTTAGATCCGTAGCACAGAACAACTCAGCATAAATATTTAATTAAAAAAAAGATTTTTTTGATGGCAACAAGAAATGGAGGAAAAACACTAATGGCAGACTAAGCAGACAGTAAGCCTGAAGTAAAAACGAAATCAATGCCAGTATTAACCAATCTTATTCACCGTTTATTGAACCTTGGATCCAATTTATAAATCAGCTACACAAGAGGAAGACTTAGAGCTATTATCCATACTAACTAATCAGGCTACCCGTTTTAGATTTTCAAAATGATCTGGATGGGTGTTATACAGTATCTCACAAAGTAAGTACACCCCTCACATTTTTGTAAATATTTTATTATATCTTTTCATACGGCAACACTGAAGAAATGACACTTTGCTACAATGTAAAGTAGTGAGTGTACAGCTTGTATAACAGTGTAAAATTTGCTGTCCCCTCAAAATAACCCAACACACAGCCATTAATGTCTAAACCACTGGCAACAAAAGTGAGTACACCCCTAACTGGAAATGTCCAAATTGGGCCCAAAGTGTCAACATTTTGTGTGGCCACCATTTTTTTCCAGCACTGCCTTAACCCTCTTGGGCATGGAGTTCACCAGAGCTTCACAGGTTGCCACTGGAGTCCTCTTCCACTCCTCCATGAAGACATCACGGAGCTGGTGGATGTTAGAGACTTTGCACTCCTCCACCTTCCATTTGAGGATGCCCCACAGATGCTCAATAAGGTTTAGATCTGGAGACATGTTTGGCCAGTCCATCACCTTTACCCTCAGCTTCTTTAGCAAGGCAGTGGTTGTCTTGAAAGTGTGTATGGGGTCCTTATGTAGGAATTCTGCTCTGCTGCCCAGTCTCAGAAGGGAGGGGATCATGCTCTGGTTCATTATCTTACAGTACATGTTGACATTCATGGTTCCCTCAATAAACTGTAGCTCCCCAGTGCCAGCATCACTCGTGCAGCCCCAGACCATGACACTTCCACCGCTATGCTTAAATGTAGGCAAGAAACACTTGTCTTTGTACTCCTCAACTGGTTGCCCCCACGAACACTTGACACCACCTGAACTAAATACGTTTATCTTGGTCTCATCAGACCACAGGACAGGATTCCAGTAATCCAAGTCCTTAATCTGCTTGTCTTCAGCAAACTGTTTGCAGCTTTCTTGTGCATCATCTTTAAAAGAGGCTTCCTTCTGGAAGGACAGCCATGCAGAACAATTTAATGCAGTGTGTGGCGTATGGCCTGAGCACTGATAGGGTGACCCCCCACCCCTTCAACCTCTGCGGCAATGCTGGCAGCACTTATACTCTTATACACTTATCTTATGAGACTTCCTCCCAACCACATGCCCACAAGTGTCCATGCTCACACACGCAGCGAGCACATTGCTTGCAGCACATGTACTGTTTATAGCAGGGGTCCTCAAACTACGGCCCGCGGGACGCATACGGCCGCCAGGGTCCGGAACTCGGCCCGCCGAGGCTACCTAACCTACAATTGAAACGGCCGCTCTCTGCTTTTTTTTTGCGAGTGCTGAGAGGAGCTGAGAGGAGGCGGGCCGGAGAGAAGACATCCTCGGGTCTGAGAGGAGGCGGGACGGATTGCTTAGCTGGGAGGAGACGGAACGGAGGTAGAGAAAAAATTTAATCAGCCAGCTCTGCATTATTACAATTATTCCGCCTCCTCCCAGCTAAGCAGTTCGTCCCGCCTCCGCCCCGCCTCCTCTCAGACCCAAGGATGTCTTCTCTCCGTCCCGCCTCCTCCCAGCTAAGCAGTTCGTCCCGCCTCCGCCCCGCCTCCTCTCAGACCCAAGGATGTCTTTTCTCCGTCCCGCCTCCTCCCAGCTAAGCAGTTCGTCCCGCCTCCGCCCCCTCTCAGACCCGAGGATGTCTTCTCTCTGTCCCGCCTCCTCCCAGCTAAGCACTTCGTCCCGCCTCCGCCCGCCTCCTCTCCGTCCTGTCTCCTCTCAGCAAGTAATCGGTCCCACCTCCTCTCTGTCAGCAGTGATGTAATGGCGTAATTTTTAAATCTAAAGTAAAGAACTGCAGTGGCCCAGCAGTGGCGCGTGCCTCTCATCATGGCCAGGTAAGTCCCTTCCACAGCCTCTGACCACCTCCCCCTGTACCATGTCCGCAGCCTCTGACCATCTCCCCCTGTACCATGTCCGCAGCCTCTGACCATCTCCCCCTGTACCATGTCCGCAGCCTCTGACCATCTCCCCCTGTACCATGTCCGCAGCCTCTGACCATCTCCCCCTGTACCATGTCCGCAGCCTCTGACCATCTCCCCCTGTACCATGCCCGCAGCCTCTGACCATCTCCCCCTGTACCATGTCCGCAGCCTCTGACAATCTCCCCCTGTACCATGTCCGCAGCCTCAAGACATCTCCCCCCTGTACCATGCCCGCAACCTCAGACATCTCCCCCCTGTACCATGTCCGCAGCCTCAAGACATCTCTCCCCCTGTACCATGTCCACAGCCTCAGACATTTCCCCCCTGTACCATGTCCGCACCCTCAGACATCTCCCCCCTGTACCATGTCCGCAGCCTCAGACATCTCCAACCTGTACCATGTGCACACCCTCAGACATCTCCCCCCTGTACCATGTCCGCAGCCTCTGACATCTCCCCCTGTACCATGTCCGCAGCCTCTGACCATCTCCCCCCTGTACCATGTCCGCAGCCTCTGACCATCTCCCCCCTGTACCATGTCCGCAGCCTCTGACCATCTCCCCCCTGTACCATGTCCGCAGCCTCTGACCATCTCCACCCTGTACCATGCCCGCAGCCTCTGACCATCTCCCCCCTGTACCATGTCCGCAGCCTCTGACATCTCCCCCCTGTACCATGTCCGCAAGCCTCTGACATCTCCCCCCTGTACCATGTCCGCAGCCTCTGACCATCTCTCCCCTGTACCATGTCCTCAGCCTCAGACATCTCCCCCCTGTACCATGTCCGCAGCCTCAGACATCTCCCCCCTGTACCATGTCCGCAGCCTCAGACATCTCCCCCCTGTACCATGTCCGCAGCCTCAGACATCTCCCCCCTGTACCATGCCCATAGCCTCAGACATCTCCCCCCTGTACCATGTCCGCAGCCTCAGACATCTCCCCCCTGTACCATGTCCGCAGCCTCAGACATCTCCCCCCTGTACCATGTCCGCAGCCTCAGACATCTCCCCCCTGTACCATGTCCGCAGCCTCATATCTCCCCCCTGTACCATGTCCGCAGCCTCTAACCATCTCCCCCTGTACCATGTCCACAGCCTCTGACAACCCCTGTACCATGTCCACAGCCTCTAACCATCTCCCCCCTGTACCATGTCCACAGCCTCTAACCATCTCCCCCCTGTACCATGTCCACAGCCTCTAACCATTTCCCCCCTGTACCATGTCCACAGCCTCTAACCATCTCCCCCCTGTACCATGTCCACAGCCTCTTACCATCTCCCCCCTGTACCATGTCCACAGGTAAGTGTAAGTTCAACTTTACTGAAAATCTGTTAGGTGATCTTACACCCCCCCCCAGTCCCACTGACCCCGGAGTCCTGCAATCACCCGCTGTGGGACATCGGGTCATGGCTTTACCGGTCCGGGGTGTGAAATCCCCATGGCACTGCTTGCACATTAGTTCCTGAGGCCATGGTTTTAAATATTGTATTGTTTTTCCTGTTTTTTGTGCACTACAAATAAAACATGTAAATAGGAATTTGTTCATATTTTTTTCAAACTATAGTCCGGCCCCCAACAGTGTCCGTGGGACAGCGAACTGGCCCCCTGTTTAAAAAGTTTGAGGACCCCTGGTTTATAGTAATGAGGAAAGAGTAGGCATTTGGTGTGAATTATTGATAACTATGTTCTGATGTCAGTATACAGTATATTCTAGAGTCATCCCAAAGTTTACCTGACAAACCTACAAGATAGCTTTTCCTTAATACACACATCATCAGTAATTCTTACATATCACTGCTATTCACAGGTTGAACTTGCAAACAAATCAGCAGCCGCCTGATTCCTTGAATGAATCATTTATTATTGTCAGTTTACACAGAAAGCAGAAAACAGTCTGTTAGCAGAGTATATGGGACATTCTTCAGAGCCTGCAAAAGATAAGTGGATGCTTACAGAAAAAAAAGGGCTGACTGAAAAGGCCCAAAGGTAAGGAGAAATTTCCTGCATGCTGTGTTCACAAAGCAGAAAGAAATAGGATGCTGCAGCATACCATCAAGCTAAACCAGCATAGATAATGGGTGCCAGCTGGGCATCAGTACATTAAATTAATAAAAACATCATGAGCTGGTTGGTAATATCAATGAGTAATAAAGTTCACAGATAGAAATGTAAAGGAAGTCAATTTTAGATATTTAAAGACATAAACTGTCCTAGAACAGCAGAGAGTGATATTTCACAGTCCACACAGGTTTTCCTATCCACTAATCTAATTCTTTAGTATGTATTAAGATGTTGCAGTGGTCACATACCCTGTATACACCACACAGCACCCCACACCATACCCAGTACACACAGCATCCCACACTGTATCCAGTACACACAGCATCCCACACCATACTTAGTACACACAGCATCCCAGACCATACCCAGTACACGCAACATCCCGCACCATACCCAGTACACACAGCATCCCACACCATACCCAGTACACACAGCATCCCAGACCATACCCAGTACACACAGCATCCCAGACCATACCCAGTACACACAGCATCCCGCACCATACCCAGTACACACAGCATCCCGCACCATACCCAGTACACACAGCATCCCGCACCATACCCAGTACACACAGCATCCCAGACCATACCCAGTACCCACACCATCCCGCACCATACCCAGTACACACAGCATCCTACACCATACTTAGTACACACAGCATCCCGCACCATACTTAGTACACACAGCATCCCGCACAATACCCAGTACACACAGCATCCCGCACCATACCCAGTACACACAGCATCCCGCACCATACCCAGTACACACAGCATCCCAGACCATACCCAGTACACACAGCATCCCGCACCATACCCAGTACACACAGCATCCCACACCATACTTAGTACACACAGCATCCCAGACCATACCCAGTACACGCAACATCCTGCACCATACCCAGTACACACAGCATCCCAGACCATACCCAGTACCCACAGCATCCCGCACCATACCCAGTACACACAGCATCCCACACCATACTTAGTACACACAGCATCCCAGACCATACCCAGTACACGCAACATCCCGCACCATACCCAGTACACACAGCATACCACACCATACTTAGTACACACAGCATCCCAGACCATACCCAGTACCCACAGCATCCCGCACCATACCCAGTACACACAGCATCCCACACCATACTTAGTACACACAGCATCCCGCACCATACTTAGTACACACAGCATCCCGCACCATACCCAGTACACACAGCATCCCGCACCATACCCAGTACACACAGCATCCCGCACCATACCCAGTACACACAGCATCCCAGACCATACCCAGTACACACAGCATCCCGCACCATACCCAGTACACACACCATCCCACACCATACTTAGTACACACAGCATGCCGCACCATACCCAGTACACACAGCATCCCACACCATACTTAGTACACACAGCATCCCGCACCATACTTAGTACACACAGCATCCCGCACCATACCCAGTACACACAGCATCCCGCACCATACCCAGTACACACAGCATCCCGCACCATACCCAGTACACACAGCATCCCGCACCATACCCAGTACACACAGCATCCCAGACCATACCCAGTACACACAGCATCCCAGACCATACCCAGTACACACAGCATCCCAGACCATACCCAGTACACACAGCATCCCAGACCATACCCAGTACACACAGCATCCCACACCATACTTAGTACACACACAGCACCCCACACTGTATCTAGTACACACAGCACCCCACACTGTATCCAGTACACACAGCATCCCACACCATACCCAGTACACACACAGCACCCCACACTGTATCTAGTACACACAGCATCCCACCATACCCAGTACACACACAGCACCCCACACTGTATCCAGTACACACAACATCCCACACCATACCCAGTACACACAACATCCCACACCATGCACAGTACACACAGCATCCCACACCATACTTAGTACACACAGCATCCCACCATACCCAGTACACACAGCATCCTGCATCATATCCAGTACACACAGCATCCTGCATCATACCCAGTACACACAGCATCCCACATTATACCCAGTACACACAGCATCCCACAATATACCCAGTACACACAGCCCCCCCACACCATACCCAGTAAACACAGGCCCCCACACCATACCCAGTACACACAGCCCCCTTACACCATACCCAGTACACACAGCCCCCCACACCATACCCAGTACACACAGCCCCCCGCACCATACCCTGTACAAACAGTCCCCCGCACCATACCCAGCACACACAGCCCCCCACACCATACCCAGTACACACAGCATCCCGCACCATACTTAGTACACACAGCATCCCGCACCATACCCAGTACACACAGCATCCCGCACCATACCCAGTACACACAGCATCCCACACCATACTTAGTACACGCAGCATCCCACACCATACTTAGTACACGCAGCATCCCACACCATACTTAGTACACACAGCATCCCGCACCATACCCAGTACACACAGCATCCCACACCATACTTAGTACACACAGCATCCCGCACCATACTTAGTACACACAGCATCCCGCACCATACCCAGTACACACAGCATCCCAGACCATACCCAGTACACACAGCATCCCAGACCATACCCAGTACACACAGCATCCCACACCGTATCCAGTACACACAGCATCCCACACTGTATCCAGTACATACAGCCTCCCACACTGTATCCAGTACACACAGCATACCACACCATACTTAGTACACACAGCATCCCAGACCATACCCAGTACACACAGCATCCCACACTGAATCCAGTACACACAGCATCCCACACCATACTTAGTACACAGCATCCCAGACCATACCAAGTACACACAGCACCCCACACTGTATCCAGTACACACAGCATCCCACACCATACCCAGTACACACAGCATCCCACACCATACTTAGTACACACAGCATCTCACCATACCCAGTACACACAGCATCCTGCATCATATCCAGTACACACAGCATCCTGCATCATACCCAGTACACACAACATCCCACATTATACCCAGTAAACACAGCATCCCACAATATACCCAGTACACCCCCCCCCCCCACACACACCATACCCAATGAACACAGCCCCCCACACCATACCCAGTACACACAGCCCCCCACACCATACCCAGTACACACAGCCCCCCACACCATACCCAGTACACACAGCCCCCCACACCATACCCTGTACAAACAGTCCCCCGCACCATACCCAGTACACACAGCAACCCACACCATACCCAGTACACACAGCATCCCACCCCATACCCAGTACACACAGCATCCCACACCTTACCCAGTACACACAGCCCCCCACACCATACCCAGTACACACAGAAACCCACACCATACCTAGCACACACAGCATCCCACACCCTACCCAGTACACATAGCATCCCACACCATACCCAGTACACACAGCATCCCACACCATACCCAGCACATACAGCATCCCACACCATACCCAATACACACAGCATCCCACACCATACCCAGTACACACAGCATCCCACACCATACCCAGTACACACAGCATCCCACACCGTAACCAGTACACACAGCATCCCACACCGTAACCAGTACACACAGCATCCCACACCGTAACCAGTACACACAGCATCCCACACTGTATCCAGTACATACAGCATCCCACACCATACTTAGTACATACAGCATCCCAGATCATACCCAGTACACACAGCATCCCGCACCATACCCAGTACACACAGCATCCCACACCATACTTAGTACACACAGCATCCCACACCATACTTAGTACACACAGCATCCCGCACCATACTTAGTACACACAGCATCCCGCACCATACTTAGTACACACAGCATCCCGCACCATACCCAGTACACACAGCATCCCAGACCATACCCAGTACACACAGCATCCCAGACCATACCCAGTACACACAGCATCCCAGACCATACCCAGTACACACAGCATCCCGCACCATACCCAGTACACACAGCATCCCAGACCATACCCAGTACACACAGCATCCCACACCATACTTAGTACACACAGCATCCCAGACCATAACCAGTACACACACAGCACCCCACACTGTATCTAGTACACACAGCACCCCACACTGTATCCAGTACACACAGCATCCCACACCATACCCAGTAAACACACAGCACCCCATACTGTATCTAGTACACACAGCATCCCACCATACCCAGTACACACACAGCACCCCACACTGTATCTAGTACACACCAGTGTTAATTTCGTCGACTAAAACCAACTAAAACGTTTTCGTCGACTAACACAATTCAGATGACTAAAATACGACTAAAACTAAAATGGCATTTTAGTCTTAAGACTAAAATACGACTAAAACTAAAATGGCATTTTAGTCAAAAGACTATAACTAAAACTAAATCGAAATTTGCTGCCAAAAATTAACACTGGTGCATGCTCAAAGCATAAATAATAACATATTAGATTTTTCACTCCAGGACCAGCAGTAGTATATAATGAGTTTGGAAATTGTAGAGAAATGCTTAAATAATGCATTACAAATTACAATTGAACTACACCCATTTGATTATAGATGACTAAAATGAGTTTTAGTCGACTAAAATATACTGGAGTTTTAGTCGACTAAATACGACTAAAACTAAAACACTTGCAGAAGACTAAAATAGGACTAAAACTAAAATGCCATTTTAGTCCTAAGACTAAGACTAAAACTAAATTGAAATTTGCTGCCAAAATTAACACTGGTACACACAGCACCCCACACTGTATCCAGTACACACAGCATCCCACACCATACCCAGTACACACAACATCCCACACCATGCACAGTACACACAGCATCCCACACCATGCACAGTACACACAGCATCCCACACCATACTTAGTACACACAGCATCCCACCATACCCAGTACACACAGCATCCCAGACCATACCCAGTACACACAGCATCCCAGACCATACCCAGTACACACAGCATCCCAGACCATACCCAGTACACACAGCATCCCGCACCATACCCAGTACACACAGCATCCCAGACCATACCAAGTACACACAGCATCCCACACCGTATCCAGTACACACAGCATCCCACACTGTATCCAGTACATACAGCCTCCCACACTGTATCCAGTACACACAGCATACCACACCATACTTAGTACACACAGCATCCCAGACCATACCCAGTACACACAGCATCCCACACTGAATCCAGTACACACAGCATCCCACACCATACTTAGTACACAGCATCCCAGACCATACCAAGTACACACAGCACCCCACACTGTATCCAGTACACACAGCATCCCACACCATACCCAGTACACACAGCATCCCACACCATACTTAGTACACACAGCATCTCACCATACCCAGTACACACAGCATCCTGCATCATATCCAGTACACACAGCATCCTGCATCATACCCAGTACACACAACATCCCACATTATACCCAGTACACCCCCCCCCCCCCACACACCATACCCAATGAACACAGCCCCCCACACCATACCCAGTACACACAGCCCCCCACACCATACCCAGTACACACAGCCCCCCACACCATACCCAGTACACACAGCCCCCCACACCATACCCTGTACAAACAGTCCCCCGCACCATACCCAGTACACACAGCAACCCACACCATACCCAGTACACACAGCATCCCACCCCATACCCAGTACACACAGCATCCCACACCTTACCCAGTACACACAGCCCCCCACACCATACCCAGTACACACAGAAACCCACACCATACCTAGCACACACAGCATCCCACACCCTACCCAGTACACATAGCATCCCACACCATACCCAGTACACACAGCATCCCACACCATACCCAGCACATACAGCATCCCACACCATACCCAGTACACACAGCATCCCACACCATACCCAGTACACACAGCATCCCACACCGTAACCAGTACACACAGCATCCCACACTGTATCCAGTACATACAGCATCCCACACCATACTTAGTACATACAGCATCCCAGATCATACCCAGTACACACAGCATCCCGCACCATACCCAGTACACACAGCATCCCACACCATACTTAGTACACACAGCATCCCACACCATACTTAGTACACACAGCATCCCGCACCATACTTAGTACACACAGCATCCCGCACCATACCCAGTACACACAGCATCCCAGACCATACCCAGTACACACAGCATCCCAGACCATACCCAGTACACACAGCATCCCAGACCATACCCAGTACACACAGCATCCCGCACCATACCCAGTACACACAGCATCCCAGACCATACCCAGTACACACAGCATCCCACACCATACTTAGTACACACAGCATCCCAGACCATAACCAGTACACACACAGCACCCCACACTGTATCTAGTACACACAGCACCCCACACTGTATCCAGTACACACAGCATCCCACACCATACCCAGTAAACACACAGCACCCCATACTGTATCTAGTACACACAGCATCCCACCATACCCAGTACACACACAGCACCCCACACTGTATCTAGTACACACCAGTGTTAATTTCGTCGACTAAAACCAACTAAAACTTTTTCGTCGACTAACACAATTCAGATGACTAAAATACGACTAAAACTAAAATGGCATTTTAGTCTTAAGACTAAAATACGACTAAAACTAAAATGGCATTTTAGTCAAAAGACTATAACTAAAACTAAATCGAAATTTGCTGCCAAAAATTAACACTAGTGCATGCTCAAAGCATAAATAATAACATATTAGATTTTTCACTCCAGGACCAGCAGTAGTATATAAATGAGTTTGGAAATTGTAGAGAAATGCTTAAATAATGCATTACAAATTACAATTGAACTACACCCATTTGATTATAGATGACTAAAATGAGTTTTAGTCGACTAAAATATACTGGAGTTTTAGTCGACTAAATACGACTAAAACTAAAACACTTGCAGAAGACTAAAATAGGACTAAAACTAAAATGCCATTTTAGTCCTAAGACTAAGACTAAAACTAAATTGAAATTTGCTGCCAAAATTAACACTGGTACACACAGCACCCCACACTGTATCCAGTACACACAGCATCCCACACCATACCCAGTACACACAACATCCCACACCATGCACAGTACACACAGCATCCCACACCATGCACAGTACACACAGCATCCCAGACCATACCCAGTACACACAGCATCCCGCACCATACCCAGTACACACAGCATCCCAGACCATACCCAGTACACACAGCATCCCACACCGTATCCAGTACACACAGCATCCCACACTGTATCCAGTACATACAGCCTCCCACACTGTATCCAGTACACACAGCATACCACACCATACTTAGTACACACAGCATCCCAGACCATACCCAGTACACACTAAAATATACTGGAGTTTTAGTCGACTAAATACGACTAAAACTAAAACACTTGCAGAAGACTAAAATAGGACTAAAACTAAAATGCCATTTTAGTCCTAAGACTAAGACTAAAACTAAATTGAAATTTGCTGCCAAAATTAACACTGGTACACACAGCACCCCACACTGTATCCAGTACACACAGCATCCCACACCATACCCAGTACACACAACATCCCACACCATGCACAGTACACACAGCATCCCACACCATGCACAGTACACACAGCATCCCACACCATACTTAGTACACACAGCATCCCACCATACCCAGTACACACAGCATCCTGCATCATATCCAGTACACACAGCATCCTGCATCATACCCAGTACACACAGCATCCTGCATCATACCCAGTACACACAGCATCCCACATTATACCCAGTACACACAGCATCCCACAATATACCCAGTACACACAGCATCCCACAATATACCCAGTACATCCCCCCCCACCCACACCATACCCAGTGAACACAGCCCCCCACACCATACCCAGTGAACACAGCCCCCCACACCATACCCAGTACACACAGCCCCCCACACCATACCCAGTACACACAGCCCCCCACACCATACCCTGTACAAACAGTCCCCCGCACCATACCCAGTACACACAGCAACCCACACCATACCCAGTACACACAGCAACCCACACCATACCCAGTACACACAGCATCCCACCCCATACCCAGTACACACAGCATCCTACACCATACCCAGTACACACAGTCCCCCACACCATACCCAGTACACACAGAAACCCACACCATACCTAGCACACACAGCATCCCACACCCTACCCAGTACACATAGCATCCCACACCATACCCAGTACACACAGCATCCCACACCATACCCAGCACATACAGCATCCCACACCATACCCAATACACACAGCATCCCACACCATACCCAGCACACACAGCATCCCACACCATAACCAGCACACACAGCACCTCACACCATACCCTGTACACACCACACAGCTGCCCACACCATACCCAGTACACATCACACAGCACCCCACACCATACCTTGTACACACCATACCCTGTACACAGCACCCCACACCATACTCCCTACACACCACACAGTAGCCCACAACATACCCAGTACACACCACACAGCACCCCACACCATACCCAGTACACACCACACTGCAGCCGACACCATACCCAGTACACCCCACCCAGCACCCCACACCATACCCAGTACACCCCACCCAGCACCCCACACCATACCCAGTACACGCCACACAGCACCCCACACCATACCCAGTACACGCCACACAGCACCCCATACCATACCCAGTACACACCACACAGCACCCCATACAATACCCAGTACACACCACACAGCACCCCACACCATGCCCTGTACACACCAAACAGCATCTCACACCATACCCTGTACACGCCACACAGCATCTCACACCATATCCTGTACACACCCAACAGCAGCCCCACACCAGCCCACAACATACCCAGTACACACCACACAGCACCCCACACCATACACAGTACAGCTGCCTACAGCATACCCCAGTATATACCACACAGCTGTCTGTGGTATGTCCAGCACACCAAAAAAAGCAGAGCACACCACACCCAGCACATATATATGTAGCCCGCAGCATATACAGTACACAGAGCAGCGCACACCATGCCCAGACACCACACATAATTAAACACTATACCCAACAGATACCATCCAGCAGCCCAAACCATACCAGCACACATCAAACAGCAGCCCACAAAAAAAGACAATGTGACAATGAGGTTGAGGCAGCCGGGGAGGGCAGAATTGGGCAATTGAGGAGAAGAGGTGAAATAAATGAACAAAAACTGACTCTATTCCCTCCTCCATATAATCGAGGTGGATGGAAGTATTCTGACAGCGTGAGAGACTTCACCACGGTCAGAATACAATGATCAGTGTTGCGGGCTATAGCCTGCAGTGCTCACTGAGCAGGGAAAATTCGACAAGGCAGTTGTACAGAAGTCCTACCAATCAACTTCTGTGCTACCTCCCTCCTCATACACTGACCGAATTTCAATCTATGTATAGCCAGCTTTAAACACACAGAATAACTTACAATATAGAAATCAGAAATGCACTCATACAAATGACATGGATGTAGTCTTCATGATTACACAATCCAAGACCGAACCTGACACTAATTAGCAACCCAATGCCGCTAGCTTACTTGAAGAGGAGTGGGGGTTACCCACTGCATGAAAAAGATACCCATAGAAAAAAGCAGCACAGAAGGGCCAATAGTGTGGCAACTCAATAATGATTTTGATAACAAAAAAACACATTCAAAATCTGGTGTCCCACTGTAAAACTTTCCACCCTGTTCAGTGATTAATATCCAGATCTGTCAAAAAGCCTCAGCTTGAAAAAACAGCATCAATAAGAAGCCATCTCCCCCTCTCCTCCCCTAAGATGATGTAACAATAGCACAGGAACACATTTAGGGGAAGTGGGGGATATTGTTTTTTTGGGAGTGGATATAGTCTGAGAGGCACGCTGAGGAATGGGAGTTCGTCCCCGAAACGCACTCTTGCGCTATTGTCACCTCTGGGGGGGGGGGGGGGTTCCCATTAAGCAAACTCCAGGGTGGACTTGGGACAGCGGTTGCTTTGACACACTGCCACTGTCGTTTTCCAGCTCAGTCTAGTAGACCTGGACTCCACTCACTGGCCAGGGCGGAAGGTTTTACCCCAGGACACTGGATTATCCTGAGTTCTGCCAATATGTGGCTATCCATCTAATGTTTTTCAGTGATTTTTTAATCCATTTTTCTATTATTAAAATCATTATTCCTTTACTACACTATTAGCCCTTCTGCGTTGCTTTTCTCTGTGCTTATCTTTTTAATCCAGGTTCAAGTAATCAAGGTAATAATGAAACAAAAAAAAATCAAATACTTTGGCCATAAAAATAGAAGATAAGATTCAGTAGAGATTTAGTAGGGGGTCATGATAAAATGTCATGGGAAAAGGCACTAAGGTAGATAAAGGTGCGGCTAATAAACAAACGAACTTGCACTATTTTACAGAGGGGTGCTTTAGTCCATGAAGTCTCAAAGAATCGGATCTGACTGAACATATACGCATAACACAAGTTACCTTGGATATTTCACCGTCATGCCCTTCTAGCTTGGCTAGACATTTCCTGCTGGCTGCATTATACACTCTAGCTGTTCCTGGTAAAACAGAGATTACAGGTATAAATACTACATTAAAAAAATACAACATCTGCAGATCAAAGTGTGTTCTATGAGTAGTAACAAAGATCTCTTTATATAGTTACGGTCCCCCATCATTGCACTGAGCTGCAAAAGATAAAAATATAACCTTTTTCAATTTCCAATGACTGTATCAAATAATCCTAGCCTTCAGCTAAAGATTAACAGAACATATTAATCCTTAGAAGCTTTCTTAGTCCGCTATCAGCAAAGTGCTGAAAATTGCATGTAATCGCCATATAAACATTTGAAAGGCACTTGACTGAGTCAGGGGCAGATAACTGCAGAGTACTCAACATGAATCATACTTTTCTCACTGTATGTAATTCTGCTATTTACAGGAAATTAGAAGGGTATATAGAAAAAGGGTATTTTTATCATTAAATGTATATACATGACTAAATTTGGAGGAACTTTGAAATTCTTTTCACTTTCTTGCTTGACAGCTTTTACCATTATGTGCTTGGCTCACTGCACCAACAAGTATTATGTTCTCTTTGGAAATGGTAAACATGTAGCTATTTTAAATGGAATTTTCAGTGCTTCTGAAAACGTTTAAAATATATATTTTTCATATCATTTTATTTAAAGTGATTTTAAACCCAAAAACAACATTTTAGGAGTATTATATTGCACCTTACCAGTTCTTACATTTGGCGGCTGCATTCGCTTTTTTTTAGGCTTTATTGCCTTTTTTTTCACTTGGTGTTCTGCCCAGTTAGCCCGTTATTTTTCAACGTTTTTGATTAAATTAAGTTGTTCAGTAAAAGTGGCTATTAGATGGTTTTGCCAAACTATTCACCACTTACAGGGGTTCTTACAATAGTCAGCTTTTATTCATTTAAAACCTTTCTAGAAAGGAAAACAAAAGTTTGCTGTAACAGATTAAAAATTGTTAGCTGAAGTTCAGCTTTAATTTGTTAGTCAGGTTCATTGAAAACAGCTAGTGCATCTAAGGGTCCTTTCACACGGTCCGTTCAGTTTTTTTTTTTTCACGGACACGGATGCACTTTTGGAGGGTCCGTTCCGTTTGTCCGTTTATCATTCCATCCGTTTAAGGATGATAAACGGACATCCGTTTTTGCATCTGTTCCATTTTTTAAACAGAATAAAAATAGGGTTCTCTTCCATTTCAAAAAACAGAACTGAACGGAAAGGACGCAAATCGGATGTCAGTGGATGGTCATCAATGCATTATGTCAGTTTTTCATCCGCAAACAGATGGGAGGAAAAACGGACATACGGACCGTACGTGTGAAAAGTCCCTAACACTGCCCTCTTGACAGTTTGACCATGCTGCTGTCCAAAAGGTGTCTCTGTTGCTCCTCCATTCAGAATAGAGAGACCCTAAGGAAGGAAGAGTGTTACTGGCCAGATCACCAGGTGAACATAAAAAAGAAAAAAAAAAGCCTAAAATGTTAAACTACGACAGCCATTACATTGAAAAAGTAACCCCAGTTTTGTTGAGAATAAAAGAATTCCCTCTGGGTGATCTATGTACAGTGCAAAGATTTTAACAATTTTGGTTCAGATTCCTATTGATTTCTGCTCTTTGTTAAACAATGTTCTTTGTAGAGTGATTCTGAATAAGGGAATCATTTATTCGAATCAGCTAGAACACTTTCAGTATTTGGATGAAAAAAAAGTTGCTGCAGTGTCTGCATCTCTTTAGAAGTAATTAACCCTTAGGGAATATTTCACCAAAAAAAACATGTTTGTTACAGAGGATGCCTAAAACCTGATTTGTATCTTAGTTCTACACACAAGCAGGAAATTACATTCTTGGAAGCGTTCTGTACATCAAGGGTGTACAGAATGCTTGCAGGCTGCCATGTTGCAATTTTACAGAGAATTGCAGTGCTGCAGTTTAAAAAAGGAAAAGTAATTTTAAATAACCTTAACAATATGGTTTGTGTAGCTATTGTATTTTATATATTAATTTTTAGTGTATTATTTTGTAATGATAATGGAAATATGTTTTAAGGATTGCTAAGCTGAAATATATCACATTTTTGTTGTTGAGCTTAATACTGCTTTAATGTAAAACATTTCATATTTATACCTGCAAACAGAAGGTGGAGCTATAAGCGCCTTTTCACAGCTGTACACTTTGCAAGAGAAGATTCAATTTGCAAAGAATACCCAACCCTGTACAAGGAAAATGCATTTTTGCTTGCACATGATTGGATGATGGGAGTCAGCAAAGCTTCACCTTTCGCTAACCTCTGGGCAAATTCCTTTACAAAGTACAACTTCCTTAGCAGAGTGCCTTTAGTAAATCAAACTCAGAGAGTCTGAAGGCAAACAGCTTCTGCTATGGTGTCTTTTAGGAACACCCATAAAGATGTGTGTGTCTGTATGTGTGTACATGTGTATGTGTGTGTACATGAGTCTGTATGTGTGTGTCTGTATGTGTGTACATGTATATGTGTGTGTACATGTGTCTGTATGTGTGTGTACATGTG
This sequence comes from Pelophylax lessonae, assembly GCF_965119305.1. NCBI lineage: Eukaryota > Metazoa > Chordata > Amphibia > Anura > Ranidae > Pelophylax > Pelophylax lessonae. The sequence goes on from NC_138770.1 coordinate 183,080,408, forward strand.
TCTGTATGAGTGTGAACATGTGTCTGTACAGATGTGTGCATGTGTGTGTACATGAGTTTGTATGTGTGGGTACATGTGTCTGTATGTGTACATGTACAGTATCACTCAAAAGTGGGTACACCCCTCACATTTTTGTAAATATTTTATTATATCTTTTCATGTGACAACACTGAAGAAATGACACTTTGCTACAATGTAAAGTAGTGAGTATACAGCTTGTATAACAGTGTAAGTTTTCTGTCCCCTCAAAACAACTCAACATACAGCCATTATTTTTAAACCACTGGCAACAAAAGTGAGTACACCCCTAAGTCTCTGGAAGTTCAACATGGCACCTCATGGCAAAGAACTCTCTGAGGATGTGAAAAAAAGAATTGCTGCTCTACATAAAGATGGCCTAGGCTATAAGAAGATTGCCAAGACCCTGAAACTGAGCTGCAGCATGTGTGTGTTTGTACATGTGTTTGTATGTATGTATGTATGTATGTATGTATGTATGTGTGTATGTTACTTTTAATCCTAATATTCATGTACTATCAGAACTGCTTTTTAGGCAGCTTGTTCATAATAGCAGCAAGGGCTTCTGCTCCTCTGAAAAGCAGTCCATGCTCAGATCGTTCTTTAGAGGCATTTGACAGGCGGTAAAGAGGCAATATGCTGCCTCCTCACCATCTGTTTTAGCCCCGTAAATGCTGCATCACCACACCGCAACTGCATGCAATGCACACAGTTGCGGGGTGGTTGCAGTGCAGCCCCATTCACCCTGGGTATACCTCCAGCTGCAGCCACAGCATGTGTACATCCCCAGCTGCTGCCTATGCAGCTAAAGTGGAAGCAGTTGAGGTTGGTAAAAACAGCTCAACCATGTGGTTTTACCGCTCCTCCAACCTCACATGTGAGCAAACCCTTGATTCACATCTGTGTGAATGTGTGCTGCGTGTAGGACAGCCCATTCATTTCAATGGGCTGCCATACCTGCAGAAATGCAGGAAAAGAAGTCCCTGAGATTTTTTTAAAAAAATTGCACAACACAAAAAACATCTCACATTTGCCAATGTGTGGGGTACCATTAAGAATTAACGGCACCCCTAATGAGCAAAGCATTTGTCTGTGTGTCAGGAACAAATGCAGTTTTTCACGTGTTCCACGACACATAGGAACGTGAACCAAGCCTTGGACAGGGATGCATCAAGACTGAAAATATTTTTCAAGGGTGCCCAACTGGAAAAAGGTTGAAAAACACTGCCTTAAAGCGGAGTTCCACCCAAAAGTGGAACTTCCGCTTTAGGGAGTCCTGACCCCCCGACATGCCACATTTGGCATGTCATTTTTTGGGGGGGGGAGCGGGTACCTAGTTTTGACAGGTACCCGCTCCCACTTCCGCTCGGAGCGCCGCGGCGCCCTGAGCGGAAGTTCTCCTCTCCCCCTCCCTCCCTGCAATCTTCTGGGACACGTCAGAGGTCCCAGAAGATTGCCGGCCAATCACGGCGCGCAGCGCGACTCGCGCATGCGCAGTGGGTACCCGGCTGTGAAGCCGCAAACTGTAACAGCCGGGTGCCCACAGCAGTGATGCCGGCGCCGAGGGAGAGGATCGAGGCTTCCGGCGGCCGCATCGCTGGACCGTTGGACAGGTGAGTAAATGGCTGGAACTCCGCTTTAAAGTATAAACCCTCACCTTGTAAAACAACCCATTCAGTTAAAAGTTGCAATGAAAGGCAAAACATTTGTGTATACATATAAAAAACATTATAAATATTTTTTTTTTTCCTTTTTTATAAGTGATCACATACCCTCTGTTCTCAGCTGCATTAGAGTTGGGGGGAGAAGCAGCAGTACACTGATCTTCCCAATGAATGGTTGTGCAGGGTGAGGGGGGCGTGTCACCACAAGTCTCATCATTGGAGGAGATCAGGCTGAGTTCCCAGCACAGGTAGAGAACTGACCATGCTAAGCTCTCATGTCTAGAATGGTCATTTTTTAAAAGGAAAACCTCAAGGATCACCAGGGATTTTCACACCAAGTAAACAATACAAAGAGAACAGGATACTTTTTCATACAAGTGCATGGTACAGCAGGTACATATCAATGATATAAAATGTTGGGTTTACATATTCTTTAAAACAGGTATAAACTGCACTCAGAGATGAGCAGATAGGATTGAGAAATTTAATAGAAAAAGGCTATTTATGAGCCGGACTAACCATCAGCAGAGGCTGTAGCAATCAGCTGGCCAGTGGAATCAAATGAGACATCCAAGACCTCATCTTCATGTCCAGTGAGGGTAGCCACACATTTACCACTCAGAGAATCCCACAGCTGTGGAAAAAAAACAAAAACATTAACATAAAATGTGGGAAGGCCAATACACATCAATGTTCTTCTAGGTAAACTAAAAAAAATCATTTTAAAATGTGGAGCTGTGAAATACTGCCTTTGCTTCCCGTCCCTTCAATGAGAGAGAAGCTACGTTGCTGAGCTCTGCTGTCCTCTAATATCTTGTGGCTGTGGTCAGCCCCTCTTCTTGAACACATTACCTGACACATTGTTTACCAGTGGTGGTCTACCTGAAAACTATAGAGGGCCTCAGGTGGGTTCCCCGGACTCTTGGGGTCTACCTGAAAACTACTGTATAGAGGGCCTCAGGTGGGTTCCCCGGACTCTTGGGGTTTACCTGACACTACTGTATAGAGGGCCTCAGGTGGGTTCCCCGGACTCTTGGGGTTTACCTGACACTACTGTATAGAGGGCCTCAGGTGGGTTCCCCGGACTCTTGGGGTCTACCTGAAAACTACTGTATAGAGGGCCTCAGGTGGGTTCCCCCGGACTCTTGGGGTCTACCTGAAAACTACTGTATAGAGGGCCTCAGGTGGGTTCACCGGACTCTTGGGGTCTACCTGAAAACTACTGTATAGAGGGCCTCAGGTGGGTTTCCCAGACTCTTGGGGTCTACCTGAAAACTACTGTATAGAGGGCCTCAGGTGGGTTCCCCGGACTCTTGGGGTCTACCTGACACTACTGTATAGAGGGCCTCAGGTGGGTTCCCCCGGACTCTTGGGGTCTACCTGAAAACTACTGTATAGAGGGCCTCAGGTGGGTTCACCGGACTCTTGGGGAAAATACTTCTCAAAAAACCCCAAATGGTATACTGGAAAATTATGACTCAGTCAGTCATTCTCTTAGATGACAATGCACTGTCCCATAGTAGACAGATTATTAATAAGCATTGGGAGTAGAAATGTATATATGACAGAAAAATTTGTTTTGTTTCATTTTGTTTAAATTCGTTAATCTAGTTATTTAGTTCAGTTTAATTCGGTTGATTCGTTCAATTCATATTCGGAATTACCGTAGTTTTTATGTCTTTTTCAAATTTTCTTTGAATTTACCATTTTTTTTTAGATTTGAAATAATCGAAGATATATTTCGAATCGTTGAAACAAAAATTTTAGATCTTTTTTTTAATTCGAATGCGGCAAAGTGAAAAAAAAAAAAAAAGAAAAATCTTCATCAAATAATTACAATGACTCTTTAAATCATGGAAGTAGAAATTGTAAAGGAAATGGTTTGACAGCACTCCAGTGTCAGTGGATAAAAAGTCTTTATTTCTCCAAAAACATGACAGCACAATGAACAGATGCCTCAAACAGCAGACGCGGTTCACGAATCAGGTTCGCTTATTCATTGCTGAAAAAATCTTTAAATCATCTTTGGCTTAAAGAGGTGTTCCAGCTGGGGAAAAAAAAATTGAAAGTCAGCAGCTACAAAATCCTGTAGCTGCTGACTTTTAATATATAAACACTTACCTGTCCAGAAGACTGCGATGTCGACACCCCAGCGGTTTTTTGGATTGGCTGCCGGGTGCTGCCACCGCCATTCATTGATAGGGAAACCAGCAGTGAAGGCTTTCGGCTTCACAGCCGGTTCCCTACTGCACATACGCAAAGGGCGATACGCTTTCTAATTGGCTCGGCAGCAGGGGGAAGGAGAAGGGGGGCCAAACTTCCCAGGGACGGCGCCATCCCCCGGGAGTGGAGAAGAGTACCTGTCAAAAACAGGTACCCGTTCCCCTCCCCCCTGGAAGGTGCCAAATGTGGCACCGGAGGGGGGGGGGGGAGGAAACAGATCAGTGGAGGTTTCACTTTTAGACATTATTTTGAAATGGTACTCTAATAGCATACACAGTCTTTTGATTTCAGAAATATGTTTACAGTTCGAATTCGAATGGAATTCGATGTAAAATTTGATACGAATTTCAATTTGAATTTCGGAAATTCGGACAAACTTTGTTTCATTATTTGAAGCATTCAGTATACTTAGTTTATACTGTAATGAAAAATGTGTCTGAATATTTATTCGGAACGAAACAAATCGCACATGTCTAATTGGAAGACAATAAAACAGGATATAGTGCTAGTTTAAGGCTACCTGTTATGGCCCATACACACGACCAGAAATTTTTTTACGAAAAATACCACTTTTGAATTAATTGTACAATAATCTGATCATTAGTACACCACTTTCAAGAGCTAATCATGACAATCCATGTGCAATTATTTGATGGGACAAGCGCGAAAAATTTTCGCGAAAGATATCAGATCGTACAATTTCCATTGAACCACTTCACCTCTGGAAGGTTTTACCCCCTTCCTGACCAGGCTACTTTTTGCGATACAGCACTGCGTTACTTTAACTGACAATTGTGCGGTCGTGCTAAACTGTACCCAAATAACATTTTCGTGCTTTTTTTGCCCCCACAAATAGAGCTTTCTTTTGGTGGTATTTGATCACCTCTGCGGTTTTATTTTTCACAGTATAAACAAAAAAAGACAGACAATTTTGCATAGTTATAGCGTCCACAAACTATGGGATATTTTTATTCATTTTTTTTTTTTTTTACTAGTAATGGCGATGATCAGCCACTTATATCAGGACTGCTATATTGTGGCAGACAAATCAGACACCTAACTGACACTTTTGACACTTTATGGGGACCAGTGACACTAAGGCCCCTTTCACCCATACGGTCTGTTCAGATCCGCCTGTCAGTTTTTCAGGCGGATCTGAATGGATGCCCCATGCATCTCTATGGGGCAGCGGATGTCAGCAGAGACATGTCCACTGACATCCGATCCAATCCTGCCCGTCAAATCTGGACGGATGGAAACCCTATTTTCCATCCGTCTGGCGGTTTGGACCGAATGAGAACGGACAGGCGGTCGGTTCTCATCCGATTCCCCTATAGAGAACAGCGGGATCTGACACCTCCATCTCTGCACACAGAGAGGAGACGGAGCTGTTATCCGCCTGCTCAGCGGGGATCGGCGGATCGATTCCCCCGCTGAGCAGAACGGCTCCGTCGATGGAATGGAGCCGTGTGAAAGGGGCCTAATTCAGTGATCAGTGTTAAAAAAGAAAAATGCACTATCACTGTACTAATAAACACTGGCTGAGAGGGGGGATCAAAGGGTTAACTGTGTGCCTAGCCTGTGCTTACTCACTGTGTGGGAGGTGATTTTACTAGGGGAAGGCAAAGACCTATGTTCCTGCTTTGTAGCAAGACATTAGAAAGTCTTTACTCACTTTTGTTGCCAGCGGTTTAGACATTAATGGCTGTTGAGTTATTTTGAGGGGACAGCAAATTTACACTGTTATACAAGCTGTACACTCGCTACTTTACATTGTGGCAAAGTGTCATTTCTTCAATGTTGTCACATGAAAAGATATAATAAAATATTTACAAAAATGTGAGGGGTGTACTCACTTTTGTAAGATACTGTATATGGGTCCGCAAATACCCTTTTATGTCATGCACACTACCCTGTTCTTTCTATTCCCCTTCCTTGCCCCCTTCTTTTATTTTTTGCTTCCAACCTTATGCTCAGATAGTACTCTTTTCAGCGCAGTCAATTAAAAATGTTCCAACCTGAAACAAAAACCTGATGTAGAAAATTGCCTTTACCTTTGTTATACATGAGTTTATTTGGGGATTGCAATGTACCTTTAAAGGTGTGGTGTCTCATTTAGCCCTCGTTCACACTGAACACAGCTTTGAAATTGTGCGAATTCACACTATTTCAAAGCCGCATTACGGTCCAACTTGAAAGACATCTGTGCGTGTTCATGCCCAGATGTCTATTGAAGTCGCCAAAAATAGTGCAGGAGCTACTTTTGGAAATCAGTGCGGCGCGGATTGGGACGGTGCCATTTCCGGCAATAGGCTGCGATTTGACATGTGATTTGACCTGTCAATGTGAATGGGGGTTTTATGTTGTTTTCTAGGCCTTGCACTTTATGGCTAATATAACCTGCCTTGGTTCAGCTGTGTCTAACTGGGCTCTGTCTTTTCTATGACCCTCAACTTCCGAATGAATAAAAAAAAAAAACACATATTTTGGTAAAATACCATAAAAAATACCACATTTAAAATTTACAGTGATAATACAAATACCACCTTTAATTTGCTAATGCAGGCTTTCTATACAGATTATTGAAGGTATTCCCATGTCTCATTCCATCCCATATCCCATAAATAAAAAGGATTATTCGTCGTTTCTGGTCAGTGGATAGAATTATGTAAATGTTTTTTTTACATGATGTGCAAGGTACTGCCTAGTATTCTGAATATAGTAATCCTATTTTTTTCGATATGTGATGGAATAATGCCTCGTACACACGTGCAGATTGTCGGCCGAACGATCGGCCGTCTTTTGTCCAAGGTCTGTCGTGTCTGTTGAAAACTGCAAAAGACTGCACACGAATTTTGTCGGCCAACAACAGCCGACTGCAGAAGTGATGTCATGTGATGGTTAACTTTCCTTGTCTTTTTTCTTTTCTGAGCATGCCCAGTCTTGCAAATCTGCTGTCTGTCGGCCGAATTCTGTACTGACTGGCGAACAATCGGCCGTTCTGGTGTCGGCATACAAAAATTTTAATGCTTGCACGACAGATTCTGTTCGGCCCGAAAGTGCGCTGTCGGCTGTCGGAAGCATCATACTAACAAGCCTACAATCGGCCGATCAGTCGTCGGCCGAATCTTTTCGGCCGACAATCTGCACGTGTGTACGGGGCATAAGACTAATAAATGAATACCTTTGGTTCCAAGAAGGATCTACCATGCTATGCACTGGTTCGGTTGCTATACGATGTTCAATTACACCGGCAGATTACCCCATTTTCCATTCATTGCATTACTACATATTGAATAGCAATTGGAATGATTTATATCCCTATTTAAAGAGATTATCAAAAGATATTTCAATCAGAAAATACATTCATAATCACCCTGATTTGCAGCATCAGTACACAAGGAAACAAACACCTTATTCTTAGAAAATCTTTATAACGGTCTCACACTGCCTGTTATATGGATGGGCGAACAGTCAATTGTCAAGCTTAATAAAGAATTCAGTACTATATTTTTCTAGCATTCATCTAATGTACTATGCCCCGGTCGGCTGCCAATATGAAGAAGAACTTATAAATGACTTCTGAGAATTTCTATTGCGTTCAGACAATTATTTTCTCATGTGATGCCAGGAGAGTTAAGCAATGAAAAAGGTCTGTGTACATCTTGGGATGGAAGACGCAGAGAAGTGATCGCTTCTACTTACTGTTTTATGAGCTGACTAACACTATAGGGAAATGTGCACACTGATTATTTCAAGCAAATTTCCTCCTACAAAAAAGGAACCCTGCTCTGACTATACATCCATCACAGCTATCACCTGGACGGCAGTCAATACAATTATTATTAGTATTGACCAGACCTTCAGTACACATTCCCAGTCTCTTTTCTTCTGCACAAGGTCAGAATATATTGTGGAAATAATGAAGTCAATTTGTGGCTGCGGTTTTCCAGTGCCTGCTATCTTTCACGGAGTCATAAATTTGAGGCATCTGCTATAAAGTCCTGAAATAACGGCAGTATTTTCAGAGGTAGATTAAGCAAATCCACTTGATTTGCTTAAGACCAAAGGAGTCCAAAGGGAGGGATTTAAGAGGGGCTGTAAGGGCACAATAGCCTGTCACCCTCTGGGACCGGGATTTAAGAGTGGCTGTAAGGGCACAATAGCCTGTCACCCTCTGGGACCGGGATTTAAGAGTGGCTGTAAGGGCACAATAGCCTGTCACCCTCTGGGACCGGGATTTAAGAGTGGCTGTAAGGGCACAATAGCCTGTCACCCTCTGGGACCGGGATTTAAGAGGGGCTGTAAGGGCACAATAGCCTGTCACCCTCTGGGACCGGGATTTAAGAGTGGCTGTAAGGGCACAATAGCCTGTCACCCTCTGGGACCGGGATTTAACCACTTAAGCCCGGAAGATTTTACCCCCTTCCTGACCAGGGGGTATTTTGCGATTCGGCACTAAGTGACTTTAACGGACAATTGCGTGGTCGTGCGACGCCGTACCTAAACTAATTTGACGTCCTTTTTTTCCCACAAACAGAGCTTTCTTTTGGTGGTATTTGATCACCTGTGCGATTTTTTGATCATGCGCTATAAACAAAATAAGAGCGTCAATTTTGCAAAAATAACAATATTTTTCACATTATTTTATATGAAATTCCCCCCAAAAAAAATGTAAAAATCAAAATTTTTTAACATTTTCGGCCAATTTTTTTTATGCTACATATGTTTGGTAAAAAAAAAAAAAATCGCAAAAAGCGTATTTTGATTGGTTTGCGCAAAAGTTATCGCGTTTACTAACAAAGGGAAAGATTTTTGTCATTTTTGTTGTTTTTCTTTTTAACGCGTAATGGCGGCGATCTGCGATTTTTTTGCGGTACTGCGACATTGGGGCGGACAGATCGGACCCTTGACTGACATTTTTGACACTTTTGGGGTTACCAGTGACATTACTGCAGTAATCAGTGCTATACATATGCACTGTTACTGTAAAAATACACTGGTAGTGAAGGGGTTAACTTTATTTGAGAGGGAGGGGCTGTGTGTGTCCCTAGGGGCGTGATTCTAACTGTGATTGGCTGTGGCTTGTGCTGTAGGAACAATGATCAACGGTCCTACATAGTAGAACCGTATGATCAGTGTTTCTACACAGGGGAGAATGACAGGCGGCTTGTTTACACTAGCCGCCTGACTTTCTCCCTCTGCAGCGATGATCGCAGAGTGACCGGCGGACATCGGGTCCGTCGGTCACATGCGCGGGAGCGCGCCTCCATCGGCGCACGCTCGCTCCCCAGAGCCTCACAGGCTAGTGACGTTTATTTACGTCACTTTGCCTGTGAGGGGCTGACCGCTGCAGTATATCTACTTGCGGCGGTCGGCAAGTGGTTAAGAGTGGCTGTAAGGGCACAATAGCCTGTCACCCTCTGGGACCGGGATTTAAGAGGGGCTGTAAGGGCACAATAGCCTGTCACCCTCTGGGACCGAGATTTAACAGTGGCTGTAAGGGCACAATAGCCTGTCACCCTCTGGGACCGGGATTTAAGAGTGGCTGTAAGGGCACAATAGCCTGTCACCCTCTTGGACCGGGATTTAAGAGTGGCTGTAAGGGCACAATAGCCTGTCACCCTCTAGGATCTGTATCTGCCGAAGGCCCTGCTCACACCTGATCGTTTTTCAGCTCGTAAAACGCTCTGAAGTCTTAAAACACCCAACATTTTAACCACTTGCCGACCAGTCACTGGGACTGTACTGCGGCAAAGTGGCTCGATTCCATCCAGCAACGTAGACCTATGTCGCTGGACTCCTCCCCTTGTGGGCGGCGCTCGTGCGCCGCCGGAGGCTCGCTCCCGCTGTTTTCAGTCACAGCGGGAGTCGGGCCAGGGGAGGAGCAGCGGCGATCGCATAGGGTTCAGCATAGCTGAACATGCGATCTGTCCCTGTGTCACTCAGTCACCTCCCCCCACACACGTTAGTAAGCACCAGGCATACATTAACCCCTCCCTCTCCAATAAAATTAACCCCTTCCCTGCCAGTGTCATTTTTACAGTAACAGTGCATATTTATAGCACTAATTACTGTAGTAATGTCACTGGTACCCCCAAAAGTGTCAAAAAGTCAGTCAAAGGTCCGATCTGTCCGCCGCAATGTCGCAGTCCGCAAAAAAAAAAAATCGCAGATTGCCGCCATTACTCGTTAAAAAAAAAAAAAACACCAAAAATGACAGAAATCTTTCCCTTAGTTAGTAAACGCAATAACTTTTGCGCAAACCAATCAAAATATGCTTATTGTGATTTTTTTTACCAAACATAGGTAACAGAAAACAAATTGGCCAAAAATTTTAAAAAATTGTGATTCTTACATTTTTTTGGGGGGGAATTTCATATAAAAAGTGTGAAAAATATTATTTTTTCAAAATTTACACTCTTTTTTTGTTTATAGCGCAAAAAGTAAAAATCGCACAGGTGATCAAATACCACCAAAAGAAAGCTCTGTTTGTGGGAAAAGAAGGACGTAAATTTTGTTTGGGCACGGCATCGCACGGCCGCGCAATTTTCAGTTAAAGTCGCACAGTGCCGAATCGCAAAAAGTGGCCTGGACGTAAGACAGCAAAATCCTCCGGTGGTAAAGTGGTTAATTTCAATGGCCCCTGTTCCCATATGAGCGTTTTGTCGCCTGAAGCATAACACCTGAAGCTTCTTTTTTGGCAGATTACAAGCATTTTTGTTAGATGTCAATGCCTGCCTCCAAACACCTGCAAAAAACACCTGAAAATGATATGCTCAGATGTGAATGGAGCCTAAACGTGGTGGGCACATCAAGACACTTCCCAGTATACTCAATACCTGTCTTATGGATAGCTGTATACTGTAAACCTGTCTAATGGAGGTTTGTAGTGAAAGCCCTACACTCCCTTGCTATTGACTTACATGCAGATTTTCTACCATGCATAGCAGTAGATGTGAATATTCGGTATAGAAAAACTCATCCAAAGATCTGCTAGTTTATCTGAAAACAATTATTTCTCCCAATATGTCTGTCATTTTAATATGATTGAGGTGGGGAGAATAGCGGGAAAGCTTTATAGTGATATCATTTGTAATTTGTGGCCTAAAGCTAATTAGGCAACAGGAGACATGCCTATTCTTTAGGCTACATTCACACCTGAGCGTAGCGTTTTCGCGCGTTTTTTACCGCAATGTTTACCGCGATTTTTACCGCGATTTTTGTGCAGGCGTTTTTAGATTGAATAGAGACCAATGGAAAACGCCTGTAATCTGCCCAAAAAGAAGCTCATGTACTTTTTTGAGCGTTGGGCGTTTTGTATACAGCATCAAAACGCTCAGATGTGAACAGGGGCCATTGAAATGAATAGGATTTGTCTTGTTGGGTGTTTTGAGAGCTGATCCTAGAGCAGAAAAACGCCCCAAAAACGCCCCAAAACGCCTACATGTGAACGGAGCCTTAAATAGTACTACTGAACATCCAAGGCTGCATTCACACAAGCTATAAAAGGAGACACTGAGAGCAGTTCCAATTCTCTTCCAAGCGACCCCTGAATGGTAAGGAGGAAGATATATTGTGTTGAAGGAGATGACACAGAACACTTATCACTTTGTCGCAGAAAGTTGTACATGGCTGCCTAATTCAACACATTGCAAAGTACACTATATTACCAAAAGTATTGAGATGCCTGCCTTTACATGAACTTTAATGGCATCCTAGTCTTAGTACATAGGGTCCAATATTGAGTTGGCCCACCCTTTTCAGCTATAACAGCTTCCTCTGGGAAGGCTGTCCACAAGGTTTAGGAGTGTGTCTATGGGAATGTTTGACCATTCTTCCAGAAGCACATTTGTGAGGTCAGGCCCTGATGTGGAGGAGAAGGCCTGGCTTGCAGTCTCGGCTTTAATTCGTTCCAAAGATGTTCTTTTGGGTTGAGGTCAGAACTCTGTTCAGGCCAGTCAAGTTCCTCCACCCCAAACCCGTTCATCCATGTCTTTATGGACCTTTGTGCACCAGCACGCAGTCATGTTTAATCAGAAAGGGGCCATCACCAAACTGTTCCCACAAAGTCGGGAGCATTAAATTGTTTAAAACGTCTTGGTATGCTGAAACCTTAAGAGTTCCCTTCACTGGAACTAAGGGGCCAAGCCCAACCCCTGAAGAAGGACCCCACACCATAATCCCACCTCCACCAAATGATTTGGACCAGTGCACAAATCAAAGTCCATAAAGACATAGAAGAGCGAGTTTGGGGTGGAGGAACTTGACTGGCCTGCACAGAGTCCTGACCTCAACCCAACAGAACACCTTTGGGATGAATTAGAGTGGAAACTGCAAGCCAGGCCTTCTCATCCAGCATCAGTGCCTGACCTCACAAATGCTCTTCTGGAATAATGGTCAAACTTTCCCATAGACACACTCCTAAACCTTGTGGACAGCCTTCCCAGAAGAGTTGAAGCTGTTATAGCTGCAAAGGGTGGGCCAACCCAATATTGAACCCTACGGACTAAAGGCCCGTACACACGTACCGATCGTCGGCCGACGGAACGTCCTACAAATGTTCGCGGCTGGTGTGTTTGTTGTTTGTCTGTTGAAAAGTGCTCAAAACTTGCCCAGGACATTTGTCTTCCGACAGAAAATGACGTCACTACGTTCCACGCACGTTCGCCGCTACAAAAGAGGAAGTGAGTGTTTGGCCGTGACCCTTCTGGGCATCTCGCGCTGATTTCGGTAGCATTTGTTTGGTTGACGACATTTCGCTATTTTCCGAGACATCGTTCGAGAATTTATTATGGCGACCGTGAATTCGTCCGTTGCTGTCGTTAGTGTTGGAGTTTTGGCTCTGAGACGACGTACGAGCAATAGGAAGAAGAAGCGGACCTCCTGGACGAAAAATTGGTTGCTTAACCGTGATCAATTTTCTCATATGTCCTTGCTGAGGGAGCTCCAGGAAAATAATCCTGATGACTTCAGGAATTATTTGAGGATGACGGATCCCATCTTTTACCGTCTTCTTGCCCTGGTGTCCCCCTATATTCTGAAGCAGGATACTTGTATGCGGCTTGCAATTACTCCTGAGCAAAGGTTAATTGCGACGTTGAGGTATCTTGCAACAGGGAGAAGCCTGCAGGATCTGAAGTTCACCACAGGCATCTCCCCCCAAGCACTTGGAGTCATCATCCCTGAGACCTGCTCTGCCATCATCAAGGTCTTGCAGAAGGACTATATCAAGGTATGTTTGATTTTTTACATTACATTACATGTATTAGTCGTTTCACCCGAATTATTAGGTTTTTGGATGTACAGCAATTGATACAGGCCATTATTTGTAAACTACCCTCTGTCCGCATGCACATAGTAGTAAAGATGTAGATTATCTTAACCATTTGTAAAATTACCCACTAACCACCCCACCATTCTCTCCTATGTGTCCCTAAACGCATTGCCTGTTAACAGTATGTCGAATTTATCTAATTTTATTGCTTTCCCTCAAACAATTATTCCTTGGCCAATGTTTTAGTACCTAGTTAATGATTTATCTAAAATACATCAGTCCATCCATTCCCACCTATGATTCTGTATGTTTATGTAATGATGTTAAAACCTTCACTGACCACAAGCCCTTATTGATGTATAAATGCCCAGTTTTACTTACCCATCCCCCACCCACATGCTAAATCTCAAAGTCAGCATATACCAAAGCTCAAGTTCAGAGGTCTTCAAACTATGGCCCACCAGTTGTTCACGAACTTCAATTTCCATCATGCCTAGTCATGTCTGTGAATGTCAGAGAATTACAAGGCCTCATGGGATGTGTAGTTCTGCAACAGCTGGATGGCCGTAGTTTGTAAATCTCAGCTCTAGCTGGTGAGTATAATGGGCCATACACACTAGAAGATTGTCAGAACAATTTATCCTTCCGATTTACCAAAACCAAATAATATAAGGTCCAACAAACACTTTCAAATCCTATGCAATCTGGTAGGCCCTTGCACTACATAGAAAAGGTAAATCTGCACGAAAAAGTCTTCAGAGAATCTTCTAGTGTGTATGGCCCTTTACAATATAAGAACAATAGGAGGTTGAAAATAAATGTATGTAGATGTTACATCCCCATATCCAAACCTTTGCCTTCCTGTTGTATATTTTTTTAGCAAGTTGCATAAGCATTTAACAGACAACTGTGTGTGTAATTAATAATGTGATGTGCCCAAGCACTAATTTTTTTTTTTTTATTTTTTCCCCACAGTTTCCTTCAAACGCAGAGCAATGGCTGGAGATTTCTGATCAATTTCTGGAGAAGTGGAATTTTCCCAATTGTGGGGGTGCTATTGATGGGAAGCACGTCCGCATTGTCCCCCCTCCGAATTCCGGCACATTTTTTTATAATTATAAAGGTTTTTTTAGTATAGTCATGCTAGCCATAGTTAATGCAAACTATGAGTTTATTTTTTTGGATATTGGCAAAAATGGCCGCAATTCGGATGGGGGAGTTATTGATCAGACGGAGTTCGCTCGTCGTCTAAAGAACGGCACTCTGAACCTGCCATCCAGGGAGCAAACTGTTGAGGGTATGAGCTTTGTGTTTATCGCAGATGAGGCTTTTGCGCTTGGGGAGCATCTCATGAAGCCCTACCCTCAGAGGAACCTCACCCCAGACCAAAGGATTTACAACTACCGGTTGTCCAGAGCTCGCAGAGTTGTGGAGAATGCCTTCGGGATAATGGCCAACCGGTTCCGGATATTCCTGACGTCCATAAACCTGGCACTGTACAAAGTGGATAATGTGGTCTTGTGTTGCTGCATTTTGCACAACTTCCTACGCAGGAATGCACAAAATTATGTATTGCAGCAACTGGATACTGACCCTGCTATGCCAGGTACAAGTGGAGAGGCCCAACCTTCTAACCAAGTGGAGTCCATGCCGTCAATGGAAGTTGGACGGTCAGCATTGGCATCACACAGGGCCCGTCAGATCCGCCAGGAATATCTGGACTATTTCGTGGGGAGAGGAGCTGTGTCCTGGCAGCAATCACTGTCACACACCCATTAATCTTGTTAAAGATTGGACACACAAGATAAATGTCAGAGATATATTATTTTTCAACACATTAAACAAAAATTGCAATGATTCTGTATTGTGGATTATAATCATTTGGGCACATATGCCAAACACTATTATTTGGGTTAATCATGTGTTATATATGTGTGACTTTGGAAGGGTTAATACATTCATCAGTGTGTTTCTTGACTGTAGTCTCTCACCAGCTGATCCAAAGTGATGATGGCCATGTGTTATTTTTTAGCCAGTGGTGTAAATACAAGGGCCTTCTGCACCCCACAAAATGTACACAAACCCTGTCACATTGAGAACTAGGTCACACCCAAGGTTCATCTAATGTCACCTTACATTGGTGTTCATTGTCCAGAAGTTGCCCATACTATATATTTCATATAATACATTAGGGTATTAACAAAGTACCTACACCTGTTATGTTGTGTTCATTTATGACATCCTTCTCACTGCCCACCAATGTTAGGATATGTCAGTGTTATGTGAAACTTGATCATTGTTCATCTCAAAGTGTTATATATATAGGTAATGGAAAGTGAACTAGAGCAACGAACAAGCAATACACTATAGATTACACTGATCTCCCTACACTGATTGCTACTGGCAATATCAATGCCATATTGAATCCTAGGACTGCTAGTACCTTGAGTGTTGAGTCACACTTATGCGATGCGGGAAGTCTGCGACTTTGCAGCCTTCCAGCATTGCATAAGGGTGACCCGCCACTTACTTTTTGCACAGGATTGTATTCCACAAGTGTTAAGCACTGTGCGATCCAATCCAGATACATCAGAAATAAAGGGTCATGTGCGACTTGTATGCGTGTTCAGTGCGAATGTAGCCATACAAAGTGTATGTCTCAATTCACACTGCACATCTGATGGCATGTAATATCGTAGCGCACTGCTCCTTTATTACATGCGATCAGATGTTCATGCGAAAATCAGCTATACAGTTTGTATGGCTCAATTCGCACTGCACTCGCACAAAAGTCGCACATGATGCATTTATTCAGCCGCATCAGGATAGGATCGCACAATCGTTCAAACTTGTGTGATCCGATCCTGTGTGAAATGTCAGATCGCACTGTGATATGCGTTAAAACTGGGGGTATCTTTAACATTTCATTGACACCTCCAGCAACTCGCATATGGCAGTGTCCAAAATGCTTTCATTAACATGTAAATATGGGAATAGGACAGCCATCATACATTTAGTGCTTCTTTACACAGCTTTAGACCTCGACCCCCCAACGAAAGTCTAATAAAGAATTGAACACACATTGTTGAATGTAAAAACGTTTTAGTATCAAACATTCACAGGGTTAGGGTTAGGGTTAGGGTTAGGGTTAGGGTTAGGGTTAGGGTTAGGGTGTTGTAAAGTGCTTTTCCCAAACTTGGGTACACTCTTTAACATCTGAGTGTAATTAAAATGCCCTAAAACATTATAAAAAATTTGTAACATCAGGAACATCCCAATACAAACATTAAAAACCTAGTAAAATTGTGGCTTAAAATTTGCCAATCATGTCCACAAAATTGCGCATTTTGATTTGTAATGCCGTTGCAGTCTCCTTTATTTGTTCCAGGTCTGCGCAGCATTGGAGAGCCTCACGGGTCAATTTGGCTAATGTGCAACTATGTAAAACATGGTCTGTAAAAAATAAAAAAAAATGAGTCAATGTGAATCACCTACATGAGGTCATAATAATAGAGAAACATTTGGTGTCCAGGTAATCTTAAATTCCTCTCGAGTTAATACCTACCCTGTTCTTATGCTCTTTTGCCCTAGGCTCTTCTTCTTCCTCCTGTCCTCCTCCGATGCTGTTGCTGATGATTCTGCCGGTCTCCTGAGCTTACTATATATTCATTAGGGGTGTGAACGCATGATGACGTCATTGTGAGGGCATGGTTGTAATGTATATATATTAAGATGCAGAGACCAGAGACGGGCAGAATGCACGGCAACAGCATTGGAGGAGGACAGGAGGAAGAAGAAGAGCCTAGGGCAAAAGAGCAGACAACATAAGAGCAGAAGATTGGACAGCAGAAGACTGGAGAGGAGAAGATCCAAAGAGCAGAGTGGAGAAGACCGGATGAAGATCTTTAAGAACATTTCATAAACGTCTCCTGTCGTTATTCACATACACTTCCATTTATGTGGTTAATGTGTAGGGGTACTATGTACCCCATACCCATTCACATAGTGATTGGGGTCTGGGATCTGGGGGCCACCCTTTGTTAAAGGTTGCTTCCAAAGTCCTAGGAACCCCCTGGCCGCATGACCCCCCAAAACCACCAGACAGGGTTGTGGGGATGAGGCTCTTGTCCTCCTCTACATGGGAGTAAGGTGCTTTTGGGTGTGCGGTGCAGAGGCCCCCTGGCCCAAAGCAACAAAACCCCCCCATGTTGAGGGCATGTGTCCTGCTGTGGTCCAGGGGGTGTTTGGTCCGCTTGCTCGTTCTCTTTCCTGGCCTGACAAGCTGCATGCTTGTATAAGGGTCTGGTAGGGGTTTTGGGGGTAACCCACGCTGTCTTTTTGTTGTGGGCATACCCTCAAACTCAATACCACACACAAAAGGCCTGGTTGTGAACTTGGGGGGACACCCACGGTGGGTTGTTCAATTTTTTGGTGTAGTTCCCCCTCAAAAATCTTCACAACGCAAGTGGCCCCGCAAGTCAGAGCATCCTGATCCGACTTACGGTGCGACTTCCATTCAAATAAAGAGGCTCCCATAGGGAACTAGTGTTGTAAATTGGAGGCTAAAAATAACACTGATAAAAATCATTCTGCAAAAACCTACGTGGGCACACAATTGGCTCTTGGACACTTGGTCCTGGTTCCTCCACAGTTTCGGAACTGGCTTCCATGCTGCTTGGCAAGTTGCCAGGAGATCGGGCTTCTGACCTGGCTGGGGATGCCACATCCTGGCATGATGCAACATCTGCAATGTAAATTTGTAAGGGAATACAAGAATATAAGGTTAAACAATCATTGCAAATACACATATTTCTATGATCCCACTACACAAAAATCTGTGACTACCAACCTTCTTGTTGCTCTGGTGTCTCATCACTTGTTGGCTCCACCAGGATTATTTCCGGAATAAGGTCTTCATCTACATAATACAAAACATTGGCCATATCATAAAAGTCACAAGAGGTACATTTGTTAGGACATGGTGCCCTGCTTGATAGCTCTTTTAGTAACAAATATGAAGACATGTACATGGTTATCTACGAAAAATATGGTACATTAATGTTTGACAGTGCATAGGAACCAATTACCTTTAGTGGAATCTGTGCCACCTTCTGTGCCCATGTCCTCATCTTGTTCGGCAACTGCCGATGGAGCTGCCAGACCTCTCCTCCTCCTTTCCCATAGTTTGGCACGGAGTTTACGTTTTTCTCCTATTTAAAGGTTTGAATAATAATCTGTGATTAATAGGAATGTTTGCTGAGAAGATTCGTGCAGGAAAGAACGTTCGTTGCAACACAATACATATATTTTTAACTATGGCTTCCTGACTTTTAATGTCATATACTAAAACATCAACAATAGATCGATCAAATCACGACATGACAACTAAAATGAGTAATCTAACTTTTTACATAGACATTATAATCTAGACATGTTAATACAACATACACAAAATTATAAAAAACATATTGCATGATTAAAAAAATAAAGAAAAAATAAAACTTACTTTTTTTCAAAATCCGATGGATTTGGGAAAGCTGATCCTGCTCACGGTGTTTGAGGTCAGACCACCGTTTCCGAATCTGATCTTTCGATCGCTCGACACCGAATTTTTTGACCAAACAGGCCTCCACCTTGTCCATGATGCCATCTTTCCTGGCATTGGGCCGATCGTAATTTGCCAACTTTCCATCGTAATCCATTTTTTCTAAAATGGAGACCATCTCCACCATTTCTGGCTTTGACATGGGTGTAGCCCTTGATTTTCGGGTGGCCCAATCACTTCGGCCCCCACTAATTGAGCTCCCAGATTGTTGAGACATGGTTCGTAATTAAACAATGATTATTCCACTGCCTCAGGTGTGAGTGTCGCATGTAGGCCTGATCTTCGGCACGTACACACCCCTGCACAAGCCCGCCACTGGAGGAGGAGTTGACGCCTGCGCTGTATTTAAAGGACGCCAAATCGTTCGGCCGACGATTCGCTAGCGGACATATCGAGAGTTGGAGCACGATCGAGCGGCGAATCACGACTTTTCCCCACAAACAAAGGTACGACTCTTTTAATAGAAAGTGTGTGTTTTGGGCCCTATACAGCTTTTATTAGGAATATCTTTATTATGTGCCAAAATACATGCTCTTTTAATATGTTTTGTGTTGTTTTGTGTCTTGCAGGCATATACTGTCCTGCAATATGGTGGACAATTTCACCACCCACAACTTTCTCATCAGTTTCATTGATGAGTTCAGGCAACTGCCGTGTTTGTGGCAAGTGAAGTCCGCAGATTATAAAAATAGAAAACTCAGAAAACAGGCCATGGAACATTTGGTGGCCTTCTACAAGCCCGTCTGTCCTGGGGCAAATTTTGAGTATATACGCAAAAAAATAAACAGTATTCGCACTGCCTACAGGCGGGAGTTAAAAAAAATAGAGGAGTCCACCCAGTCTGGAGCAGGGGCACGGAATGTATATGTACCACGGCTGTGGTACTTTGATAACATGCGGTTCCTGGCAGACACCATGGAATCCAGGCCGTCAATTTCAACACTGCCTTCTACTTCGGCAGAGGGCTCAGTGTCGGTAGATCCAAGCCAGGATGAGGATTTCCTGGAGGAGAGTTTTACTCAGGTATGGCATTTCACAATATATTGTCTGCTAAAATGTAATCATGTAACAAAATTATAAGCTAAACCATAATTGACCCTTTAGGTAAACGGGCATAGCAAGGGGTTGGCATGACAGGCAACCGCCAGGGGCGCAGGCCAAGGGGGGTGGGTCACAAAAACATTGGCATTGTTTTATTGTTTATTTTAACAATCCACTCAGCCTGCACACCCCAGAACCCCCAGTTTGCAGGCGGATTCATGCAGGTGTAAAACATTGAGAGCAGCTTCATGCAGGTGTAAAACATTGAGAGCAGCTTCATGCAGGTGTAAAACATTGAGAGCAGCTGAGCCAAAAGACCAGGAGACTGAGACTGCCTCTCACTGCATCCCCAGCACACCTCTGGTCTTACAAACACTGCTGCATCCCCAGCACACCTCTGGTCCTAACAAACACTGCTGTAGCCTCAGCATTCCTCTGGCTCAACCTTTTTTAATACAAAACTAACAGCTCCTGCAAATGATCCATCCATCCTTGCTTCCATGTCTCTGGTCTCTCACTCTGGGTCAGCAAGGCAGGTGGCTCCCTTATTCATGTTTCCCTGCACTGCTTCACCCTCAATGCCCTACATCAAGTCCTCTGCAAGTTCAGGCCCCTCTCTCTCTGCAACCCCCTCCTCTCTCTCTCACACCCCCTCTTTCTCTCCCTCTCTCTATCTCTCAACCCTCTCTTTCTTTTTCACACCTGAGACAATGATTGCCCACTAGAGAGCTCTACACTGGGCAAACAAGGGGCAAATTAGAAACTTTTAATGCCCTTTAATTTTTTTTTGGGGGGGTGGGTTACAGTTTTACATTGATCTTGGGGGGGGGGGGGGTTGTTGCCAAATACAGCTCCTCAACAAGGGCACTGGAGACCCTAGATATGCCACTGTATGTAAAGTCTGCTATTTGTTCACAATAATATAACAAACATGACTTTTTATATACACTATAATATTCTAATCAATTGTTCATTTCATCAACAGGGAAGTGTCACTGAGGAGGAGCCAGGTTGCAGCCAGGAGCCTGGGGAGCCTGCGGAGCCTGAGGAGCCTGAGGAGCCTGCGGAACTCTTTCCACCACCACCTCCTCCTGCCAAACGGAGGCAAAAGAGGAAACACATCGACGACATCACAGATGAATTCATACAGGAGGCCACCATAGCCCTCCGTAGGAAACCGGAGGCAAATGAGTCCTTCGGGAATATGACTGCCAAAATTTTGGATAAGGTGGACCTCAGGCAGTGTCAGTATGCCAGAAAAATTATTCTTGATGTGCTGCAAAAGGCTGAAAACGGCATACTTACTGAGCACAGCCATGCATGCCAGGAGCACCCGTGCCCTCCACCTCCACCTCCACCTCCACCTCCACAACACCCACCACCTCGCCAAATGCCACATGGCCAGTGGCAATATGGCCAGCAGGATCCAAACCTGCCCTCATGGCAACCTGATTACAGTTACCAGCAACTTTAATTTTTGTAACCCCCTATTATTTATTTTACCCCTGTTTGCCAGTTTCTAGTTTAATTTTGTCCAAATGGACCTTTTTTATGTTTAGTTATACGGAAAGTATTGATGTTTGCTTTGTTTTTTTTTTGCTGAGATCCAAAAAATAAAGAAAATTGAAAATAAAAAATGGCCTATCTGAATTTGTTAACATGTTTAATATTGTGCGTAACCTGAAAAATATGTTTTAGACATTAATTCATACAAGAATAAAGGGTCATATAGTTAGATCTTTGGTGTGAAAATACAAAAATAATGGTGAAGAGTTCAAATTATTTAATTCTAAAATTTGATAGAACAGATAGAATAGACAAACATTATCTTCATCATAACAGAACACATGCCTTTTTATTAGAAAAGTATGGCATTATGAGCAGCATCTTCCTTCTTCTCACATTTATCAAGATGAGCATGTGCTCCGCATTTCACCTATTTCTTGGACTTCCGCGAGCCGAAAGTTCTTTCTGAATAAAATGTTGAGTTTACTAGAGAAAATTCTTCCGGGAACTCATTTGGTTTGATCATGCGTGTTGGGATTTGTAGCTGTGTGTCGGCAGAATTGTGTACTGACAGGCGAACAATCGTCCGTTCTGGTGTCGGCATACAAATATTTTCATGTTTGCAAGAAAGACTTTTGTCCGCGGATTGTGCGCAGACATCTGTCGGAGGCACCATACTAACACGCGTACAATCGGCAGATCCTTCGTCCACCGACGTTTGTATGCCGACGATCGGTACGTGTGTACGGGCCTTAAGGCTGGCCATACATGTTCAACTTTTGTTGTACAATTTTCTGTTAGATCTACCACAAACCACATAATGTGAGGTCAAAGCTAACCAACACATTCACTTGTATCTAATCAGGCCTTCGTACTACATACTTGAAGGTACATTTCAAGAAAATTGGACAGAAAATTGTAAGAAAATTGAATCATGTATGGCCAGCCTTAGACTGGGATGCCATTAAAGTTCATGTGCATGTAAAGGCAGGTGTCCCAATACTTTTGGTGCTATAGTGTAAAACCACAGGGGTTGGAACATGGCTAAATCGACATTCCTAAAACACTGGGCCAGGACACTGTTCTGCATCAATCTGCAACAAACCGCGAATAGTCATATTTTGCTTAAGGCTACATTCTCACCTGAGCGTAGCGTTTTTCGTGCGTTTTTTACCGCGATTTTTGCGGCGATTTTTACCGCGATTTTTGTGCAGGCGTTTTTAGATTGAATAGAGATCAATGGAAAACGCCTGTAATCTGCCCAAAAAGAAGCTCCTGTACTTTTTTGAGCGTTGGGCGTTTTGTATACAGCGTCAAAACGCTCAGATGTGAACAGGGGCCATTGAAATGAATAGGATTTGTCTTGTTGGGCGTTTTGAGAGCTGATCCTAGAGCAGAAAAATGCCCCAAAAACGCCCCAAAACGCCTACATGTGAACGGAGCCTTATTGTAGTTAAATGTTTTCTGTTTAGTTGCTTTGAGCTATTCACTGTACGGAGTTCAGGAACACTGTTTGCCAAAGTACAGAGTTCTCAGAACAACGGTATCACTCTTCAGAAATAAAGCATTAAAATATACAAGACATCTAAAAATCATATGCCTTTATACTTGAAAATGTAAGTCTTGTGAGCTGCTATGCTGATGTATTCTTGTTTTAAAACTTCTAAGCAGCCCCCACGGACAAACACTCATATGTGTTCACTGAAAATTGAGGCATAGACAGGCATAGGTATGACAGTTCTTTAACAGAGACTTTTATGATTTCATTTGTTTTATTTTTTGATCGATCAATAACATATTTGCAAATCAAGTAGATGTATACACATTATTGGTGGTTGGAAGAAGTATAGGAAGCATTGTTAAAGACACAGTGGATATTTCTTTGATAGACATTTACAAGTTTATTCCATTTTTTTTGTTTGATGTGGTTTTATGTATGTATAATGGATAGGAATATTGGTTTGATAGTAAGAGAAGTATTTTACACTAGAGGACAAATAGTGTCACACCTTGGGGACGATTTACTAAAACTAGAGTCAAAATCTGGTGCATCTCTGCATAGAAAACAAATAGTTTCTAGGTTTTTTGGCAGAGCTTAACCACTCCAGGACCACCCGCCACAGTTATACGTCGGTATTTTGACATTAAATACAGGGGTTATGGCAGCGGACAGCTGCCATAACCCTGGTATTTTTTTTTACTGGGCGGGCATTCCTCTTTCTCTTAAAAGTGGTCCCAGCAGCGGATTCTTCGAGGGATCACTTTTATGGGACCCCCCTCCCGCCGCTTCCAGAGTACCGTAATTTTCCCCGCTTGCCAGACGCATTAGCAGCAGGGAAAACAATCCGGTCCGATAGAGTCCTAGGCAGTAAGTAGAGTGAGGGCAAGCTGCCCCCCACTCAAATCCATGGCAACAATCCGGTCCGATGGAGTCCAAGGCAGGAAGTCGAGTGAGGGCAAGCTGGCCCCCACTCAACTCTATGGCCTTGGAGGACCAGAGCGATGTCATATGTCGCTTCCTCCCAACGGTGTTAAAGGGCCTATTTTTTTCATCATGAAAAAAAATGACATTTTTTTTTTTTTGCTTTTTAGTGTAGATGTGAGATCTGAGGTCTTTTTGACCCCAGATCTCACATTAAAGAGGACCTGTCCTGCTTATTTCTATTACAAGGGATGTTTACATTTCTTGTAATAGGGTTAAAAGTGATCAATATTTTTTTTAAAAAGGGACAGTATAAAAATAAAAGGTAAAGTAAATAAGAAAATATAAAGTTAAAGCGCCCCTTCCCCCTGAGCTCACGCGCAGAAGCAAACGCATGCGCAAGTCGCGCCCACATATGTAAACGGTGTTTAAACCACACGTGTGAGGTATCGCCGTGATCGCTAGAGCGAGAGCAATAATTCTAGATTAGACCTACTCTGTAACTTTAACTGATAATTTGTAGAAAATGTTAAAGCGTCGCCTATGGAGATTTCTAAGTACCAACGTTTGTCGCCATTTCACAAGCATGTGCAATTTTGGACATCTATTTACTCGGCGTAACATTATCTTTCACGTTATAGAAGAAAATTGTGCTAACTTTACAGTTTTGTTTTTTTAAAGTGGAGTTCCACCCTAAAATTATACTTACCTCCATCTTCTCGCTCCGGGTCACCTGCAAAACAAATGGAAAATCGCAATTTTTATTTATTTTTTTTACTTACCTGGTTTAGAAGAAATATACTTACCTTACTTCCTCTTCCTCCCCTCGGCGGCCACGGCGATTCGTCACTTCCTGGCATGCAATGATTCCTGGGAGCTGAACGTCATCGCTCCCAGGAATCAATGCGCCTGCACCGGCCCTGACGCCCAGAAGCTGTGCAGGGATGACGCTGCGGCACCGGAAGTGACGGCGGGGCCGGTGCAGTGCATCGTGGGACCAAAGAAGACGGAAGAGGACACAGAAGAGGATCGCGCTGGCTTCAAGCTGCCCACACCTGAGATGGCAGCGCTGGAGAATACATTTTCAAGGTAAGTATTTCTTCTTTCAGGTAAGTGCAACCCGGGACAGATCAGAGGCTATCCATAGTGGAATGCACTAGCCCTGACTGTCCCGGGGGTATTTTTATTAAAAAAAACGTTCCTTGGGTGGAACTCCGCTTTAAGAGCAGTGAAATGTCTTTTTTCTAAAAAATATTGCGTTTAAAAGACTGCTGCGCAAATGCCGCGTGACAAAACATATTGCAAGGACCGCCATTTTATTATTCAGAGTCTTTGCTAAAAAAATATATATAATATTTTGGGGTTCTAAGTCATTTTCTAGCAAAA
Source organism: Pelophylax lessonae (assembly GCF_965119305.1). NCBI lineage: Eukaryota > Metazoa > Chordata > Amphibia > Anura > Ranidae > Pelophylax > Pelophylax lessonae. The sequence continues at coordinate 183,105,550 of NC_138770.1, forward strand.
AAAAAAAATATTTTAACTTGTAAATAGCAAGTGTCAGAAATAGGCCTGGTCCTTAAGTGGTTAATTGAACAAGCTGACGTTAGAAGCTGATTGGCTACAATGCACAGCTGTATCAGATTTGGCACCCTCCAGGTTTAGTAAATCAATCCCCTTGTGTTAACCATCTGCCTATAAAACCATGTGGCAGAAAATTCTTCTGGAGGAATCCAGTGCTGCAGTTACAGGTGTAAAATTTCCTCCTCTGCATCCTGAGATTCTGTGAGCATTCTCTTCTCTGAGGTCAGAAAAATGGCATCCACAACAGCGCTGATGTACAAAAACTTTAAGGGCTCTTTCACACAGGCGGACCGTTCAGATCCATTTGTCAGTTTTTTTGGCGGATCTGAACGGTCCCCCCATGCATCCCTATGGGGCATCGGATGTCAGCGGAGACATGTCTGCTGACATCCGATCCGATTCGTCAAATCTGGATGGATGGAAACCCTATTTTCCATCTGTGCAGCGGATCGGATGGGATCGGATGAGGAGTAAGGCCCGTACACACGTACCGATTGTCGGCCGAAAACGATCGGCCAATTTTCGGCTTGTTAGTATGATGTTTCCGACAGCCGACAGCGCACTTTCGGCCGAAAAGAATCTGTCGTGCAAGCATTCAAATTTTTGTTGGCCAACACCAGAAAGGCCGATTGTTCGCCAGTCAGTACAGAATTCGGCCGACAGACAGCAGATTTGCAAGACTGAGCATGCTCAGAAAAGAAAAAACACAAGGAAAGTTAACCATCACATGACATCACTTCTGAAGTCGGCTGTTGTTGGCCGACAAAATTCGTGTGCAGTCTTTTGCAGTTTTCAACAGACAAGACAGCCCTCAGACAAAAGACGGCCGATCGTTCGGCCGACGATCGGTACGTGTGTACGGGGCTGTAGAGGGAGTGGGAGTCCATTGTTTTCTATCATTTTATCATCATGTTTGATATGTGCCAGTACTGGTGTCTTTACACTACCTGGGATCACTTCCCTATGTGATGTGTAACTGCCATCACATAGATCATACCCCAAAATGTATCCCAGACTATGTATTAGCCGAATTCTTGCATTAGCCAAAAATTAACATTTTATGTTAAGCACCATAAATTATAACAATAGCATGGTAATATTATTTGTGCTACATTGTGCTTTAGGCCCCTTTCACACGCGTGTGACTTGTCCTGCGACTTGGGACTGCAAAGTCGCATGACAAGTCGTACTCCATAATTTCCAATGAGTACCATTTATATCTGTGCAACTTCAAGTTGCAATGACTTAAAAGTAGTCTCTGAACTACTTTGGTCCGACTTTGATGCGTTTTGAGGTCCATAGACATAGGCATTGCTTCAAGTCCATTCAAAGTCGCTTCAAAAAAATTGCGGCAAAATCACAACTTAAGTGTGAAAGGGGTCTAAAAAAAAAAAGGAACTGCAGTCTGCTCACATAATTTGTAATAAAAACACCTTTGCCATTCTAAAGCTTCCCTCCAACCACTGCATATTATTTTATATATACTGTGATTCTATACTTGCCAAATATGCTGCAGAAATTTCCCTCCACTAAGTCTGGCTGCAGCCATTTTAACTGTGGGCAGCTAAAGCTGCGGACTATTCACTTCCTGGATTTAAACAGACATAGGCACACAGAAACACACACACATATACACACATATACACACACACATTTATACAGACAGACACACTCACACCACTGCTTGCCAGCACATTTCTCCTTCCTTGATAACTACTCATGGATCTCTGCAGTCTCCTGTTATCTTCGCCGTCATCCAGCCCCCTCCAGCTCTGCAGCTGACTCATCTCTCCCTCCAAACTCTCATGAGAGTAAGGGCTCTTTCACACGGAGCGGACCGCATTGAGATCCGCTCAGGCACTTTTTTTTTTTCACGGAGCGGATGACACTTGTGTCATCCGCTCCGTATGTCCGCATATCATCCCATCCGTTTGCAGATGATATACGGACATAATGTATGTCTATGGGCATTGCGGATGTCAGCAGATGACACCGCTGACATCCGATTTTGCATCCGTTCCGTTTTTTAAACGGAACAAAAATAGGGTTCTGTTCCGTTCCAAAAAACGGAACAGAACTGAAAGGACGAAAATCGGATGTCAGCGGATGGTCATCCGCTGACATCCGCAATGCCATTGACATATATTATGTCCGTATATCATCCGCAAAAAAATAGGATGATATACGGACATGCGTTCGGAACGCCCGTGTGAAAGGGCCCAAAAAGAGAGCTGTGAATGATGTCATTAGCCTAGGCTAATGACCAGACGAGAAAGAGCAAGTGGGCTGTATAAGGTATTTACAGGCCAAGAAAAAAAATGTTTTACTATACGAAGTTAAAACAACAAGGACAGAAAACCTAATAGATGAAAAGATGAAAAAATAACTGACGGGTCGCTTTAAATAATATGCTGTAATACAAAATCCTAACTGTTCCATTTAAACACAATGCCCTTTTCAAGGCATGGATTATGTTTTGATTGTCCATGATTTCTGAGTCAGTTAATCTCTTATTTTCAAGATATTGCATTTTTTTTATTTATAATGTCATTTACTAGAAAAAAAAAGTTTGAGTTATACAAAGCTGACACAAAGAGATGAACTGAACAATAATCTAGAGACTCTAGGATCAAACCCAATGTCTTCTACCAAAACTGGGACTGCAATGAAAATATTACAAGTTGCAAATCAATGCCAACAGTATTTCTGTTGAGGATTAAGCAAGTCTTGCAGAGAACATCTGCAATGACCATCCATCGCTAGTTTTGTATTTTTATTACATATTAATACTGTAATCCCAAAGCAGGGTGGAGTGGTAAGAGGCAGAAAGGCAGAAAGCACAATATTACTGTTTTATATCCATACCCTGCAGGTCTTATCCATGGAGGCAGTGGCGATGAGGGAGCAGTCCCAATTGAACTGTGCACTGCTGATCTCTCCTCGATGACCTATTAGGGTGTGAACTTTCCTGTGTAGGAAGAATATTACATTAGGGTATGCTGTTCCAGATTATCAATTCATATTGCAAAGTGTAATTAAACCCCACTTTTCTTGTATTGCTGCCTGTGTCCCTATTAGGGAGATCCACCCACCCTAATTGTTTTGGTGACTGTTATCAACAGATCTGAAAGTGAAAAATCCTAAAATTTCAGTTTTTACCAGAACAGGAATAGGAGGGGAAATCTTACAATTGCAGCTAATACTAATCCAATAACTAACAACGAGGGCAGTTGTTTCATTTTGGAGAGATTTCCACTCACTTCCTGTGGTGTCCACAGGACAGGTAATGAAGAGCAAATACCCCAAAGAAACACAGCTTTAAAAAAAAAAACCTGATAAAAGTGCCCTGATGAAGTCCACCAATAGTGTGGCTAAAACACATTGGCAAGTTAGCCAGGACTACCTCTTACTGGAGTACAAGGATGGGTTACCTACATTTAACCAAAATTCTATAGAGGCAATTTTGGAACAGTGTATCTAAAAACTGGAGGCATGGAAGTATAGGATCCTGGATAAAAGTGAGTATACAGTAGCCAGGGGGGGGCTCTCTCAATGTTGTTTATTTCTGAACCACGCAAAAGTAGGCAGAAACAACCAAAACCCATAGGTATAAAGGAACAGTGTCATGAATTATGGCAGGAAGATGTTGCTGTTTAAGTATCCAAGACATACCTTTATATAAAAAGCTTGAGCTGACTTAGACTACCAGTCACCACTTATAAATAAAATATTTGTGGGTGGACTGACCCTTTAAGTGTTATGTTGCAAAATTCTCTTTTTTGCACCTTCTCCAGCTTGCATCTCAACCCCTGCTCCTTTTTTTGTCATCCATACACAAATGAGTGCAGGCTTACGAGAGCCTTCCTTAGGTTTGTGAACAATTAGGAGGGGGAGGCAAAAAGAAATATACAGACAAATAGTTCTTTGGAGTTTCTCAGATAAACTGCATAGACTTAAAACCTTACCTAAAGCTCCCATGGTTCTATTTTGCTCTCAAACTACATTATCCTTTAAATAGTCAAACTTCATTCTCGCCCCAGCAGATCACCAAGATTATGCATTTGGCCCATGTTTCCTCTATCAGTACTCGAATGCAGGAGTCCTCATATAAATTCCTTTCCCAATGGTATAGAACACCCACACGGTTGGCACAGATGTTTCCTAACGCTGATTGCAGGTGTTGAAGGAAATGTGGCCGGGAGGGCACGTTCCTACACATCTGGTGGGAGTGTCCCCTCCTTAGCCCCTTCTGGGATGCAGTTTGCCCCTGGATTCAGAAATTGGCCATCACCCCTCCTGACAGCACCCCACTCCAATACCTCTTTCACAATGTTCACTCCTCTATCAAGAGGTATAAACGCAGTGTCACCCCATTCTTGTTGAATGCTGCCAAATGTCTGATTCCACGGCATTGGAAGCAGACCACTTGTCCCACTTTGGCTGAATGGAAAAGAGAGGTGAATGGTGTTATGGAGGTGGAACGGAGGGTGATGACTCTTAGGGGCCAGCAGTCCTTATTCATGGATATTTGGATGGGCTGGATGTTCTACTCGGAAGAGCTTCCAGACAACTAAAGTGGTTATACGGGGACGGGGCACTAGGCTTCTGGGGTTTGAGTGGCACCCCTTTTTTTTCCCCTGGACTCCCCCAGTTGTTGCCTCTTCCATGACCGTGTTTCTCCCAGGTTAAGTACTCTCCTTTTCTGTACTTTCCCCCCTATAGCTCCCTTGGGGGCGACCTTTCCTCTTTCTCGATTTCTTGGTCTGTCCTTTCTACTCTACATTTACGTATACTAATTACGTGGCAGCACCGCACTGTAATTCCTTATGCTGGTTGTCAAGGAGCTACCGGACCGCCCTAGGGGTTCCTCCCTGGGGGCTAGGCCCGGACAGCTGGGCAAGAGTTAAATGAGGTTTTCCTCTGTTTGGCTGATAGGCACACTCTACATGTTGAGAAAACCTGCCTTCTTTGTACGTGATTACTGATTGTTACATGATCTGCCATCGTTGTTTACTGTTACACTTGTATTTTCGTTTTATTTGTTGTATTACTCTGTATTCTGTCTTTTGACAAATAAAGATTATTAAAAAAAAAAAAATAGTCAAGCTTCAGACAACAAAAACGAATAATTAAATAAAATACAGCTAAGAAAAATTAAAAGACATAACCGGCTGTTCATCCTGGATAGAAATAGTAAGGTGCTTCTGCTTTGCTATCTTTAAAGTGTTGACTCAAAGTGTTAATGCATACAGCATAATTACAATGGCAGGCATGTAAAGAGGGTACCTGCCGGAAGGAATGTCCCACACAGACACTGTGTGATCAAAAGAACCTGTGATCAGCCGGTCTCCGGTTGTGTTAAACGACAATGAAATTATTTCTGCAGAATGTCCCTGGAGAAGAAAAACAAGATCACAAATTAAATGAGTGCCAGAGTATATCATTCTAAAGCAATGCAGACAGTTCTCCCACACCACGGCCATACATATCTTACATTGTCGGTCTTAATAATAACAAAGTGCAAGGAGCGAAGCGCTATGTGTAAAATGCAGTACCCATAGAAAACAATTAGCATTCATCTTATACTGTCTGACTTTGGCAGTGAATTCTGACCGATCGTTATGTGTTACTACATTTGGACTAAGAATTCTGTTCTTTGCACTGTTTATTGAATAACAATGTGTGTTTCTTAACGCTAACAAGTCCCAGGATTCCCTTCAAAGATATTTTTGAAGGGTCGTGGTACATAGCGTCTTTGAATATAACTGAATATGATGGAATATAACATCTTTACACAAAACTGAGCAAAACAATTAAGTGCAAGATTTATTTTTATATTACCAATTATGTATTTTCTTTATAATACAACATTGCTCATATTGCAAGGGGCGGCCACTTCAATAAATTTTGCTAGTTTTTATCTTTTTAGCATCCACCGTTTGGGGAATCATGATGTGCTTGCTCTATACTTATGTGCTTCCAGGTTATTATGAGGCTGCATCATGAGGCTCGAGCAGTCTAGTCGTTCCTAAATGTGTGCTAGGAAAAGATATTCCAAAATAGGGCAATTTCAGTGGCAGACAAGCTGTAACAATGGATCAAGTACTGCACGGTCAGGGGCAAGCCAGGCATCAACACCAGTCTGGGCAGATATGGAACCAGATGAGCAAAACAGAGCAAAGTTGGGTAGCAAACCAGAGGTCAGTCAACTAGCTTTTTAAATAAAATCCGAAGGCAAAGATTGAGATTGTGGCAAGGATCGAATCAAGCGAGGCAAAAAAAAAACAGAAGTAGCAGGAGGTACAACTGTACAAATTTAAAGCCCCTGCCAAACTGATATGGAAAGAAGATACCCCTGTATAGGTCATTTAAGCAAAGAAAGTTTTGCGTTTACTTTTGAAATAACCTAATTTTAGTTGACAACTTTCTCCCAAGGCTCTTGTTAGGTAAAGGACATTTTGTTGTGGACAAGCTGTCTGAAAAAAACAACAATTTAGCCAAGCCGCATCTGTGATAATGTAACAAGGCCATGTAAATATCAGCAAGTAGGACTGTGCGACGAGAGCTTCATGTGAAAGAACAAAGATACTGGGTAGAATTGTTCTGCTAGAGGCCTCAATTGATGACAAACAGGGCGACCTGGCAGAGATGTGTTTTAAACATTCTTCCCTGCAGTCTGATTGAGGTGAGTGGGTGTTCAGCTATAAACCATCATCTAAACAGTTCAGGGGAAAACAGAAGCACAGAACTTATTTTATGTTTCTATAATGGTTGGTAAACAATAAAAAGTCATCTTGTCTCTGGGATAACAAAGAAAATTGAATTGTATTATGCAACGTGTTTTAGTTTACATCACATTGTTATATTTAATATCACTATTACATTTGGTCGTAAACTTTTCGAGGAGCAAAATACTTTGTTTGGAAAATTCTCAACATTTTAAAATTCAAATCCTAATTTATTAAATCCTTGTCCACAATTTTACAACATGCACCTCTTCTAAACATGTGTCCAAGTCACACCCAGTGATGGGAAAATGGCCCCTTGTACACACCATGAAGTTGCATCTATGCGATTTGATGACGTCAATGCATCAGTAACATAATTGGATTTATTTATCATTTGCAGGATTGTAATGACCATGTTCCCCTCAGGCAGCCAAGCCACTTAGAACTTTATCCTTTCCCTGGGAGGATGCTTGTAACCAATGCTTCATTGATTTAAGACTGCACATCCCTTGTGCCCAATAAGAACAATGTCTTTGACAGGAGGATCTTTCTTACACAGCTCTGGAACAAAAATGTACCAGCAGCAGAATACCCTGATCTGGTGCCTGTAGCAACCCCAAAGTTCAGATACAACATTTATTCAGATTGTGACAGGTCTGTTCATTGTTTAACCAAGGGACCAACATATCTATACTGCTCTACACAATGCCAGTAAGTGACAACATTATACACTGCTCATAAGACTTCTTTTGTTATGTTGAGAGCGTCATAACCTTGTTCAGGGGTGGAGCAGCTTGACATTGCCAGAACGATTCAGCTTTAAAAGTTCAACAATTATACTGTATTTTAAGGGGCATCCACCTGATGGGCTACAAAAGTGCACTAACTGTGCTTTTGGTTTGTACAGTTGACCAAACTAAAAGGTTTGGGTGGTAAAGTGGAGTTTGTAGACCACTTGAAGCATGGTGGAATAATAATTTAGTTCTCTGCAATCTTGGTTCTTACCAAGTTATGAATAGTTAGGAAGTATGTTAATAGCTGCAACTTACACTCAAGGTGAGAGCCTCTTCTCCCGTTTTTATGTCCCATAGCTTTGCCGTAGTATCCATACTCCCAGTTGCCACCAGGGTGCTCTGAGGGTTGAATGCTAAACAAACCTGGAAAAAAGTTGGTGCATCATGTATTATCTTGAATAATGCATTATTACCTGTCCAGTCAAGAACCAACTTTCAATACAAGAAGAAGATTGCACAGTAAAACTTTAATTAGGATTAAGAACAATAAATATGGTAACATAACATTATTCTGTTAAAAGATAAATCTTCCATAACTGCTACATCAGGTGGTAGAGATGGGAACTCGTGGGCAGAGATTCCACTAGACCAGGTATATGCAAACTGTGGCCCTCCAGCTGTTGCAGAACTACAAGTCCCATGAGGCATAGCAAGACTGACAGCCACAAGCATGACACCCAGAAGCAGAGGCATGATGGGACCTGTAGTTTTGCAACAGCTGGAGGCCTCACTTTGCATATCCCTGCACTAGACCAAGAGTGTCCAGCCTTTTGACTTTCCTGGGCCACATTGGAAGAAGAGGAATTGTCTTGGGCTGCACATAAAATGCACTAACAATAAGGATAGCTAATGAGCAGTTCCTCCTGTGGCTCTCAGCGGGTACATTTAGCTGCCGGGCCTGTTCACTATTGGCACTTTTGCACTGCAAGTACCGACTCGGCTCTACTCGGCCCTTCTTGGCCCGGTTTGCTTTTCCACTGCTGGTACCGCATGGTACGGTGTTGGAACGGTTCGGTAAGGTACGGTATGGTTTGCTTTTCCACTAAAGTAGTACTAAAGTTAAGTGGGTGGGATAACAACGGGGTGGGTGGGATTCTCTGACCAATCAGTGGCTAGTAGTGACTGCATGCAAAGGATTGTGGGATATGGTACCGGGTATGGTACCTCTTGAAACCACAATCGAGGTGGTACTGTTTTTGAGAGCCGTACCGTTCGGTTCCATGCAGTGGAAAAGCACCGCCGTACCGTACCGAACCGTTCCTACACCGTACCATGCAGTACCAGCAGTGGAAAAGCACAAAAGCGAGCCGAACCGTTCGGTTCCATGCAGTGGAAAAGCTCCATATAATGACAGGTTGCCTGTGGCTGCACCTATTCGCGGTTCTCTGCAGAGCCAGCGGTTGCCTGCATCCAGCAGTGATTACTGCAGGTAATCACTGGCTGTGTAGAGAGCTGCGAATAACTGCAGCTGCCAGTGAACTGTCATTATAGTGAATGGGGTTGGCAGTTGCACGTACCCGCTGAGAGCCGCAGGAGGAACTGCCGCTACAATTCGCATGAGCCCTAATCGCCGGTGTGAATGTAGCCTATGCATGTGCTGTATGGGGAGGTGGTGGTGGTGGGGCACAATGAACTTTCACCCCAGCACCCCCTAGATTGGGCCATGCAGCATTTACTTACCTTTTGCCACTGCATTCCCTGTTGCTGGTGGTATTTCAAACATGCAAGTGCCAGAATCCCTCCAGGTTTGCATTTGCCTGGCTTGTCAATGTAGGCTGGTATGTTTGCGTGGTATCCCCGGTGTTCCTACATATGTGCATGGGCCAAACTTGTCTGTGTCATTCGCCATGGCTGCTGTGCCTCCTTGGTGTCCCTTTAGATGGGCCCAGGCCGCATACTAAACTCACTGGGGGGTCACGGGTTGGACAATCCTGCACTAGACTATCCACCATAAAGAGCCAGATGCTTTTTGACCCTGCCAGCACCTGCCTAAACTGAAACACCATTTACACAGAAAGCCCACACAAACCTAGCATACCCGTGAACACGTTCTATCATACAGTCAGGTCTAGCAAACTGGCAAGCATTGAATTTGTGTTACCAGTGTCTCCTGTCTAAGAGACAAAGCATTGTTTGTTTGACAGCTAATGTGTTTTCTGCCTAGCCTTGTAAAATCTGTTCTCCAGACTGCTCATGCCACATGCTGAAAGATTGCTGTTGTAAGCATCTCAGAGTGATTATCGCCACTCGCCCATATGACAGCTCTTTATTCCTTTCTTTTTCATTATGCAAATTCACAACGTGAAACGTGTATGCAGCAGTTATCCAGCAACATGCAAATCGTTCTCAGATTCTATCACACATCTATAATCTGGAATTTTTCTTTACTAATTTTTTGTTAAACTTTTTCTTATATTGGAGGATGACCATGGTAAGAGGCCAGTGGCACCAATATCTTACTAAAGAACAATCCTGCCACATACATTTCCAATTATTATAAAATAATAAAGAACAACTCTAAGAAATATTCTTTTTCATTTATGGCTGTAGTGTGTCAAGGTTCAGTCTTTATAACTCTGTTATCCTGTTAAGGAGGATCTTCAGGAGGATCTTCACTGAACTCCCCCCCCCCCCCTCATTTTTTTTTGCTACCCACACAGAGGATCCAGCGTTGTCCCAGTGAGATCCTCCCGGCTCCTATCACCACTTGGTCCAGTGCCGTCATGTTTTTATGACATCATCAGCTGGCTTTTCTGGGTTCAGCCCCGCACCTCCCAATGACATGAAGCTGGGTACGCCCCTCTGCACTCTGCACTTTTGTGAATAAAGGGCTATACCTCGCTTAGGGCTATTTGCCTAAGCGAATGACATGCATAGGAGCACCGGGCAGCACCTTTAAATAAAAAACACATATTGCTAATCACTTAGGAGGAAGGGAGGAGGGGTGGCGAGGAGGGAAGTACTTACAGAGGGTAAAGAGCTGCTTTGAGGAAACACATTCACACAGGTGAACAATAAGCTGCATTTAGATCCGTAATGTAAATATATCTGAACGCAGCATTTTTGTGTACTATGGGCCCATTTACAGTGCCTTGCGAAAGTATTCGGCCCCCTTGAACTGTGCAACCTTTTGCCACATTTAAGGCTTCAAACATAAAGATATAAAACCGTAATTTTTTTGTGAAGAATCAACAACAAGTGGGACACAATCATGAAGTGGAACGAAATTTATTGGATACTTCAAACTTTGTTAACAAATAAAAAACTGAGAAATTGGGCGCGCAAAATTATTCAGCCCCTTTACTTTCAGTGCAGCAAACTCTCTCCAGAAGCTCAGTGAGGATCTCTGAATGATCCAATGTTGACCTAAATGACTAATGATGATAAATAGAATCTACCTGTGTGTAGTCAAGTCGCCGTATAAATGCACCTGCACTGTGATAGTCTCAGAGGTCCATGTAAAGCGCAGAGACCATCATGAAGAACAAGGAACACACCAGGCAGGTCTGAGATACTTTTGTTGAGAAGTTTAAAGCCGGATTTGGATACAAAAGGATTTCCCAAGCTTTAAACATCCCAAGGAGCACTGTGCAAGTGATAATATTGAAATGGAAGGAGTATCAGACCACTGCAAATCTACGAAGACCTGGCCGTCCCTCTAAACTTTCAGCTCATACAAGGAGAAGACTGATCAGAGATGCAGCCAAGAGGCCCATGATCACTCTGGATGAACTGCAGAGATCTACAGCGGAGGTGGGAGACTCTGTCCATAGGAAAACAATCAGTCATATACTGCACAAATCTGGCCTTTATGGAAGAGTGGCAAGAAGAAAGCCATTTCTTAAAGATATCCATAAAAAGTGTAGTTTAAAGTTTGCCACAAGCCATCTGGGAGACACACCAAACATGTGGAAGAAGGTGCTCTGATCAGATGAAACCAAAATCGAACTTTTTGGCAACAATGCAAAACATTATGCTTGGCGTTAAAGCAACACAGCTCATCACCCTGAACACACCATCCCCACTGTCAAACATGGTGGTGGCAGCATCATGGTCTGGGCCTGCTTTTCTTCAGCAGGGACAGGGAAGATGGTTAAAATTGATGGGAAGATGGATGGAGCCAAATACAGGACCATTCTGGAAGAAAACCTGATGGAGTCTGCAAAAGACCTGAGACTGGGACGGAGATTTGTCTTCCAACAAGACAATGATCCAAAACATAAAGCAAAATCTACAATGGAATGGTTCACAAGTAAACACATCCAGGTGTTAGAATGGCCAAGTCAAAGTCCAGACCTGAATCCAATCGAGAATCTGTGGAAAGAACTGAAAACTGCTGTTCACAAATGCTCTCCATCCAACCTCACTGAGCTTGAGCTGTTTTGCAAGGAGGAATGGGCAAAAATTTCAGTCTCTCGATGTGCAAAACTGATAGAGACATACCCCAAGCAACTTACAGCTGTAATCGCAGCAAAAGGTGGCGCTACAAAGTATTAACTTTAAGGGGGCTGAATAATTTTGCACGCCCGATTTTTCAGTTTTTTATTTGTTAAAAAAGTTTGAAATATCCAATAAATTTCGTTCCACTTCATGATTGTGTCCCACTTGTTGTTGATTCTTCACAAAAAATTACAGTTTTATATCTTTATGTTTGAACCCTGAAATGTGGCAAAAGGTCAAAAAGTTCAAGGGGGCCGAATACTTTCGCAAGGCACTGTATACATCACTATTTTGATCCATAGTGTTTAGTTGCATAAAAGAAAACAGAAAAAATTTGCAGCCATGGTTAGATTTTGACCATATGTTACACTGTACGTATGTATACATTTGTGTAAATGTTTACATGAGTATAGCATACAAAGACAAGTAAACATCAATAGTGCATAAGCACTTAGATGCAGTATTGTATGTTCCCGTTAGAGCTGCACGATTAATCGTAAAAAAAATTGTGATCTTGATTCACCCCCCCTCCCCAAACGATCTCAATCCAGCATGACAACGATTCGCAGTGCAGTGATAATGGGTTTAATAAGATGCACAGTAAAAATTGGCAGCTCACATTTGAGTAGATAAAAGGCACGTGTGTATGTACTAAATCACACGGCAGGGATCAAGGGTGTCATGACCAGGCCATATTTTGTGATACGCTAATACCCAAATAAAATTGATGTCATTTTTTCCCCACAATTAGAGCTTTCTTTTGGAGGTATTTGATCACTTATGCGGTTTTTATTTTTTGCGCTTTAAACAAAAAAAGCCAGACAATTTTGAAAAAGAAAACACAATATTTTTTTACGTTCTGCTATAAAACACACCTAATAAAAAATGTAAAAAAATCGAATTTCTTCATCAGTTTAGGCCAATATGTATTCTGCTTTTGGTGAGAAAAATCCTAATAAGCGTATATTGATTGGTTTGCGCAAACGTTATAGCATCTAAAAACTATGGGATATTTTTATGGAATTTTTTTATTTATTTATTTTTTTACTAGTAATGGTGCTGATCAGTGACTTATAGCGGGACTGCAACATTGCGGCGGACAAATCAGACATTAAGTGACACTTTTTGGGGACCAGTGACATCAATACAGTGATCAGTGCTAAATCAGTTTATCTGACATAATACCTGAATGTTTTTTTTAATCTAATGGTCGTTTTTTTATTTCACATTACAATTTTTTTCATTACATTTCATTTAAATTAAGTAAAGAGTATTATGGTTTATTTTATTGCCATCTTGCTTGATAAATCTTTAAATCTTTAGATCTTTAAAATAAAAAAGTTCTTTAGAATTGTGAATCGTAGGGCCCCTACTGAAGAAGTCAAACGCCCACAGCACATGACGACACGCGTATAGGGGGCGGGGATTACAGACGGACGGGACTCAGCAGTAACACAGGAAGCCTCCTGTGTGTCTCTTCCTCCGCTCACTATAGTACTTACTGAAGCCGGCACAGCTAATGTGCTTACCATGTGAGTGTATCTTTTATATATTTTAATAAAACGATTTATGCAGAGAGCATTAGATCTCCCTCTCTCTTTGCTTCTAACTACACACTGCCAACTGGGACAATGGATCGGGGAGCCTCAGTCATCCATTAACCCTTACAGCATCTCAGGACTCAAACTTGGTGGCATGACCCTGCATATATCCTTAGGATATCAAGCGCTTATGACCCAGTGGTGACACATGGGTCACAGCCTAAGGTGAGAGGCCATCTTACTTTGGTTGTGGGTTCACGAGTATCTACACTATCGTTTGGAGCACTTGAGCACTGTGTGGTCAAAGAAGAGACCGTGTGATCTTGTTTTACTACAGTGATTTATTATCCACTTTGATCACTGGATGAGCACTTGAGCACTTTAGTGCATTTTGGAATATTGGGACTATTCACTTTGCACAGTATTATGTCAAATCTATGTTAATGTATATATATATATATATATATATATATATATATATATATACTGTATATAACCTACTTGCTAATTTGCCAGCACTTATACACTGTGATTATCTGTTTATTCTTAGCACCTGTTTGCACACCTTTGTTGCATATTTGCACAACACTTTTTATTTTATTGATACAGTATAGAATTAATTTAGTTTTATTTGGTATCTAATTGCTGTTATTGGTAATTTTCTGTTGTTATTGTGTCTTGTTTCCATTCATTATTGTTATTTTGTGTTGTCTTTGATTAATGTAACTATCTTAATAATTAATAAAGTGTTTTGAACCTGAACCTACAGTACACAGGTGAATAATACTTCCTACCATATCGCTCTCATTGTGCGGTACAGGAGCCGTTCTAATAGGAGCGACACAAGTCGCTCCGACTTAGAAAAAGGGTCCTGTACTACTTCGGGGCGACCTGGAGGCGACTTGCATAGACATTCATTTTATGAAGTCCGTGGAAGTCGTGTCAAAGTCGCACTGCACGCAACTTCACAGGTCGCCCCCTAAGTCGGAGCGACGTAGTGTGAACCGAGCAAGCTCACAAAACAGGTGTCTTCTACATCTGTGAAGACCAATGCTTTCCTGAGGGCAAATATAAACTTTATACACACTTACAAAATAAAAACATTTAATAAAATTCCAGCACTGATCAAAACCAAAAATTTCAGTACAAATTATCATCAGGTAAGTACCTGGAAAGATGCCTGATTGGCAGCATTGTGCAATAAACGGGTATCTGACTTTGGGAAACATAAGGGGGCGGTTGGGGGGAGAGTTATCATCTAGAAGGGTTTTGGCTTTTGTACTGCATTTTATTACTATATATGTCCAATAGTTAAACTTTTTGGTAGCTTGAGAAGGTGCTACATCCTTTGTGGTGTTGTTGTCTATGCGCTTTTGGAGGCACCTCCCCTAATAACTGGGTAATAGCACCATTTTGATATGCCACTCCCAGGATCTGACAACTTTTGGTGTTTTTTTTTTTTTTTTTTCAAATTGCATTTTTTATTTGACCTCGGGTCCTGCTTTAAATGCTTTCAATGCAACTAAGTTTTTTTGAGTATTTAAAGGACTCACTAATTCCAAATGCCAATGATAACAGGGTACAACTTTTAGCTATGTACTATGGACACTTGCAACTGTAATAGAATGTTAATAATAAGAGAAACTTTTAGCCCCCTTTCACACTTGAGCATAGTGTATGTAGGCGATATTTATGGGAGGGGGGGTTGTGTGATTTTGCACGCATTTTTAGGAGTGAAGTGCTGTTTTTATATACAGTACTTTTATTATAGGAGCGTCTGAAAAACGTGTGTAGCATGTTTTTGTGCATTTGTTTGCACTCCCATTTAAATCAACAGACCTAAAACAGTGCACACAGGCAATACTGAGGTTTTTTTTTGTGAGATTGTGCATGCATTTGTAAGAGTAAAGTGGCCTTTTTGGCCTTATAGACTTTTTTATGGGAGCACATAATGCATTTTTGCGCATTTGTTTTCACGCTCCCATTTAAGTCAATGGGGCCAAAAATGCCCCATTCTGCTGCAAAATTAGCTCATATACTGTACGTTTTGGAACTTCATGCATTGATCTACAGGCACCTTGACACTTGAAAGTGAACTAGAATAATATGAAAGCATGGAATTTAGCTTTTTTTTACGGTTTTAGAGCTCTGAGTTCAGGTGTGAATGGGGGGACTTGGAGTCCAAAGATAAAAAAATAAAAGTGTGTTTCTAATATATTTCCTGTCCCAGACTGCATAGGTTTATCTCACTGGAACTGTAAAACACATTTCAGTTGTAAGTAAGCTGGTATCTCTTTAAGAAGTTACACATAAAGCAAATGTGATATTACTAACAACACATGTACAAGATGTCTGTGTATCTAGGAATTAATCCAAAGTATATTACAATCAATAGAGTGAAATTTATGAGATGAGAGGAAAGCAATATGGCTTAATTATATGTAGCTACAAAAGGCCCTTGGGATTCCACCATACAGAATGTAATAAAGAACAATTCAGTTGTGGCATTATGGGATATTGAAGGATCTTTAGCATGAATCAAGCCCTTTAGCTAAACAATCATGCCATTATATTAATAACTCTCACTGTAGAATATTATTTATACTGAAATGGTTTGTTTTTCAGCACCAGCAACTTATTGCGCTAAGCACAGGGCTTTTATACCTAAAAACAAGAGAAAATGAAAGTGTTTAAAGAAATCATCCTGATGTGTAACTTATTTTTTTTCCTTAATACAGGTATTCATTTAGCACTGACAATGAAACACTTTACATAGTGGACATTCTCATCAGTCCCTGCCCCCAATCTAAGGTTTATCTTACATGCATCTTATCTTACTAAGGTTTTATCTCACAATCTAAGGTTTATCTTACATGCAAACATGCAGTCATACTAGGGCCAATTTTGAAAGGAGCCAATTATTCTATGAGCATATATTTGGAGTGTGGGTGGAAGCCCACACAAGCAAAGGAGGAATATGCAAACACCGTGCAGATAGTGTTCTGACCCGTATTCGAACTGATATTAAAACCAGTGCTGCAAGTCAGAAGTACTAACTACTAAGCCACTGTGCTGCCCAACCTATCTCTTATTGCTTAGCTTGACCCTAACCCTTAACCCACATTTGAACCCTAACACTTATCCTAACCCTTAAAAATAACCATCAAGACTTATCCTGAATCCAAACCCTTATCCCTAATCTTAAAGTGAACCTGTTTCACTTCAATGCCCCCTCTTCATGAGCACATACTCAACTTTCCTTTGTTGCCTGGCTGCTCTGGTCAGTTGGCATGTGCAAGAAAGGCAAAAGCCCTGCTCAAGATTGATCTCTATTTAGAAAATAAACAGGGCTGCCTGCCCCATGTCCCTCCATGTGACAATGTGGGGTCAATCAGCAAGCACCGGTGCTGTTACATTGTAGGAAGGTAAGTCAAGTCATATTCTCCCCCATACCTAAAGGTACACAGGTATTTCCTGGGGGGGGGGGGGCTGGAGTGGCGGGGCAGTACAGGAAAAGTAAGTATTTACTGCTGGGGGACTTGCAGGGGAAATCCTCAGGTTTGCATTACCCTATTCCCTACAATGAACCCTTACACTAAATTAATCCTAACACTAAATCTATACCCTAAAATTAATTCAAAACACTTAACCAAAATCCTAACACTTAACCCTTGAAACGTAACTCTTAAAACTTGATTCGACACCTAATTGCAACATTTACCCTAACCCTTAAAATAAACTCCTAATCCTTAGCCTGACCCACCAAACGTTTAGGCTGCATTCACATGTCAGCGTTTGGATCGCGGGCAGAACCGCCGCGGTTCCGCCCACGATCCGGAGATTATTGCAAATCGCGGGACGCCTAGCGTTGCCCGTTGATTTGCAATAGCCCCCCAAACGCCGAGCGATGTTGCCGCGATTTCCGCCTGCCGAATCGCGGCAACATCGCACAAACAAAATCGCGGGACGCAATACGCTCCAAAGAAGTACAAGAGCTTCTTTGGAGCGTATTGCGTCCCGCGATTTTGTTTGCGCGATGTTGCCGCGATTCGGCAGGCGGAAATCGCGGCAACATCGCTCGGCGTTTGGGGGGCTATTGCAAATGAACGGGCAACGCTAGGCGTCCCGCGATTTGCAATAATCTCCGGATCGCGGGCGGAACTGCAGCGGTTCTGCCCGCGATCCAAACGCTGACATGTGAATGCAGCCTTAGACTGGTAACACATGAGCAGTTACAGATTTGATCTGTTAACCTTAAACAATTGCTTGATAAAACACTGAAATTATTGATTTGCTGGAATTAAATCAGATTTTTCCATCAGCAATAGTTTCAGGGGATTACTTACTATTTCTGCAGTGTGCCCCTTGAAGGTGTGGTAACATTTGCCTGTCTCAGAACTCCATAGCTTGCAGGTTTTATCAAATGATCCTGTGGCTATTTTGTCTCTGTTGGAAGGGAAAGATTTTTTTTCATATTTAGTGTAACAAACCTTTGTTAAATTATAAATATAAAGTATATATGTAGTTAAACACATCTCTTTCAAAATATGTCCATACAATATACAATTCTATATTTGTTAAAGAAATTCTGTCACCTTGCCCCCATTATGCACACATTGCCTACAATCCCCTGGCGCTCCTTCCTCCATCAAAAATAATGCTGAAAGCCCAACTCCAGAAAAAGTAAAAACCCTCTCTTTTAGAGGGCTGTCCCCTGCACTACTAGTGTTAGGGGCTGAAAAAAAAAAATGAAAAACAAACAGTTTCACCTAACAGATCCACAGTAGTAGAGTAGAAAGCACTCCCCTATGCTTCAGTGGTAGACTGTCCTCATGTACAATGTAGGGCTATGAGCATCAGGCATCAGCATAATGACATCAGGAGCATTCAACCTATTTCTCACAGTCCATTAGATTTAAATGAGCATTTAACCCCATTACAATGAAGGATTTTTACTTTCCTCAGAGTCTGGCTTGAAATCAGCAGTGTTGGTGACTTGGTGTTGCAGTGATTTCACTAACTTGGTTATACGACAGGCTTGGGATTGGTGATTGGCTTCTAGGCCCAAGCCGGTCAAATGATCCCACATACAGTGGGTACGGAAAGTATTCAGACCCCCTTAAATTTTTCACTCTTTGTTATATTGCAGCCATTTGCCAAAATCATTTAAGTTCATTCTTCTTCCTCATGAATGTACACATAGCACCCCATACTGACAGAAAAACACAGAATTGTTGACATTGTTGCAGATTTATTAAAAAAGAAAAACTGAAATATCACATGGTCCTAAGTATTCAGACCCTTTGCTGTGACACTCATATATTTAACTCAGGTGATTTCCATTACTTCTGATCATCCTTGAGATGGTTCTACACCTTCATTTGAGTCCAGCTGTGTTTGATTATACTGATTGGACTTGATTAGGAAAGCCACACACCTGTCTATATAAGACCTTCCAGATCACAATGCATGTCAGAGCAAATGAGAATCATGAGGTCAAAGGAACTGCCTGAAGAGCTCAGAGACAGAATAGTGGCAAGGCACAGATCTGGCCAAGGTTACAAAAAGATTTCTGCTGCACTTAAGGTTCCTAAGAGCACAGTGGCCTCCATAATCCTCAAATGGAAGACGTTTGGGACGACCAGAACCCTTCCTAGAGCTGGCCGTCCGGCCAAACTGAGCTATCGGGGGAGAAGAGCCTTGGTGAGAGAGGTAAAGAAGAACCCAAAGATCACTGTGGCTGAGCTCCAGAGATGCAGTCAGGAGATGGGAGAAAGTTGTAGAAAGTCAACCATCACTGCAGCCCTCCACCAGTCGGGGCTTTATGGCAGAGTGGCCCGACTAAAGCCTCTCCTCAGTGTAAGACACATGAAAGCCCGCATGGAGTTTGCTAAAAAAACACCTGAAGGACTCCAAGATGGTGAGAAATAAGATTCTCTGGTCTGATGAGACCAAAATAGAACTTTTTGGCCTTAATTCTAAGCGGTATGTGTGGAGAAAACCAGGCACTGCTCATCACCTGTCCAATACAGTCCCCACAGTGAAGCATGGTGGTGGCAGCATCATGCTGTGGGGGTGTTTTTCAGCTGCAGGGACAGGATGACTGGTTGCAATCGAGGGAAAGATGAATGCGGCCAAGTACAGGGATATCCTGGACAAAAACCTTCTCCAGAGTGCTCTGGACCTCAGACTGGGCCGAAGGTTTACCTTCCAACAAGACAATGACCCTAAGCACACAGCTAAAATAACGAAGGAGTGGCTTCACAACAACTCCGTGACTGTTCTTGAATGGCCCAGCCAGAGCCCTGACTTAAACCCAATTGAGCATCTCTGGAGAGACCTAAAAATGGCTGTCCACCAACGTTTACCATCCAACCTGACAGAACTGGAGAGGATCTGCAAGGAGGAATGGCAGAGGATCCCCAAATCCAGGTGTGAAAGACTTGTTGCATCTTTCCCAAAAAGACTCCTGGCTGTATTAGATCAAAAGGGGGCTTCTACTAAATACTGAGCAAAGGGTCTGAATACTTAGGACCATGTGATATTTCAGTTTTTCTTTTTTAATAAATCTGCAACAATGTCAACAATTCTGTGTTTTTCTGTCAGTATGGGGTGCTATGTGTACATTCATGAGGAAGAAGAATGAACTTAAATGATTTTAGCAAATGGCTGCAATATAACAAAGAGTGAAAAATTTAAGGGGGTCTGAATACTTTCCGTACCCACTGTACCTGGAAATACTGGGTTGTGTCGCTGGCTGTGACAGGAGGAAGGAGAGGCCTGAACGTAGGAAATATCTACCTAAAATTCTTTGGCACTACTGCAGTCCAAGGAAAATGATGGCACTGCTCCTCTGTGCTCCATGGGTCCCTACTTGTATAGTGCACATAAACATCCTCCTTAGTATATAACATTGACAATTTTATACAACTCAGAAAATGGTGTAGTTTGAAGCAAACTTCTAGGTTCACTTAACCTACTGCAAGTATCAAGACCAGACAAGGTTTTCCTGCTCGCTACAAATATCAAAGTATACAAACTGCAGCCCACTGTTGAATTATTTTCTTAATTCAATCAGCTTTTTTGTTGCTAACACCTGCCAAACATTATTCCTTCTTCTCTGTTAGAGGAGGAGGCCAAGGCAGGGAAAAATGGCAGTGTCTTTGCAAAGGAACCCCAATTTTATATATTTATCTGATAATTCAATAATATTTGTTATTTCACCCCCTCTTAAAGGATTATTTTCTGCCATTACCTACCCATAAGGATTATTAAATTGGATTGCATAGACCACATTTCTATGGCCTTCCAAGGTATGCAGCTCTTCTCCTGATGCTGTGTCCCAAACTTTACACGTTCGATCATAACTGCCAGTAATGAAACTATACAGGAAAAAAAAAAATTGTTGATTTTAGGAACAGTCAATGCAAAAGAAGATATATCAGATCATACTTAGCAAAGTCATAGTTGGATTTCATGGCTACATAGAAGTTCAGTTCTAAATACGTTGGACTGTTTTATTAAAGTATAACTAAAGGCAAAAAAAAGACCTACAATTCTACTTCTAGGTTTTCATAAAATGTAGTTTACCTACTATAAAGTTAACATTCTCGGTGTTCCTGTGTTTCCCCAGACGGTAATGTGTTGCATATCCCCATCACAACCTATAACACTTAAAATTGTGCTGTTCAAAATCCTGAGAAAATTCTAAAGCGTTTCAGGTGTCACCACTTACCATGCCACTTTAATCCATGCCCAGCCCCAGCCCCCCTGGACCTCTACTGTGTTTGGAGCAATTTCTATAGTGTTCCAGCGTTCACCACTAACCACACCACATGAATCTTTGTCCGGTCCCAGCCCCCTTAATCTCCAGTCCCTGTGGTTGGTCAGATCATCCCTTCTCAATAAATCATCCTATATGGTCTATAGGCAGCCAATCTGCCATATCAATCAGGCTACATAAAAAAATAGTACTAGACCAAAGTGAGCGCCTCTTACCTGGAACCGGATTTATTAAATGCCACATTGGTAAGAGGTAATATGTGAGCTCGGAGGACCTAAAACAAGAAAAAAGAGCTTGTTAAGACAATGCTGATATAGACACAAACTCCTCACAAACTGGAGAAAAGACATTGATAAATACCACCAGCAGGATTCCTTTGTTAATCACACGTTCCAAACATTTCTACATACTAGAGCAAAAATCTGAAATGTGACAAATGATAGAGAATTCTTAGGCCCTAAAGTGTTTAAACATGTTTGTTCATTTTGCCTCTCCTTGCAAATAACTCCCCACACTATATATTGAAGATTCATATTTTTTTTTTTTTGGCGCAGCCTATTTAGATGTGGAAAAAAATACATTTTTCTTCTCACATTACATTATTGGCAGTAGAAAATTTCCCTCCTCTCCTCTAAAGCTCCCTTTGCATTGCTTGTTAGTGGCTTTTTATTTCCACTCTACATAGGTAGTCATGTTCTCTAATATAAATTACCTATTTACCTGGTGTCATTGGCAAGTCCTTTTTTAACCACTTCCATACAGAGCAGTTAGACACCCTTCCTGCCCAGACCAATTTTCAGCTTTCAGCACTCTCACACTTTGAATGACAATTGCTCAGTCATGCTACACTGTAACCAAACAAATTTTTTATCATTTTTTTCACACAAATAGAGCTTTCTTTTGGTGGTATTTGATCACAACTGGGGTTTTTTTTTTTCGTGATATATGCAAAAAAAAGAGCAAAAATTTTGAAAAAAACACTTTTTTTTAGTTTCAATTATAAAATTTTGCAAAAAATTAATTTTTCTTCATACATTTGGGCCAAAATGTATACTGCTACATGTCTCTGGTAAAATTAACCCAAATTAGTGTATATTATTTAGTCTGTGTGAAAGTTATTGAGTCTAGAAGCTATGGTACCAATTACTGAAAATTGATCACACCAGAAGTACTGACTGCCTATCTCCTTTCTTGAGGCCCTGAAATGTCAGGACAGTACAAATACCGCCCAAATGACCCCTTTTTGTAAAGTAGACAGTCCAAGGTATTTAGTAAGAGGCATGGTGGGTATTTTGAAGTTGTAATTTTTTCCCACAATTCTTGGAAAAATGAAGAAAAAAAATTTTTCTTCTTTTTTTTCCCACAAAGTTGTCAATTTATAAGCTATTTCTAACACATAGCATGTACACAGCAAAAATTACACCCAAAAATACATTCTGCTACTCCTTCCGAGTATGGCGATACCACATGTGTGAGACTTTTACACAGCCTGGCCACAAAAAGATACTCCACGTCCAAGAAGCACCTTCAGGCGTTCTAGGAGCATAAATACACATAAAACTTTCTTACTACCTATCACACTTTTAAAGGCCCTAGAGCACCAATACAATGGAAAAGTCCACAAAATGACCCCATTTTGGAAAGAAAACACTCCAACGTATATTCTATGAGGCATTATGGGTCCTTTGAACATGTCATTTTTTTCCACAGGTTTTTGGAAAATGTGGGAAAAAAATGAAAACTTTTTTTTTTTACACAAAGTTGTCAATTTATAGGATATTCCTAACACATAGCATGTACACAGCAAAAATGACACCCCAAAATTCATTCTGCCACTCCTTCTGAGTATGGCAATACCACATGTGTGAGACTTTTTCACAGCCTAGCCATATAGAGGGGCCTAACATCCAAGGAGCATCATCATGCATCCTAGCCACTTGCCTAGGCCTATTTTTGACATTTGGTATTTACAAGCTAAAATCAGTTGTTTTGCTAGAAAACTGCTTAGAACCCCCAAACATTATATATTTTTTTTTAGCAGTGACCCTAGAGATTAAAATGGAGATTATTGCAATATTTTTTATCACACCGTATTTGCGCAGCGGTCTTCCAAACGCAATTTTTTTGGAAAAAATTCACTTTTTTTAATTAAAAAATAAGAAACCAGTAAAGTTAGCCCAATTTTTTTCCATAATGTGAAAGATAATGTTACGCCGAGTAAATAGATACCCAACATGTCATGTTTCAAAATCGCGCACGCTCACGGAATGGCGACAAACTTTGGTACTTAAAAATCCCCATAGGCGACAATTTAAAAATTTCTACAGGTTGCCATCCTTGAGTTACAGAGGAGGTCTAGGGCTCAAATTATTTCCCTTGCTCTAACGATCACGGTGATACCTCACATGTGTGGTTTGAACACCGTTTACATATGTGGGCGGGGTTTCCGTATGCGTCGCTTCTGTGCGCGAGCTAACGGGGACAGGGTGCTTTAATTTTTTTTTTTTTTTTTTTACTATTTATTTTATTTATTATTTTTTATTTTTACACCGTTTAACAAAAAAAAAAAAAAAAAGGATCATTTTTATTTCTATTACAAGAAATGTAAACATTACTTGTAATAGAAAAAGGCATGACAGGACCTCTTTTTTGTGAGATCTGGGGTCAAAAAGTCCTCAGATCTCACAAGTACACTAAAAGATATAAAAAAAAAAAAAAAAAAAAAAAAAATTAATATATAAAATGAAAAAAAAAAAAAAGGACCTTTAAACCGGTTGCTAGGCAACAACATTTTCCGTAGCACCGGTCCTCCAAGACCATAGAGTCAAGTGAGGGCAAGCTTGCCCTCACTCGACATCCTGTCTGTGAGGATCCGGGACCGGATCGTTTTCCCCGCTGCCGGCGGGTCCGGTAAGCGGGGAAAAGGACCGGACGCGGCGGGAGGGGGGGGGGCACCTCTTCCGCCATCCCAGAAGGGTGATCCCACGGCGAATCCGCCGCTGGGACCACCCTTATCGGAAAGCCAACCGTCCACCGTTTAAAAAAATACCAGGGTTATGGCAGCTATCTGCTGCCATAACACCGGTATTTAGGTTTAAACGGAGGACGTATATAAACCTTTTTGGACTTAGACATGGTGGCTGTATGAAGGGCGACAGGTACTCGGGTACTTTGTTGGGCAGGTGACAGGTACTCTGGTACTGATGAGCAGGTGGCAGGTACTCGGGTACTCCGATAGGCAGGTGACAGGTACTCGGGTACTCTGATGGGCAGGTGACAGGCAGGTGATAGGTACTGATGAGTAGTACTGATACTGATAGGTGATACTGATACGCGATAGGTACTGATGAGTACTGATGAGTAGTGATGGGTACTAATGAGCAGGCGGCAAGTACTCGGGTACTTCAGGCGTCAGGTACTCTGATGAGCAGGTGGAAGGTACTCGGGTACTCTGATGGGTAGGTGACAGGTACTCAGGTACTCTGATGACGGGTACTCCGTTGACAGGTACTCAAAGTACCCGAGTATCCGTCATCAGAGTACCCGAGTACCTGTCATCAGAGTACCCGAGTACCCGTCATCAGAGTACCCGAGTACCTGTCATCAGAGTACCTGCGTACCTGTCATCAGAGTACCCGAGTACCTGTCATCAGAGTACCCGAGTACCCGTCATCAGAGTACCCGAGTACCTGTCATCAGAGTACCCGAGTACCCGTCATCAGAGTACATGAGTACCCGTCATCAGAGTACCCGAGTACCTGTCATCAGAGTACCCGAGTACCCGTCATCAGAGTACCCGAGTACCTGTCATCAGAGTACCCGAGTACCTGTCATCAGAGTACCTGAGTACCTGTCATCAGAGTACCCAAGTACCTGTCATCAGAGTACCCGGGTACCTGTCATCAGAGTTCCCGGGTACCTGTCATCAGAGTTCCCGAGTACCTGTCATCAGAGTACCCGATGGGCTGGTGACAGGTACTCGGGTACTTTGATGGGCTGGTGACAGGTGCTCTTTATTGGGGGGGGGGCAATCAGTGTGTTTGGGGTGCACTGTGATTGGTAACTAGCTGTTACCACACTCTCACTCTGATCCTGTGTGAGGAGGAGAACACGGTGACAGCTAGTTACCGTGTTCTCTGTTGACATTTGTGACCGGCTGTGATTGGACACAGTCGGTCACGTGGTAAAGAGCCAATTTCATTGGCTCTTTACCTAGATCGGGGATCGACTCTGTCCGAGGGACGAGCCTCGTCCCCGATCGCTGCTCTGCGCGCCCCCGGGGGCGCGCATTGCAGAGAGAACGAGCGGCTCGTGCTGGAGCCGCTCATGTGATCGGCTGTGATTGACACAGCCGATCACGTGGTAAACAGCCAATTTCTATTGGCTGTTTACCTTGATCAGGGATGGGCTATGTCCGAGGGACGAGCCTCACCCCCGATCGCCGCGCCGAGCTAGAGCGGGCGGACGTCATATGACGCCCGCCCAGATCCGTACAACCACCATGCCGACGTCATATTACTATGACTCGGTATGGAAGTGGTTAAGTATTAAAAAACACTTTTATATTGGCCCAGGGTCCCCTATAAAGGAGCCCTCATGTTTGAGGCAGGGGTCATTTATTTACCTGGGTAAAATTAGTCTTAGTTTGGTGGTTTCTATTCAGTTACACTCCCTAAAATAAAAATTCTATTTACAAAGGTGTTAGCGGTAGGCAGCTTGTTATTTTCAAAAGAGAGGATAACTAGCGCACTAAAAGCTATCAGTCCAAACAACTGGATAAATTAAAACAACAACAAACAGTCAAGTAGAAGGAGAGACCAATGTGCCAGCTTCGTGGCAGCCACTGTAGAGGAGCTAGAAGTGACTCTGCGTAGAAGACAAGAAGAGAGGCAGCGCCATCTAAGAGTAGCAGTATGAGACTTTAATAGCCATAATAAATAAACAACTCACAAGATAATGGTATGTAAGTGCTTGTCAAAAGAATAAGTTCCCGCTGTGTATGACCAGATGGTCAGCGATCCTAGTCAGGGAGGCCGAATGGAGCCTTCGGCTGTGTGGGTGGATAGCAACACTTCCTGGAGCTGGTCTTAAACATAGAAACATAGAATGTGTCGGCAGATAAGAACCATTTGGCCCATCTAGTCTGCCCAATATATCTGAATCCTATGAATAGTCCCTGGCCCTATCTTATATGAAGGATAGCCTTATGCCTATCCCATGCATGCTTAAACTCCTTCACTGTATTTGCAGCTACCACTTCTGCAGGAAGGTTATTCCATGCATCCACTACTCTCTCAGTAAAGTAATACTTCCTCATATTACTTTTAAACCTTTGCCCCTCTAATTTAAAACTGTGTCCTCTTGTGGTAGTTTTTCTTCTTTTAAATATGCTCTCCTCCTTTACCGAGTTGATTCCCTTTATGTATTTAAAAGTTTCTATCATATCCCCTCTGTCTCTTCTTTCTTCCAAGCTATACATGTTAAGGTCCTTTAACCTTTCCTGGTAATTTTTTTTCTGCAATCCATGTACTAGTTTAGTAGCTCTTCTCTGAACTCTCTCTAGAGTATCTATATCCTTCTGGAGATATGGCCTCCAGTACTGCGCACAATACTCCAAGTGAGGTCTCGCCAGTGTTCTGTACAGCGGCATAAGCACTTCTCTCTTTCTACTGCTTATACCTCTCCCTATACATCCAAGCATTCTGCTGGCATTTCGTGCTGCTCTATTACATTGTCTTCCCACCTTTAAGTCTTCTGAAATAATTACTCCTAAATCCCTTTCCTCAGATACTGAGGTCAGGACTGTGTCAAATATTCTATATTCTGTCCTTGGGTTTTTACGCCCCAGGTGCATTATCTTGCACTTATCCACATTAAATTTCAGTTGCCAGAGTTCTGACCATTCTTCTAGTTTTCCTGAATCCTTTTCCATTTGGCGTTTCCCTCCAGGAACATCAACCCTGTTACATATCTTTGTGTCATCAGCAAAAAGACAAACCTTACCATCGAGGCCTTTTGCAATATCACTTATGAAGATATTAAACAAAATTGGTCCCAGTACAGATCCCTGAGGTACCCCACTGGTAACATGTCTTGGGCCTTACAAGGGATAGGCGTAGCATGCGTTCAGAGCATGCGTGCTCCTTCTTCAGGCTGTGAGGGGGCAATGTTTAAAAGGTGGAATTGATATGCAGCCAAACCAGCCAGGTACACCAGATGGCTCTTAATACAATCTATACCTCATGACGTGGGCCTAAGGGCAGCGTTACACTTCTTGAATGGAGATCCCGTCCTCAACCCAAGACAAATCCATTTCATATTAGAAGGTTTGGAATTCAGCCTTACACACAACTACATTGAGTTTGATGGAGAGCTCTACCTACAGACCCATGGCACAGCCATGGGTGCTAATTTTGCACCCAGTTATGCTAACTTGGCCATGGGCCTGTGGGAACAACAATAAATCTGGACCAACAACCCTTATGGAGCACATATTTTTTTATGGTCGATACATAGACGGCATTGTGATTATATGGGATGGCCCCCCTCATCCATTAATGCATTCGTATTTCATTGTAACAATAACAATATGGGTCTTTCTTTTACATCTGTGCATGATGCTGACACACTGGCTTTCTTGACTTAGAACTGTGCTATGAGGGTAATACCATTTACGCTGTCACTACAACAAACCTACCAGGGGCAACTACATTACCACAGTTGTCACCATCCCAAATGGATGGATAACATCCCTAAAAGCCAATATGGTTCTGCACTCCTGTGACCCCTTTTCAGCAGAGAGCAGGCTAAAGTCCACTCTCTGCTGACGTCGCAGAAATTGGTCTAAGCACTGTGTCATCACGACCACAGAGTCAGGATCCACCAGGTGCCAGCAACCGGCTCAGCCTCTCAGTGAGCCTCTGCCCACTCCCCGCCCCTCCACAAACATGCTCAAATGAATGAGGAGGGGGCAGAGCAGAGGTTTGCTAACTGACATTCAGCAGCTCTCTGCTCGGGGAGCTGTCAGAACCAAACCATGGGCGGTGTTCGATCGCTCGGGTTCTCAGTGTAGAGGTGCCGGGGGACAGATGCAGCATTGGACCAATGCTGCATCCACCTAGGTAAGTATAAATGGGGAAAAAATCAAACCCATACTTCTCTTTTAACTGAAAGCCAGCAACTGAGGATACTGCAAAAGGAACACCGATGGGCATGAAGGGGTGAGTTTGTGTAAATCATTTTCAGCTTTCACCAGGCCGTCTACCCCTCAAAACACCTGCAGGGACTCCTATGGTGGTAACAAAAAAAGATCCACTACGTATGGGACTTTGAGGGTGCCCAGATTTTTATAAAGTATACACCACTGTTAAAATTCATAAATCTTTTAAAATTCTTTAGGACATGAAGGGGTTGATTTCCTAAAACTGAAGAGAGCAAAATCTTTCCCACACTACTATAAACTGCTGATGTCTTTTATCTCATTTACACAAGTGGTTTCGAGGATTTTGAATGACAATAGCAGGAGGGATCTCAACAGTCATTCCACAATACATTTTGTGGGTTCCAAATAGCCCACTTCCTCAACCTCTGTGAAACTACATAAATAAAACAACAATAGGTTTACATCCAATAAATAATGTAAAAACAATGCATGTAATTACATTATGTACAGTGCAAATCCTACTTTAAGGAATCATAAGTCAGGAACTTGGAGACCAGGACGACCCCACCAAACCTTCCCCTGGGAAGAGAGTAAGATATTCACAAGAAAAAAAAAACACCTATCGTGGGGTAGCAGCAGAGTGGAAAGAATTAAATTTATGTTGAAGGGATATTCCTTGAGGCCCCTTTAAAGCAGGCCATACACAGAGCAAATTTCTTTACTGCAACCACAGTGTTGACAGGGAAATCCCTTCTGCCAAGCCATTGCAATCTTCCAGCAGGGGGGGAGCCATTGATTGTTGCTAGCGGCTATGCTAGTCGCTAGCGATATTTGTATGTAAAATGCAGCAGGCTGATTGTCCTCAAGTTGATCGATCGATCAACTTGGTATATTAAGCCTGCCTATGCATGGTTCAAAACTGTCTATGGCTGGCCTAAGGCTAGTTTCACATCTAAGCGGCACTGTGAGCTCCATATGTGCGGGCACAGCAGCTCTACTCATTTGAATGGGCTGCTGTGCCTGTGTTTCATGCAAGAAAAATTGCATTGTGCTTTTGCGCCATGCGATTTCCCGCAATCGAAAACGTGCTGCATTTTCAGATGCATGGAAGTGCCATTAAGAATTAATGGAAGCGCCACCATCTGCAAAGGAGCAGAGCAGTTTGGGTGCAGGAACAGGTGCAGTTTACACACTGTCCCGCACCCATTGGCACAAGTGTGAACCTAGCCTAAGTGATATGTATATTTATCATTATGCCTTACACATACCCTGTAATATATGTGCTCCCCTGCCAACATTTATCCTTCAGCCCAGGTTCACACTGGGGCCATTTTGAAATCGAGAGTTCAGCTGAAGTAGCAGGATTTCAAGCTGATATTTGAGTCTGACTTCGGGGCGATTTCACAGATATCTGTGCAGGTTTCAACTTTGCGGCACCGCACCGATTCAGACAGTGCCATTGCCGGCAATTTCCTACGATTTGACATGTGATTTGACATGTCAAATCGCATGTCAAATCAGACCAATGTGAACGTGGGCTCGGTGTGTTTTTTTCCATCCTTCAGTGTGTTTTTTTCAAAATCATTGAAAACACTTGTGTGAATGCAATCAAAGACATTAGCACTTTATAGTAGGGTGGTAAAGTCAACAGTCTACTGTGAAACCATTTATTAAGTTTAATTTATGAATATACTGTGGATTCACAGGTAAGCAATGTTAGGCCAGAATGTGATGGATTTATAATGTCTAAAAGAATTTGAATACATTTATGAATTTTAACAGTGGTTCCCATACATAGAGGATTTTTTTTGTTACTTGTAAATTGAGGGATGTTGGGGTCCACCTATATGATCCTGGTAACATATATTTATAGGATTGCTATAGTGGTAGTTAGACCACGGCTTCACGGCACAATGCAACGCTATAAAGCTGGTCTGGCATACATAACTGTCCCCTTCTCTCTTCAAAAAAATTGAAAAATTGAAATTTTAGGATAATATGTAAAAATATATTCAGGCATTTTAAAGCATAACAGAACTGGTTATATGGAAGCCTGTTCATATCTGTCAACACCTAAACTAATGCTGTTTGATCTCAGTGCATATCCAGAAATTGAATTTTTAATGCAGAAATTTGATAGAGGCAGGGAAAATAAGGACCTATTCACAGAGTTGATGAGCTGCATTTTGCAGAGGAAGCCTCTTTCCTTGGCACTTGGTACTTGTAGACATGTTTCTGTAATGTATAATAAACAATCTTTATTTATCTCCATGGATGAACAGAACTGTCATTTACACAGTGCAGGTATGCCCACTAAAAGACATCCGTGTGCCCAGGAGCTTGTTCCAGCACATTTTTTTAACTTCCAAAGTCCATTACTGTCTATCCCCATGCTGTGTGTAAATGACAGCTGTGTTAATACCTAGAGAGGAACAGAGCCTATCATACAGTGCAAGAACAGGCATAGAAGTGGCAGGCAAAGAGCTGTGTCTGCAAAATCTGTCTCATCACTCATCTGCACAAGGCCCAAATATTAATAATCAATTAATTGCCGTTTCCATTAAATGACTATCATACACACAGACAAGGACATAAAAACAGGAGAGGCAGCTGTCCATACCCCCCCCCCCCCCCAAAGAGACAAGGAAAGATTCTTCAAGAATCATATCAAGAGTTTAAGAGTCAGAGGCATTATCACAGTCCCACTTTAAGCTGCTGATCACCACCGTATACTAATATAAAAAAATATATATCAAAATTCACTCCCCATTCACACCTGAGACCTTGTAGCACTAATGAATCACATGACACCGTGGAGGGAAAATGCCTAATTGGGCCCAATTTGGACATTTTCACTTAGGGGTGTACTCACTTTTGTTGCCAGCGGTTTAGACAATAATGGCTGTGTGTTGAGTTATTTTGAGGGGAAAGCAAATTTGCACTGTTATACAAGCTGTACACTCACTACTTTACATTGTAGCAAAGTCTCATTTCTTCAGTGTTGTCACATGAAAAGATATAATAAAATATTTACAAAAATGTGGAGGGGTGTACTCACTTTTGTGAGATACTGTATATACTGTACCATAGTCTGTTTCCCACAAACCAATCAATATACACTTATTGGGATTTTTTTATAACAATAGATTTTTGTTCTAAATTTATGGAGCTTAAGTGGTCAAAATATGAAGCTAATAAGAATAAATATATAAAAATGAGTAAAATATATTGATAAAAATGACATACATTATATTGTCAAAAGTATTGGGACGCCTGCCTTTACATGCACATGAACTTTAATGGGATCCCAGTCTTAGTCCGTAGGGTTCAATATTGAGCTGGCCCACCCTTTGCAGCTATAACAGCTTCAACTCCTCTGGGAAGGGTGTCCACAAGGTTTAGGAGTGTTTCCATGGGAATGTTTGACCATTCTTCCAGAAGCACGTTTGTGAGATCAGGCACTGATGTTGGATGAGAAGGCCTGGGTCGCAGTCTCCGCTCTAATTCATTCCAACTGTGTTCTACCGGGTTGAGGTCAGGACTCTGTGCAGGTCAATCAAGTTCCTCCACCCCAAACTTGCTCATCCATGTCTTTATGGACCTTGCTTTATGTACTGGTGCGCAGTCATGTTGGAACAGGAAGGGGCCATCCCCCAACTGTTCCCATAAAGTTGGGAGTATGAAATTGTCCAAAATGTCTTGGTATGCTGATGCCTTAATGAGTTCCCTTCACTGGAAATAAGGGGCCAGACCCAACCCCTGAAAAACAACTCCACACCATAATCCCCCCTCCACCAAATGATTAGGACTAGTGCACAAAGCAAGGTCCATAAAGACATGGATGAGCGAGTTTGAGGTGGAGGAACTTGACTGGCCTGTACAGAGTCCTGACCTCAACCCGATAGAACACCTTTGGAATGAATTAGAGTGGAGACTGCGAGCCAGGCCTTTTCCTCCAACATCAGTGTCTGACCTCACAAATGCACAAGAATGGTCAAACATTCCAATAGACACACTCCTAAACCTTGTGGACAGCCTTCCTAGAAGAGCTGAAGCTGTTATAGCTGAAAAGGGTGGACCAACTTAATATTGAACCCTACAGATTACGACTGGGATGCCATTAAAGTTCCTGTGTGTGTGGGAGGTACTAAGGAGGATGGGCTACCCCCTGCTTTTTATACACTGGTTACAAACGATTTATCAAAGCCCTACAGCTGTAATTAGGTTGGGAGAAGACCTGTCAGCTAAATTTGCTTTCTACAGGGGTACCTACCAGCAGGGCTGCCCTCTCTCTCTAGCCTCTTTCACAATCGCGATGGAGCCAGTGGCTGAGGCCCTATGAATATCCCTATTTATCCACGGTTTGAGGATTGCTTGGCTGGAGGGTGGCTTTATATGCGGATGATTTTCTATTGTTCCTAAACTATGCAGGTCCCTAATTGAAGGGGGCACTTCAGACTCTGGAAGCGTTCTCTTCCATCACCGGACTAAAAGTTAATTGGTCTAAATCTCAACTCTTTCCGATTGACCCTGATGCTCGGAAATCTGCTCCAATATTGAACGGACTAAGACTGGGATGCCTGCCTCCAGGGGGGCATAGCCCTTCCGGATTGCTACAAATACTATCTGGCTTCACAGCTGGCAATAGCTAGGTGGTTGCTATGCCCTGACAGATATAATACCTCTATGATTTTGGAAGTGGCGGTACTAAACTCCTTGGAGGCCCTGCAATACCTTCTTTTCTGTGGTATCAAGGCCCCCTAACCCCTCCATGGTCACTACTCTTATAGCGTGGAAAGCTAGCATACGGGCTACACCACATGAAATTATATCTCCAAATGCTTCGCTGTGGTACAATCCAATTTTATTGCATTTTTATACTCTGCCGGATCCACAGGCATGGGCCAAATATAAAATTACCCTTGTTTCCCACATAGTTGCAAATGGCTCCCATCGGTCCTTTGCATTCCTTTCTGCCGACTATAATGTCCCGGCTTCTCACTTGTTCAGATATCTTAAATTGTCCCATGCTTTCAGTAGCCAATTTCCTAACACTTCCCTAAGGTCGAAACAGTCCGATTTTGAGCACGTTATCTGGATCGAGTGTACAGAGAATCCCACCTCAGTGTTATACAACCATCTCCTCCCTCCCTGACCTTTGAGGTGAGAGATGTACCTGAGATTGATGACGAGAACTGGGAGGACATCTGGGACCTTCCTTTCTGTCATCTGGTCTCTCAAGGAGACACGCTAATTCAATTTAAAATTATGCACACAGCTTTTTTTACTCCGTATAGATTACATAAAATGAACCCAAGAATGCTGGCGGTGTGATCATTCATTTGCAAATTTTTCACATATTTTTTGGAGTTGCCCCATTTTTGTTTAAATACTGGGAGGAGGTAATCTCCATTATTCTATTGGTAAGATCTTTTTGATGCCTACTGTGAGCATCTTCCTATTGAGATTGGTGGAGGATCTGGATCCCACGGTGGCAGGGAGGACCATGCTGAGTTTGCTTCTTTTCTATGCCCCTCAAGGCCATAACTATGTCATGAAAGACGGCTACTCCTCCTTCTCTCATCTTCTGGAAACATTTGGTAAATGTCAACCTGCCTTTGTATGAAGATATGATGAAGTGTGGTCCAAATGGCTGGCCGTCCCAACCACAGCCTCAATGTTAGATAAATCTGGGTACCGTTATGTCACTCTTTGTTTTTTGGTATAATATTTTATTGGTATATATAATAGAGATTACAGGATGTTACTGGGGACATCTATCTTATTTTATCATCTTTCACATGTAAGAAATATGTATTTTTAGGACATGAGCTACACTTAGATGGTTGCTTTGGACCCATTATGGTGGCCTAGATACTAGAGTTAGATTATGCTGTTTCTACAACCTCCTACGTGGGCGACTGTGTCATTTATTGTGACCTTTTGTTCTTTCTAGTTGTGCTGAGTGTTTTTACACTTGGAATAACAATAAAAAAAAGGTTCATGTTTTTGTAAAGGCAGGTGTCCTAATACTTTTGACAAAATAGTGTATGTATCAGTTTTTGAATATATTGTACTTGTTTTATATATTTATTCTCATTGGGTCCATTTTTTATTGAGAATGAATTATTTGTATTATTATTAAATAATATAGTTTTTTTTGTAAAATACAGAGAGGTTCAGACCTCTATCAGATATTCCTGAGGATAAATATAACTTGAAGTCCATGGTGCAGATGTATAACATTTAATAAAGTAATTTCTGTACGTAGACATCGCCTCCCTTCACAAAGTATTTTCCTCTTGTGGGTCAATAAGGATGCTGTCAAGGAGTCAGAGATTATTAGAACAGCCATATGTAAGAATTCTAATTTCCCAGAGGGACAAGCTGCACTGCCAATATTCTGGAGCTGTAAACACATTACAAATATTGCCACATAACTAAAATCAAGTGTGTATTACAATGACTAAGTGCCAAAGGCCAATCAAATATTTATTTTGAGCAATGTGTATGTCAGGATAGGTTAAATGTCAAATTTATCTAATCTGTTCTGCCAGCATTTAATAATCTCCCTTGTAATACTTTCATTAAATTTTTGAAATCTAGGTGAAGAATAATTGGTTTCTGTGTTTGTCTCCAAACTTTTACCCCTGCTTTACATATTTTTTTAGGAATGTGTCCAAAAATGTATAAGGCATGTACAGCTGTGGCCAAAAGTTTTGAGAATTACACAAATATTAATTTTTACAGTCTGTTGCCTCAGTTTTTTTTATGGCAATTTGCATATACTCCAGAATGTTATGAAGAGTGCCATTAAAATGAACTATATCCCATAAAAAAACATTTCCATTGCATTTGTGAAGAATGCTTCAGGGCGCCCAAGAAAGTCCAACAAGCACCAGGACCGTCTCCTACAAGTGATTCAGCTGCAGGATCGGGGGACCACTAGCGCAGAGCTTGCTCGGGAATGGCAGCAGGCAAGAGTGAGGGCATCTGCATGCAATGTGGGGCAAAGACTTTAGGAGGATGGCCTGGTGTCAACAAGGGCAGCAAAGAAGCCGCTTCTGTCCAGGAAAAATATCAGGGACAGACTGATATTCTGCAAAAGGTACAGGTTCGGACTGCTGAGGACTGGGGTAAAGTAATTTTCTCTGATGAATCCCCTTTCCGATTGTTTGGGGCATCCGGAAAAAACCTTGTCTGGAGAACAAAAAAGGTAAGCACTACCATCAGCCCTGTGTCATGCCAACAGTAAAGTATCATGAGACCATTCATGTGTGGGGTTGCTTCTCAGCTAAGGGAGTGGGCTCACTCACAGTTTTGCCCATGAACACAGCCATGAATAAAAACATCCTCTGATAGCAACATCCCCCAACCATCTAAGAACAGTTTGGCGAGGAACAAGGCCTTTTCCAGCATGATGGAGCACCTTGCCATAAGACAAAAGTGATAACTAAGTGACTTGGGGAACAAAACATGAACATTTTGGGTCCATGGCCAGAAAAATCCCCAGACCTTAATCCCATTGAGAACTTGTGATCAATCCTCAAGAGGTGGATGAACAAAAAACCCCATAAATAACAGACTCCAAGCATTGATTCTGTAAGAGAGGGCTGCCATCAGTCAGGATGTGGATGCCAGGATGAATTGCAGAAGTCTTGAAAAAGAAGGGTCAACATTACAAATATTGACTCTTTGCATAAACTTAATGTAATTGTCAAAAATGCCTTTGACACTTATCAAATGCATGTAATTATACTTCAGTATACTATAGAAACATGTGACAAAAAGATCTAAAAACACTGAACAAGCAGACTTTGTGAAAATGAATATTTGTGTCATTCACAAAACTTTTGGCCATGGCTGTACACATTACATACAGTCAGGTTCATAAATATTGGGACATCTACACAATTCTAATCTTTTTGGCTCTATATACCACCACAATGGATTTGAAATGAAACAAATAAAATGTGCTTTAACTGCAGACTTTCAGCTTTAATTTGAGGTTATGTACATCCAAATCAGGTGAACGGTGTAGGAATTACAACAGTTTGTATATGTGCCTCCCGCTTTTTAAGGGACCAAAAGTAAATGGGACAGATTAACAATAATAAATAAAACTTTCACTTTTTAATACTTGGTTGCAAATCCTTTGCAGTCAATTAGAGACTGATGTCTGGAATGCATAGACATCACCAGACACTGGGTTTCATCCCTGGTGATGCTCTGTCAGGCCTCTACTGCAACTGTCTTCAGTTCCTGCTTGTTCTTGGGGCATTTTCCCTTCAGTTTTGTCTTCAGCAAGTGAAATGCATGCTCAATCAGATTCAGTTCAGGTGATTGATTTGGCCATTGCATAACATTCCACTTCTTTCCCTTAAAAAACTCTTTGGTTGCTTTCGCAGTATGCTTCGGGTCATTGTCCATCTGCACTGTGAAGCGCCGTCCAATGAGTTCTGAGCATTTGGCTGAATATGAGCAGATAATATTGCCCGAAACACTTCAGAATTCATCCTGCTGCTTTTGTCAGCAGTCACATCATCAATAAATACAAGAGAACCAGTTCCATTGACAGCCATACATGCCCACGCCATGACACTACCACCACCATGCTTCACTGATGAGGTGGTATGCTTTGGATCATGAGCAGTTCCTTTCCTTCTCCATACTCATCTCTTCCCATCACTCTGGTACAAGTTGATCTTGGTCTCATCTGTCCATAGGATGTTGTTCCAGAACTGTGAAGGCTTTTTTAGATGTTGTTTGGCAAACTCTAATCTGGCCTTCCTGTTTTTGAGGCTCACCAATGGTTTACATCTAGTGGTGAACCCTCTGTATTCACTCTGGTGAAGTCTTCTCTTGATTGTTGACTTTGACACACATACACCTACCTCCTGGAGAGTGTTCTTGATCTGGCCAACTGTTGTGAAGGGTTTTTTCTTCACCAGGGAAAGAATTCTTCGGTCATCCATAACAGTTGTTTTCCGTGGTCTTCCGGGTCTTTTGGTGTTGATGAGCTCACCGATGCGTTCTTTCTTTTTAAGGATGTTCCAAACAGTTGATTTGGCCACACCTAATGTTTTTGCTATCTCTCTGATGGGTTTGTTTTGTTTTTTCAGCCTAATGATGGCTTGCTTCATTGATAGTGACAGCTCTTTGGATCTCATATTGAGAGTTGACAGCACCAGATTCCAAATCATAATAGCACACTTGAAATGAACTCTGGACCTTTTATCTGCTCCTTGTAAATGGGATAATGAGGGAATAACACACATCTGGCCATGGGACAGCTGAGCAGCCAATTGTCCCATTACTTTTGGTCCCTTAAAAAGTGGCAGGCACATATAGAAACTGTTGTAATTCCTACACCTTTCACCTGATTTGGATGTAAATACCCTCAATTTAAAGCTGAAAGTCTGCAGTTAAAACACATCTTGTTTGTTTCATTTCAAATCCATTGTGGTGGTATATAGAGCCAAAAAGATAAGAATTGTGTCGATGTCCCAATATTTATGGACCTGACTGTACATGAGCTGTTTCAATGAATGCATACATTTTGCAAAAGAGCTTACAGTTGAAAGAAAGCCTAACTATTCTTAAAAATGTTTCCTCCCCCCTTCTCGTACTTATCTTACCTAACCTTTATGGAACAGATCTTTATACTTACTTATTTTTAATCCGCTTCAGTCCTGTCACATGATCCTGCAGCTCTGTGTAAGGAATCGCTTAACAACAGCGCTGAATTTCAGGAGCCATGACCTCACCCGAAGGTTACTATAGCCCAGACGTTGTCGGTGCTTCCTTCCCTCCCCTGCAGCAGCTGCTCACTGACACAGGGAACCAGAGCTGCAGGATCACATGACTGGCCTGAAGTGTATTAAAAATAGGTAAGTATACAGACCTTTTTCATACAAGTAGAAGATGGGGGAGTAAACATTTTTAAGAATATATAATTAGGCATTTCTTCTACTTTAAAATGGCGTTATGAACAAAATCAAAAATGATATTTAGGATGCAGTCTATCAATATAAAAAACACAGCAGATTTTGTTTTTTTCATAGTCCTACTTGTAAAATAGCTGTATTAAAGTGGTTCAAAAGCCTCAAGGTTTTTACCGTTAAGCGTTTGTTACCCTTAAAAAAAAAAATGGATCTTGTTCCCTTAACCGGTTGCCGACCGCCGCAAGTACATATACTGCGGCGGTCAGCCCCGGCCAGGCAAAGTGACGTATCGGTACGTCACTAGCCTGGGAGCCAATAGCGGGCGAGCACACGCCGCCGGAGGCTCACTCCTGCCTCGGCTCATTCACGGACACCTCCGTGCGTGTGACCGGCGGACCCGATGTCCGCCGGTCACTCGCGATCGTCTGCTGTGAAGGGAGAAAGGCAGGCGGCTAATGTAAACAAAGCCGCCTGTCATTCTCCCCTGTGTAAAA
Source organism: Pelophylax lessonae (assembly GCF_965119305.1). Lineage (NCBI taxonomy): Eukaryota > Metazoa > Chordata > Amphibia > Anura > Ranidae > Pelophylax > Pelophylax lessonae. The sequence continues at coordinate 183,144,493 of NC_138770.1, forward strand.
GCACTGATCTAACGGTCCTGTTACGTAGGTCCATTGATCTGTGCTGTTACATACCTCAAGCCACATCCCTGCACAGTTAGAAGCACGCCCCTAGGGACACACTTAATCCCTCCCTCTGCAATAAAGTTAACCCCTTCCCTGCCAGTGTCATTTTTACAACTAACTAAGTGACTTGGGGAACAAAACATGAACATTTTGGGTCCATGGCCAGAAAAATCCCCAGACCTTAATCCCATTGAGAACTTGTGATCAATCCTCAAGAGGTGGATGAACAAAAAACCCCATAAATAACAGACTCCAAGCATTGATTCTGTAAGAGAGGGCTGCCATCAGTCAGGATGTGGATGCCAGGATGAATTGCAGAAGTCTTGAAAAAGAAGGGTCAACATTACAAATATTGACTCTTTGCATAAACTTAATGTAATTGTCAAAAATGCCTTTGACACTTATCAAATGCATGTAATTATACTTCAGTATACTATAGAAACATGTGACAAAAAGATCTAAAAACACTGAACAAGCAGACTTTGTGAAAATGAATATTTGTGTCATTCACAAAACTTTTGGCCATGGCTGTACACATTACATACAGTCAGGTTCATAAATATTGGGACATCTACACAATTCTAATCTTTTTGGCTCTATATACCACCACAATGGATTTGAAATGAAACAAATAAAATGTGCTTTAACTGCAGACTTTCAGCTTTAATTTGAGGTTATGTACATCCAAATCAGGTGAACGGTGTAGGAATTACAACAGTTTGTATATGTGCCTCCCGCTTTTTAAGGGACCAAAAGTAAATGGGACAGATTAACAATAATAAATAAAACTTTCACTTTTTAATACTTGGTTGCAAATCCTTTGCAGTCAATTAGAGACTGATGTCTGGAATGCATAGACATCACCAGACACTGGGTTTCATCCCTGGTGATGCTCTGTCAGGCCTCTACTGCAACTGTCTTCAGTTCCTGCTTGTTCTTGGGGCATTTTCCCTTCAGTTTTGTCTTCAGCAAGTGAAATGCATGCTCAATCAGATTCAGTTCAGGTGATTGATTTGGCCATTGCATAACATTCCACTTCTTTCCCTTAAAAAACTCTTTGGTTGCTTTCGCAGTATGCTTCGGGTCATTGTCCATCTGCACTGTGAAGCGCCGTCCAATGAGTTCGGAGCATTTGGCTGAATATGAGCAGATAATATTGCCCGAAACACTTCAGAATTCATCCTGCTGCTTTTGTCAGCAGTCACATCATCAATAAATACAAGAGAACCAGTTCCATTGACAGCCATACATGCCCACGCCATGACACTACCACCACCATGCTTCACTGATGAGGTGGTATGCTTTGGATCATGAGCAGTTCCTTTCCTTCTCCATACTCATCTCTTCCCATCACTCTGGTACAAGTTGATCTTGGTCTCATCTGTCCATAGGATGTTGTTCCAGAACTGTGAAGGCTTTTTTAGATGTTGTTTGGCAAACTCTAATCTGGCCTTCCTGTTTTTGAGGCTCACCAATGGTTTACATCTTGTGGTGAACCCTCTGTATTCACTCTGGTGAAGTCTTCTCTTGATTGTTGACTTTGACACACATACACCTACCTCCTGGAGAGTGTTCTTGATCTGGCCAACTGTTGTGAAGGGTTTTTTCTTCACCAGGGAAAGAATTCTTCGGTCATCCATAACAGTTGTTTTCCGTGGTCTTCCGGGTCTTTTGGTGTTGATGAGCTCACCGATGCGTTCTTTCTTTTTAAGGATGTTCCAAACAGTTGATTTGGCCACACCTAATGTTTTTGCTATCTCTCTGATGGGTTTGTTTTGTTTTTTCAGCCTAATGATGGCTTGCTTCATTGATAGTGACAGCTCTTTGGATCTCATATTGAGAGTTGACAGCACCAGATTCCAAATCATAATAGCACACTTGAAATGAACTCTGGACCTTTTATCTGCTCCTTGTAAATGGGATAATGAGGGAATAACACACATCTGGCCATGGGACAGCTGAGCAGCCAATTGTCCCATTACTTTTGGTCCCTTAAAAAGTGGCAGGCACATATAGAAACTGTTGTAATTCCTACACCTTTCACCTGATTTGGATGTAAATACCCTCAATTTAAAGCTGAAAGTCTGCAGTTAAAACACATCTTGTTTGTTTCATTTCAAATCCATTGTGGTGGTATATAGAGCCAAAAAGATAAGAATTGTGTCGATGTCCCAATATTTATGGACCTGACTGTACATGAGCTGTTTCAATGAATGCATACATTTTGCAAAAGAGCTTACAGTTGAAAGAAAGCCTAACTATTCTTAAAAATGTTTCCTCCCCCCTTCTCGTACTTATCTTACCTAACCTTTATGGAACAGATCTTTATACTTACTTATTTTTAATCCGCTTCAGTCCTGTCACATGATCCTGCAGCTCTGTGTAAGGAATCGCTTAACAACAGCGCTGAATTTCAGGAGCCATGACCTCACCCGAAGGTTACTATAGCCCAGACGTTGTCGGTGCTTCCTTCCCTCCCCTGCAGCAGCTGCTCACTGACACAGGGAACCAGAGCTGCAGGATCACATGACTGGCCTGAAGTGTATTAAAAATAGGTAAGTATACAGACCTTTTTCATACAAGTAGAAGATGGGGGAGTAAACATTTTTAAGAATATATAATTAGGCATTTCTTCTACTTTAAAATGGCGTTATGAACAAAATCAAAAATGATATTTAGGATGCAGTCTATCAATATAAAAAACACAGCAGATTTTGTTTTTTTCATAGTCCTACTTGTAAAATAGCTGTATTAAAGTGGTTCAAAAGCCTCAAGGTTTTTACCGTTAAGCGTTTGTTACCCTTAAAAAAAAAAAATGGATCTTGTTCCCTTAACCGGTTGCCGACCGCCGCAAGTACATATACTGCGGCGGTCAGCCCCGGCCAGGCAAAGTGACGTATCGGTACGTCACTAGCCTGGGAGCCAATAGCGGGCGAGCACACGCCGCCGGAGGCTCACTCCTGCCTCGGCTCATTCACGGACACCTCCGTGCGTGTGACCGGCGGACCCGATGTCCGCCGGTCACTCGCGATCGTCTGCTGTGAAGGGAGAAAGGCAGGCGGCTAATGTAAACAAAGCCGCCTGTCATTCTCCCCTGTGTAAAAGCACTGATCTAACGGTCCTGTTACGTAGGTCCATTGATCTGTGCTGTTACATACCTCAAGCCACATCCCTGCACAGTTAGAAGCACGCCCCTAGGGACACACTTAATCCCTCCCTCTGCAATAAAGTTAACCCCTTCCCTGCCAGTGTCATTTTTACAGTAACAGTGCATATGTATAGCACTGATTACTGCAGTAATGTCACTGGTACCCCCAAAAGTGTCAAAAATGTCAGTCAAGGGTCCGATCTGTCCGTCGCAATGTCACAGTCCCGCAAAAAAAAAAAAAAAAAATTGCAGATCGCCGCCATTACTCGTTAAAAAAAAAAACAACAAAAATGACAAAAATCTTTCCCTTAGTTAGTAAATGCAATAACTTTTGCGCAAACCAATCAAAATACACTTATTGTGATTTTTTTTTTACCAAACATAGGTAGCAGAAAACAAATTGGCCAAAAATGTAAAAAAAAATTGATTTTTACATTTTTTTGGGGGGGGGGGGGAATTTCATATAAAAAAATTTGAAAAATATTGTTATTTTTTGCAAAATTGTCGCTCTTTTTTTGATTATAGCACATGATCAAAAAATCGCACAGGTGATCAAATACCACCAAAAGAAAGCTCTATTTGTGGGGAAAAAAGGACGTCAAATTTGTTTAGGTACAGCATCGCACGACCGCGCAATTGTCCGTTAAAGTCAAGCAGTGCCGAATCGCAAAATACCCCCTGGTCAGGAAGGGGGTAAAATCTTCCGGGGCTTAAGTGGTTAAAGCATAAATAACAGCACAGTGCTTGTGCTGTGTTATTTGGCCCCTTCTATCACCCAAAAAACCTGGCTGATCATGCCAGTTTCTACCCTCCCCTCTGTACACTGACCACAGTGTATCATGGCTGCTGAGCCCTTACACCTTGGTCAGTGTACATGCCTCCGTTATCCACAGCTCTGCTTTCTGCTCTCCTGTGTCCTCCTCCCCCTCCTCTCCCTGCCTGTCAGCTCCGTGTCAGCTCCCACTCCTGCTGCAGCTTAAATAACTGTTAATATGTTATTTAATTCTCTTTGTTTTCTAAGCCTGTGTGCCTCTATGTGTTTTCTAAAAAAAAAAAAAATGCTATAAATACCTTATTTCAGTGTGCTGCTTTGAAATCATGTGACTAGACGGCTCTCTCTCTCTCCCCTCTTCTCTTCCCGATTGATGTCAGCAGGGGAATCTCCGCCCCGCCCCCTGCAGCTGTCAGACGGGGAGAGGAGACAGCCAGCCAGTTACATGATCGCCAAGCAGCGCACTGAAAAAAGGCATTCACAGCATTTTTTTTTATAAAACACATAGAGAGAGGCACACAGGCTTAGAAAACAAAGAAGATTATAGATGCATTCTCAAAAAAACCTCCTGGGTGCAGCTCCCCTGTCCCAAGCAACCCCCCTTATACTTATACTGAGCCCCATTTTGATCGAACAATGTGCATGAAAGCAGCGGCTCTCCTGGGTCTCTCTCTCTTATTGACTCTTGCTACAGTCAATCACAGCCAGTGAGCTAATAAGGAGAGAGCGTGCCTCGGGAGCAACCCTGCTTGAGTGGAGGCTTGCTATTGGGGGCACTTGGCAGAGGGGAGGACCCAGGACCACCGGCAGGGGATCCAAAAAGAAGAGGATCAGGGCAAAACATGTAAAACATGTTTGTTTGTTTTTTTATCTTTCCTCAAGAATCTCTTTCAGCGCCGGTTCACACTGCAGCGACGCTACTTCGCACCGCGACCTCCGAGGTTGCGGTGCGAGCTCGCGCCGCGACCTCGGAGCGGCCGCCACGGACTTCATAACATAGAAGTCTATGGCGGTCGCCTCCGGGTCGCCCCAAAGAAGCTCCGGACCCTTTTTCTAGGTCGGAGCGACTTGTGTCGCTCCTATTAGAACGGGTCCGCAGCTTCCCTATGGGAGGCGACCTGCGGCGACCTGTGAGGCGACCAGGTCGCCTCACAGGTCGCCCTAGTGTGAACCGGCACTCACTGTTGATGCTGTCATTAGAATTTTTTCCACTTTTTAACAGGCCAAGCTGTTGAGTAATAGTGGCAGTTGGAGCGATTTGAGGCGAATCATAGAACACTGTGCTTACAACGGTCAGCTTTTATTTATATTTCTTTTTACCCTTTTTTCAAAAGGAATAAGGGAAACAAGTCCCTTAAGGCTGGGTTCACATATATGCAAACTGGATGCATTTGGAACCACATCCAATTCACATGACATGTGAACCGTCGTCAGCCTTCTTTATACTGTAGAGCCAGTTCACAAATCTGCGAGCCGCCTTTGGTCCGTTTTTAAAAAAAATTGCTGCGTTTTTGTAGCCCGGTTCAGGTGCGATTTCAAGTAAAAAGTCACACCTGAATCACACTTAAAGCTGTGAACAAAACTTCACCGGACTCCTGAACCGAGCCTAAAAGCAAACATTCCAAAATTATACCAGCAGGTTTTTAAACTGGTTCAATAATTATATTGTACTGTCCTTTGGCAGGCCCACACATGCGCAGTAACTCTCCATTCAATCATTTGGAGAGTTCATTCTCTGCTAAAGTATGGAGTAGAAATTATCAATAGGATTGAAAATGCAGCCCTAGCTCAGAAGATTTTGACAAGTCGCTTAGTGTGCAATATCTTACTGGATTAGAAATAAGTAAGTATAAGAATTGTGGGATGCTGACAGTGGAGGACAACACCAATATCATGGAGCAAAAGCAGTTACACTTGAAAGGGCGGGATCTGACCTTACAGATCTCGCTTAGCTCCATATAACACCAACTTATTTCCATTTTGTTGGGGTGATCTGATCTCGCAGTTCAGCTTTCCCAAGCAGGGTTCTGTGGAGCTCTAGAGTTCCTCCAAAGATCACTAGGGGTTCTTTGAACAAACAGAAATGTCTGCCTCTCCAGTTAGTAACCACTGACCCCAATGGTCTGTTTAGCTATCTGTATAGAAAACATTCTTCACAATGACAAATGTAAGTAAGCTCTTCTCCACAGACCACTAATGTAAGGGAGCATTTCACTGATCACCAATCTAAGAAGTCTCTTCTCTTCTGACCACCAATGAAAGGGAGCACTTTTCCACTCACCATTAAAACAAAGTTAGAATTTCTCCATTGATCACCAAAGTAAGGAAGCATTTTACTGACCAATCAAATTAAGTCTCTTCTCCAACACCACCAGTGTATGGAAGCACTTTTCCAACAACCATTAAAACAAGTGGGAATTTCTTTACTGATCACCATATGAGGGAATGCTACAATTTAACGGTCTCCATTCCTTTTCTGGCCACTAATGTTGTTTCATTATTATTACTGAAAAATATTTTTGTGTTATAAAGCAGCCCTCTTTGTCAAATATTCTAAGTGTTCCTCTTAATTCTTCATATTTTTTTTTTTTGTTGTGATAATATACCATGACCTATAGCTCCCAACTGCCCCGAATTTGGAAGGACTGTCCCTGATTAGGAACAATGTCCCTCTGCCCCTCATTCCTCATTTCTCCCTCATTTTGGTCTGATTTGTTGTATATAAAACGCACTCTTTATTTTTCAAAAAAGTGTTTCCCAGGGCTAAACATTTCATCAAATTTGTAAATTGCTGCATTTGTACATTTCAGAAGCAAGTATAAAGGAATAGTACTGGTAAAAAAGAAAATAAAAATCACTTGTGGGTTTAACTAATATTTTTTGGGTATAATTACCCTTTAGGGGCATGGCAGGGGGGTGTCCTATGCCGACATACTTTTGCTTATAGGTGTCTCTCGTTCCCATCTCAAAAAGTTGGGAGGTATGCATGACCAAAATAAATTGCAATTATTACCAGGGGATTCCTGAGACCTAACATTTTTTTTAAGGGTTCCTCCTTGTTCTTTTTATCTTAAAACTTCTGGCTTGGAATAAGATAATATATATTTTACTTGGAACTTGTTTGGAGTACCTTCTTAGACCTTTTATATAAGCAAACACATTTGTGCTATCTATCAGCCAGATCCAACTCTTGGGTATATTATTTAAGACATCCTCTTTTATTTTATTTTTATTTATTTCTCACTAGTTCACCACTTATTAACTATGTTTGTACTACTACCCCTAGATTCCCTTAATATAAGTTTGGATATTGCTACTATCCAGTAGCTTAATAAACATATTCTCTAATATATATATTCTCACAAAAGTGAGTGAGTACACCCCTCACATTTTTGTAAATATTTTATTATATCTTTTCATGTGACAACACTGAAGAAATGACACTTAATGGGACATCAACACAATTCTAATCTTTTTGGTTCTATACACCACCACAATGGATTTGAAATGAAACAAATAAGATGTGCTTTAATTGCAGACTTTCAGCTTTAATTTTAGGGTATTTACATCCAAATCAGGTGAACGGTGTAGGAATTTCAACAGTTTGTATATGTGCCTCCCACTTTTTAAAGGGACCAAAAGTAATGGGACAGATTAACAATCATAATTTAAACTTTTACTTTTTAATACTTGGTTGCAAATCCTTTGCAGTCAATTACAGCCTGAAGTCTGGAATGCATAGACATCACCAGGCGCTGGGTTTCATCCCTGGTGTTGCTCTGCCAGGCCTCTACTGCAACTGTCTTCAGTTCCTGCTTGTTCTTGGGGCATTTTCCCTTCAGTTTTGTCTTTAACAAGTGAAATGCATGCTCAATCAGATTTAGGTCAGATGATTGACTTGGCCATTGCATGACATTCCACTTCTTTCCCTTTAAAAACTCTTTGGTTACTTTCGCAGTATGCTTCGGGTCATTGTCCATCTGCACTGTGAAGCGCCGTCCAATGAGTTCTGAAGCATTTGGCTGAATATGAGCAGATAATATTGCCTGAAACACTTCAGAATTCATCCTGCTGCTTTTGTCAGCAGTCACATCATCAATAAATACAAGAGAACCAGTTCCATTGGCAGCCATACATGCCCACGCCATGACACTACCACCACCATGCTTCACTGATGAGGTGGTATGCTTTGGATCATGAGCAGTTCCTTTCCTTCTCCATACTCTTCTCTTCCCATCACTCTGGTACAAGTTGATCTTGGTCTTATCTGTCCATAGTATGTTTTTCCAGAACGGTGAAGACTTTTTAGATGTTGTTTGGCAAACTCTAATCTGGCCTTCCTGTTTTTGAGGCTCACCAATGGTTTACATCTTGTGGTGAACCCTCTGTATTTCCTCTGGTGAAGTTTTCTCTTGATTGTTGACTTTGACACACATACACCTACCTCCTGGAGAGTGATCTTGATCTAGCCAACTGTTGTGAAGGGTGATTTCTTCACCAGGGAAAGAATTCTTCGGTCATCCACCACAGTTGTTTTCCGGGGTTTTCCGGGTCTTTTGGAGTTGCTGAGCTCACCGGTGCATTATTTCTTTTTAAGGATGTTCCAAACAGTTGATTTGGCCACACCTAATGTTTTTGCTATCTCTCTGATGGGTTTGATTTGTTTTTTCAGCCTAATGATGGCTTGCTTTACTGATAGTGACAGCTCTTTGGATCTCATATTGACAGTTGACAGCAACAGATTCCAAATGCAAATAGCACACTTGAAATGAACTCTGGACCTTTTATCTGCTCATTGTAAATGGGATAACGAGGGAATAACACACACCTGGCCATGGAACAGCTGAGCAGCTAACTGTCCCATTACTTTTGGTCCCTTAAAAAGTGGGCGGCACATATACAAATTGTTGTAATTCCTACACCTTTCACCTGATTTGGATGTAAATACCCTCAAATTAAAGCTGAAAGTCTGCAGTTAAAGCAGATCTTTTTTGTTTCATTTCAAATTCATTGTGGTGGTGTATAGAGCCAAAAAGATTAGAATTGTGTCGATGTCCCAATATTTATGGACCTGACTGTGTATATATATATATATATATATATATATATATATATATATTCTATTTTTTCTTTTATTTAGCGAATTCTGCTCACTGTCTTTCACATATATGTTTCTGGCTTGTCCTTAACATCTTCTTGGATAGAGCCCTTCATCTTAACATCTTCTTAGATATATCCACCTGAGGTACGTGGCCTGCAATTTGGAATATACACCAGGGACGTGCAGTGAGGTCAGAGGCTGGTGAGGCACTGGTCAGTATCAGAGCCAGATACACACAGGTTACATATTCACAAGTTATGTATTCGATTTTCATTAGGCTCCGTTCACATGTAGGCGTTTTTGGGGTGTTTTTGGGGAGTTTTTCTGCTCTAGGATCAGCTCTCAAAACGCCCAACAAGACAAATCCTATTCATTTCAATGGCCCCTGTTCACATCTGAGCGTTTTGACGCTGTGAGCAAAACGCCCAATGCTCAAAAAAGTACATGAGCTTCTTTTTGGGCAGATTACAGGCGTTTTCCATTGGTCTCTATTCAATCTAAAAACGCCTGCACAAAAAAGGCCTGTAAATCGCGGTAAAATCGCGGCAAAAATCGCTGTAAAAATCGCTGTAAAAAACGCGCGAAAACGCTACGCTCAGGTGTGAATGTAGCCTTATGTAGGCGATTGCAGTTCTACTAGTTATACTCATTTAAACAAATATTTACAAACGCTGTCCCTTCAAGATGGTTTTCAGTCATTCTTTTTGTTGATGCTGAAAACATGTAACCTGTAAAAATGTTTTAAAGCGTTGCCTACGTAGATTTCTAAGTACTGATGTTTGGTGCTATTCTACAAGTGTGCCCAATTTTAAAGCATGAATATGTTAGGTATCTATTTACTTGGCATCACATCATCTTTCACATTATACAAAAAAAAAAAAAAAAAAAAAAAAAAAAAAAAAAATCGGGCTAACTTTAGGTTTTTTTTTTCATTCATGAAACAGTTTTTTTTCCAAAAAAAACACATTCGAAAAGTTGCTAAGAAAATACCGTGTGACATAAAAAGCTGCAATAATCACCATTTTATTCCCTGGGAATAATAAATTATTGTGTTAAAACATATAGTATAGTATAATAATATATTATTTTGCTTGATTAAAAAAGAACCTTTTCAGCAGAAGAAGATTCTCTCTCCTTATACCCATAAACTCATGTTTTTTTCTTATAGTTAGGAGGGCTGAGCTGGAAGGGAGCATTTGTTTTTTTAGACACATGCCCCCTGCTATGACACTACAACGAGAGGAGAGCCTCCACTGCAGCATTTTTATTGGACAGCTTGGACCAATGGTGCTTTACCATTGGGTCAAGGCTCCAAGCTGTACATTGACCTCAGTGCCTCTGACAAGAAGTCAGAGGCACTGTGAGCTCATCCTCTCAGTCTGCTGCAAACAGCATGTGCCAGCTTGAATTTAAACTGGCCGCGCTGTATGCAGCTTCTGACAGGCTGCAGAAGGAGCCCCGTATCTCCCGAACCATAGGTGCTAGGAACCCCAAATTTTGACCAGATTTCAGCTACCTACCCCCTAAATTTGGGGTCTCTGTGACCCCAGGTCGCTGAGCTACGACCCTCAATCGAATATTTTTTTTTTTATGCTCATGGCAGGTGAGGCTCTGCCTTCCCTGACTGCACATCCTTGATATATACCTGGTCCTTTTGCATTTTATTTAGAAGACTTTCCTACATAGTGGGCTTCACTCATTTTTTCCTTCTTTTTGTGTCTTTGTGCTTGGTGTCAGGTGGTCTCAGTGTATGCTTGGCTGGTCTCACTGGGATTCAAGTTTCCACCCACCCCACCCTGATTACATCCAGGTAGGGGCATGGTCTCTTTTTTTACAGAAATGATGGCAGCCAAATATTCTTGATGTTTTTATTGGAGGTACAAATGTTGCAGTTTGGAGACACTCTAAGAACTGCATATTGACCCATTTTTTTTGTAATATATGATGCCTGTGTATTTGTATATTTGTTCTAACAAGCTGTGATTTGGAATAGATTATAGAATTTATCTTCATTACTCGCAGAGCTATCCTTGAGGAAGGAGCCAAGTGGCTCCGAAATGCATTGGATAAGCTTACGCAATCGCTGCATATATATAACAGATATAAATGTTGTGTGACCCTGTACTGTATGCTTTTGTACTGTGTTTTACTGTGTAATTATTATCCCCCCCCCCCCCATTTTTTGTATACATTTTTCTTACATATGTTATTAAATAATAACAATTTAGATTTTAAGATAAGTGATTATTTCTGAAAATCTGGGGGAAACTTCTATGCTCCATGTTAAAAAGGTTGAAAAAGGCTGTCTCAGTCTGTATTGACTAGACTAAGTAGGCCACACTGTGATAAAAAAAATAAAGTTTTTTTTTTTTTTTTTTTTTTTTTTACCAAAAAAAAAAAACCTTTATTTTTTTTTTACCAAAAAAAACCAAAACAATGGTAACCGGTGACGCTTCTAGTGTATTACTACATCCTATGTTTCCATCACCATCTGCCTTTTATTCTCAGTATCTCATTGTTCACTGATTTTTCTCTCTGCTCATACATTTATACTTTTCTTCTATTTTTGGGTATTCTTAGGCATATAAATCCCTCATTTTTTCTTTTCTTTTAGCTCCTTTACTTTACGTTTCCCACACTTTCTGTGTAACCTGATTCTTCCCTTAGTCTCATTATCTCACCCATGCCACAAAGCTCCCTTCTTTCCATTTATCTTTATCTATAGGATTTTAATGGCATATCGCTGTGGATCCTGAATGTTACCATTCCAGCACAGTTACAAAACAGACACAAACTACAAAACAAATTCTCTGTAATCATATAAATTAAATATAAGGTACACTGCCATAGACTATATTTGCACAGAGCGGACACCTGTCCTCTCATATTCATATTTTGTACATTGAATAATGCATAAAGGAAAATTATGTGTTAAAAATACACAAACATACATAAACATATGCAGTAACATATATCAAAAATGCTGGTTACTGCAGAAACGTAACTGATAAAGGGCATGGAGTCTCCCAGATATGCAGAAGTCATATGCATATGTACAGAAGGCTAAAATAATAATTTTAGCTCTCCCTGTAGGTGAGATAATTAGGATATTAGAGCATTTCTTTTTTTTTTTGCTATCCATCCTCTTAGAAAGATTTAAATTCCTCATTGACTTTCAATGGTAAGCTATTTATAAAACAACAGCTCCCTCTTCTGACTATATTTGTACATGTCACCATTAAAGCAAGTGCAAAAGGACCAGATAGAAGCCTCCAGAAAAAATGTATGTGTGCTCAATTAAAATAAAACAATAAAGGTGACATGTCAGGGGTTTACCAACCTGGAGTTGGGCTTTAAATATAAAGAATCATATACGTTGGGAATTGTACATGGATGGAATAATCAATCTGCAAGCTGAACAAAAAAAATCTGTGTGTATGGCCAGCTTTTAGCCGTGGGTGTGTTGCTCAGCTAAGTAAGCAGTTGTGAAGGGAGTAGTTAGTTTAGGTTCAGGAAGCTAGGGAGGTGAAAAGTGTAACATTAATGAACTATATTGCAGCTTTAAATTCCTTAAAGCTGAACTCCATTTTTACATATAGTTTGTTTGGGCCAGCTTGGCCTCCCTAACATGTGAGGTCACTGGATAATGCACATCCATGTTGCACGTTAGTGAGGGACATACAGTAGTTTGTTTGGGCCAAGCTGGCTCAAATGAACTATGCAAAGTATATCAAAAGCTAGAGTTCAGCATTGAGTGTGGAGGTTGCATTAGTTTTTTTCAGACTGGTTTTCCTTTAAATTCACTTGGTAATCTGCCAGTAACACAATTACTGTCCTAGGATGACAAAACTTACTCAAGGTACTGTTACTATGCTTAAGCAGTGTTGTCACCCTAAGCTACACACTCTGATTTGGATTACAGAACACCACCCCTCTCCTTATCTAGATGACACAGGAAGGAGGTGTTCTGTAGTCCATATAAGTGAACATAAGTCCACAACAGGAAGTTATGGTCTCAGTAGATTTCTGGCAGGATAACTAGAAATATTTCTGTACAGGCCGCATTGTTAAAGAAAAGAAAATATAGAAATAAGAATGCATTGTAGAGATTTACTGATTTACTTTAATCGTAATGTTGTGCATGAAAAAACTATTTTATTGATCATGAAAATATCACCATGACTCATCACACACCTAGCTCACCTGGTGTTCAACAAAACAGTGGACACTCACCTTGAACAGATAAAACTTATGGTGGTCTTGTTGTGCTATCTTTTCTTGTAATCTAAGTAAGAGTTGTTTTACTTGCTGGGTGCGGGAGGCAGTAATAAGAGGCTCAGCTTTCTGTATTTCATCCACTAGCAGATCCACATTAGTGCTTTAAATGGTGACATAAAAAAAAAGTAATAAGCCATCTTTGTATTAAACCAAGCAAATTTACCAATGAACATAATTTGTAATAACAATAATGTAAAATGCAAAAAGTAAGCAAACTGGTCTTGCTCGGAGGCTATGGACATTTCTACGCGTGGAAAATGTTAACAAACGTGTGGCACTTTTAGGGCTTTTTCACACTGTGTGCAGTGACTTGTGCTTTTCTGCACAGGATTAATGCACGTCACCGCAAACACACACTGGGGTTGATTTACAAAAGGCAAATAGATTGTGCATATGCAAGGCAAATAAAAAAAACAGCATGTTTGCTTGCACATGATTGGATGTTGGAAGTTAGCAGGGCTCATATACATATTCATGATGCAAATTACTTTGTAGAGTGCAACTGCATTTGCAAAGTGCACAGTCTATTTGTCTTTAGTAAACCCACCCCATTGAAAACCTTGGCTGTCTATATGTTTCTTTCACAACAACATTTTTTGTACATACGTCATAGTGCACTGCATTAAAATGCAACTTGTCCACATTTTAATGCAACGCACGTGAATGCATGTTAATGCAGTGCAACTGAAAGTAAAGCTATAAAAAAATAAATTGTTATTGGTTGTCACTTTGCAACAGATGGCATGAAAATGGATTCCAAAATGCATGAAATGCAACACAATGTGCATGAAAATGCATAAATGCACATCAACACTCATGTCTTTTCAATGCATTGCAATCATTTTTTTGTACAGTATGGTGTAAAAGAATATAGTTATTTTTGCAAAGACAGAAGTTACTTTGTGTTCATGTACACAAAAATTTAGGTGAATAGTGCTGTGTAAAAAATAGGAGGGGTGATCGCTAAAGCTGCAATAGTTTTTTTATGTGTATGTAGGAGTAAAGTAATGGGTGAGCGGTGCAGCAATTGGAGTGATCCCAGGGGTGTGCGAGGATATCCAAAAAATTACGGTGGAACGAACAAAGGTATATATAGAGCTAGTGTAAAAGTGTCCAAAGGACTAGCTCCCACATCTCTGTTACATAGAACATAGAAAAAGGAAACAACCCCCCAGATGGGACTTTATAGGCAGGCAATGAGTAGCATGAAATATTGATATAGTAAAAACATAGTATTTAAATACGATAATAATTACGGTGGAGTGTAAGTTTGCATGTCATTGTCCTTTGTTTCTATGCAAAATTTCCGTTATCCACGTTTTTGCTTTTTTTGGCTAACAGAGGACATTGATTGTAACATTGTTGTCTCTTTTTCTGCAAAAACATTTTTTTAATAACTGTATTGTGTGCTACTGATGTAATACCGGCCAATGATGACCAGTTCTCCTATCAATAACTTCAGCCCACCCAGATTGCAATCCCAAAAATGTCAAACTGACCAAGACTTTTTGTCCTGACCCCCAATATAACCTTCATGAACTTGCAGTTAAAAAGGTATGAACCGAATTTTTGTGTCGAAAATACGACAAGCTGCACAGCTATATATCCGCATTATACAATATACTGTCGGATTCTTCCGTGAAGTTGTCTTATGGTTCAGTGGGAAGCTGACATGCGGGATAGCATTGAGCTGGCCGACTGACGACTCATTGCTCAGGACGCCACCAGATCGCTAATTAATACTTCTCTAATAGAAGCAAACTACAAAGTACTACTGTGCTGGTATATGGTGCCAGTGTGGACAGCGAAATATGTACCTGGGGCGTCTCCTTGGTGCTACCATGGCTGTGGTCAAGAAGGAACAATGTTCCATATCTGGTGGCAATGCCACAAGGTACGCCACTTTTGGATACGGGTGTACAATTTTATATACACCCTTATGCAAATTAACCTGACCAAATCCCCACAGCAGGCCTTACTGGGTCTGAAGGCGGGGATGGCCACAAGGGCCCAGAGAAGACTTATTACCTTTATTTTCACGGCTACGAAAATTACGCTTGCACGGTCTTGGAGGTCCCCTGTCCTACCATTCGAGCAACTCCGACACAAGCTTTAATGGATAACGATCAATGAATGCATGTCAGCTATGCTGAATGATAAAATGAAACAGTTTGATTAAGTGTGGGAACCATGGGTCCGCTACCTTACTGGTGGCGTTTAGGAGATCTCTGGTCGCCTGGGTTCTGGGAACGTGGGGTACGGGGCACAGGTGGGGTCCTCCCCTTTTTCTTTTCCCCCTTTTTTTTCCATTTCCTTCCTGCTTTCTCTTTGGCGTCATCGCTCTTTAACATACGCCCTATTAGGTACTCCCAATTGATGTGTCTATGTGTGCTAGTATTAGCCTGCTCTGTGCAGCCTGTTGTAGTTTACAAGGACATCATAGGGTAAGTTATCAGAGGCTCCAGAATGATGGAACCTTTTCAGTGCTTTAGTCATTCAACAAACATTCATCCTTAAAGCGACATTAAACCAAAAAGCAAATATTTATATTGCAGCTTACCAAATCTTAGATGTTAATGCTGCATTCTATGTCTTTTTTATGCTTTATTTCCTTTATTTTCACTTGGAAATCTAGCTAATAAGTCTGTTGTTTTTCAACAGAACAAGGTATCTTGCAGATGTAGCAGTTAGTGAGTTGAGACATTTAATACTTAATGTGTTACTAAACCCAGGAGCCTGCATTCACTATATCTGGTCTCCCACAGTACACAGAACATGGAAATGTAATTAATTTAGTAAATATAAACTGCTAAATACCTTTTCTCATCTCATCTCATTCTCTCAGTGCCTGGTAAAGCTTATAGGAGGAGTTTTCATACTGCAGTGGCTGTACTATAAGGATCCAGGACCCCTGACCTTCTGTCTGGACAGTGCTGATTGGCCCTGTGCTGTTCACATGCACTCTCTCAAGAAAAAAAAAAAAAAAACTCTCTAGCAATACACACCGACTGTGACCAGTTAATTTCTCTTATCAACATCATACAGTTACTATTTCCTCTTTACCTAAGATTGGTAGGTTATACAAAGATAGTGCGCTACCACTACAGCAGCAGAAATAGGGGCGCAACAACATAACAAAACAGTGTGCCACGTCCGAATAATTGTCAAAATTGAGGAGATGGTTTACAAAAGTTGTATAATGTAAAGGTAGTAGTGAACGAGGATGCTGTACGTTACATCCTAGCTGACATAAACCACCATCCCCATCCAGGGGCACTGATCTGCTGAACTGCGAGCCTGCATTCCTGATGACACCAGCATGTTTCCTTTTACCGGAGGGACTATCTCCATCATGGATTGATCCATATATTCCTGGCTTCTCTTTTTTGGTTCTTATTGGCTACCTCCTTTTGGTCTCTGCCTTCACTAAGACAAGCATCTTACCTAAATCCGTCTACAGTCTCATCGGCTATCAGACCCATCTCAGCAGATCATCCCCCGTATATGCTTTACATTTGGTTTATCTTTCCTTGTTCAAATTTTGGCTAATGTGAGCACACATCCGCCTCTACAGGGAACTTGTGTACCAGTAGCTCCGGAAGAAGCTTGAATTTTTAAGCGAAACATGTAGGGCACCTGGCTACATGAACCTCTTTCTATGCGTAAAGCTTCACTGACTGCGGTAGAGGACGCTCTGCGTTATCCCTGACATCGCCTTCGAGTCAGCTAGGATGTAACGTACAGCATCCTCGTTCACTACTACCTTTACATTATACAACTATTGTAAACCATTCTGTATGTCTATGCTTATTGGCTAGTTGCATTTTGTTGAGCTGTTTTTGACTTTCCTATGTATTTTGTTAAACCATCATCCCCCTGGTCTAGGGGGTTCCTTTACCTGTTTTTATGTCATTAATAAACAAGTTTTTTACTTCAATCTCACTGTGCCTATAAAGTCCATTTCCATTTTCTCCTCAATTTTAAGATTGGTAGGTACCATATGGACATCAATCACATGGCATTTTGATGTAACGTGTGATCTATGATGATGTTTATTACAATGTTACTATATATATATATTTTTTTTTTTCATCAACAGAAGCAAATGAACTTATGTAATCGCCTTATCATACACCCCTGATGAAAGGATATGAACCTGAAGCACGTCGGATGATATGGAGAAAATATTTACATATCATGTTCAACAACACCAGAATGTCTATGTTTATGTAGAGGTTTGCTGTTATTCAACTACATATGCTTTGTTTTTATTCAATTTATACTATTTTTCAGTTACTTTAACATGATATAATAAAATAATATATACTTTTTAATATCTTGGTGTCATGTCTGCCCTTAAAGTCCCAACTCTTATGGGGGGACAGCTTGTTTTAGAAATACACACCAAAATGTGCATGTGCAGCCTGACTACAAAGGATCTGCCTTATCCTGACATGTTCTGGGGTCAGTAGTAGAAGAAGAGGATCTGTGCATACAGAATCAAACAGTATTTTTACAATGCAGAGGAATAACCCCTCAGGTTCCACAGTGAGTATAACAAGCATGCTTTACTACATATATAGACTGATTTTACTGTTGTGGGTTTAGTAACACTTTAACAGTGACAGGGTGCTTACAATGATCAGCTTTTATTTATTTATGTAAAACCTTTATCCCAAAAGGAACAAAACTGTTTCTGTAAACTGTTTATATAGTCTTAGGCTTGGTTCACACCTATGCAGTTTGCTTTTGATCCATTTCTGCAGTGATTTTTTGCAGTGCATTTTGCATTTTTCACATGTTCTTGGATGTGTTTTATATTTTTTATTTTTTTAGGGGGGCTAATTTGTTGCTGGGTGGATTAAAAAACATATAATGTGGCAAAATCGAGGCAAAAACACAATACATGCTTTGCTGCAGCTTCTCCATTGAGATCTATTGAACCAAAAACGCACCGTTTTGCTTTTAAAAAAGTCTCTGACTCTTTCTAAAAAAAACAAAACACTTTGAAAAAAGCATAGATGTGAACGTGTCCCATAGGAAATCATGTTAAATGGACTGTAGTGCGTTTCTGTAAAAAGCATTACAAAATGCATAGGTGTGAACCGAGCCTCAGTTGGAGTTCTGGCTCCAATTTGTTTGTATCTAAATCCGCAAGTGAATCTAACACCTTTCCCCTAGAATGACAATGCTGCTGTCCAAAGGTATTTCTGCACCCTAGGACAGATAAACCAATAGGAATACTTTCAGGACAGGGAAACACTGCAACAATACAAGGGAAACTAAGTCACAGAACGGCAATAAACACAGAAACAAAAATGTTATATATTATATTGCAACTTACAAATCATTAGCTGTGGTGGCTGCATCAGTTTTTTTTTTTAGGCTTTTTTTTTCCTTTATTTTCACCTCCTGATCTAACCAGTAACACTCTTCCTTTCTTATGGTGTCTATGCCCTGGATCAGGAGCAAATGAGACTCCTTTGGACAGCAGCACTATCAGACTGGGCAGAGGGCAGTGTTAAGTGGGGTACACACTATAAATCAAGAGCAAATGAGACTCCTTTGGACAGCAGCACTATCAGACTGGGCAGAGGGCAATGTTATGTGGAGTACACACTATAGATCAGGAGCAAATGAGACTCCTTTGGACAGCAGCACTATCAGACTGGGGAGAGGGCAGTTTTAAGTGGGGTACACACTATGGATCAGGAGAAAAGGAGACTCCTTTGGACAGCAGCACTATCAGACTGGGGAGAGGGCAGTGTGAAGTGGGGTACACACTATGGATCAGGAGAAAAGGAGACTCCTTTGGACAGCAGCACTATCAGACTGGGGAGAGGGCATTTTTAAGTGGGGTACACACTATGGATCAGGAGAAAAGGAGACTCCTTTGGACAGTAGCACTATCAGACTGGGGAGAGGGCAGTGTTAAGTGGGGTACACACTATAGGCCAGGAGCAAAGGAGACTCCTTTGGACAGTAGCACTATCAGACTGGGGAGAGGGCAGTGTTAAGTGGGGTACACACTATAGGCCAGGAGCAAAGGAGACTCCTTTGGACAGCAGCACTATCAGACTGAGGAGAGGGCAGTGTTAGGTGAGGTACACACTATGGATCAGGAGCAAAGGAGACTCCTTTGGACAGCAGCACTATCAGACTGGGGAGAGGGCAGTGTTATTGGGGTACACACTATAAGAAAATCGGGCGAACGATCGTCCGATTTTCCTCGTTGTTTCACAGCAAATTGGAACCGATGAACGAAAATTCGTATGACAAAAAGGCTTTTTTTTGTTTTTGTTTATTGTTTCTGATCATGCACAGTCTTTCTTTTCTGATTTTTCTTGTACATAAATTGTATGAAAACGGTACACATTAAATGAAAGTTATTTGATTTTTTCCATACGAGAAAAACTTTGAAGTTTGACCCTTCCAGAATTTTCGTACGTAAATTCTGAATCAGCTGTCGAAAGTTGTGTACACACTATATGAAAATCGGACGAAATTCTTTGGACGAAAATGTTCGCCCAATTTTCTTATAGTGTGTACAAGCCTTAAAACTATCCGACTTAAAGTGGAAGTTCAGGCAAAACCTGACGCTAAACCTGCTCTCTACCACATTCTAAACCTAATCTACCTAACCCTGTAAAGCAAAAACCACTATACTTACCTATTCTGCAGCTGATCCGCTGCGGTCCCAGCATCAGCTGTGAGTGGCGGCTTCAGTGTGTGGGAGTGTGCAAGAGAGGCAGCCGACAACATAAGCCCCATAGTAAGTCTATGGGTGACGTCACTTCCCAGGCATTTCACAGCCATGGTCAGCTAAAGACCTTTCGCTGCTGGAAACCTGACCGGATTGGCTGCAGAATAGGCAAGTACAGTGATTTTTGCTTTAGAGGGTCAGATAGATTAGGTTTAGAATTTGGCAGAGAGTAAGTTTAGAGTTAGTTCATTTTTACCTGGACTTACACTTTAACGGCCGTACACAGAGGCCAAATATTGGGCGGCATCGGCTGGGGTTCTGTTAGAATAGCGAACCCGTCAGATTAGGTAACTGAAGTGATGTTCTGTCAGCTGCGCATGCGTTCCACCGCTACCAGGTTTGCTAATCTGACAGAACACCTGCAATCAGAAGGCGGCAGCAGACATCTTACTACACCCAGCTACGTCTTGAATTTCAGAGTCATTTTAGCAATAAAGTGAATGTTGAAAAATATCAGACTCACCTAGTTACAATAAAGGAAGGAAAAAAGCCTAAAAATGAATGCAGCCACCATATCAACCAGTTGCTTCTTTCTTTTTGTAAACTGCAATATTACCCATTTTGGTTTTCGGGTTTAATACCACCTTAACCACTTCAGCTTCGGAAGATTTACCCCCCTTTATGACCAGGTTATTTGTTGCAATACAGCACTGCGTTACTTTAACTGACAATTGTACGGTTGTGCAACACTGTACCCAAATAAAATTTATGTCCCTTTTTCCCACAAACAGAGCTTTCTTTTGGTGGTATTTGATCACCTCTGCGGTTTTTATTTTTTTGCGCTATAAACAAAAAAATAAGGCTGACAATTTGGAAAAAAAAAAAACAATCTTTTTTTACTTTCTGCTATAAAACATATCCAATAAAAACATTTATTTATTTATTTATGTATTCTGCTACATATCTCTGGTAGAAAAAAATCTCAATAAGCATATGTTGATTGATTTGCGCAAAAGTTATAGCGTCTACAAACTATGGGATATATTTATCAAATTTTTGCTTATTATTATTTTTTTTTACTAGTAATGGCGGTGATCGGTGACTTATAGCAGGACTTTAATATTGCGGCGGATGAATCAGACACTGACACTTTTGACACTTTTTTGGGAACAAGTGACACTAATACAGTGATCAGTGCTAAAAATATGCACTGTCACTGTACTAATGACACTGGTTGGGAAGGGGTTAACATCAGGGGCGATTAAAGGGTTAATTGTGTGCCTAGCTGGTGTTTTCTTGCTGTGGGGAAGGTGCTTTTACTAGGGAAGATATGAATCCATGTTCCTGCTTTGCAGGAACACAAGATCAATGCCTTCCCTACTGACAGAACGGCGATCTGCCTTGTTTCATAGGCAGAGTGCTGTTCTGCCTGTGTGCCAAACGATTGGCGGGTGCTGGCAGACATCAGGTCTGCGGTACCCACTAATCAGCTCTCGCTGTGCACATGCGTCACCACAAACCGCCGGTGGCGCGCAAGTGCGCCCTCAACCCGGAAGTTAAGGATCACATATATATACACGTGATCTTGTGCACACCAGCCACCCTGTAGCAGTAAAGCTACAATATGATAGTGCATATGACATAAGAAGATGTCCTATAAAGTGAAAAATTGATGGTCCATATGATGACGTATCAGTACTAGCTGTTACTATGGCAGCAATTCTGATAAAAGAGGATTGTCTGGTGAGATCTCATCCTATTC